>NW_017728918.1:2064642-2100218 GCF_001723895.1 Crocodylus porosus
GGGGCTCTTCAGCCTGGAAAAGCGCAGGCTCAGGGGTGATCTGATGGCCACCTATAAGTTTATCAGGGGTGACCACCAGGATCTGGGGGAGCGTTTGTTTACCAGAGTGCCCCAAGGGATGGTGAGGTCAAACGGTCATAAACTACTGCGAGACCGCTTCAGGCTGGACATAAGGAAGAATTTCTTTCCTGTCCGAGCCCCCAAGTTCTGGAACAGCCTGCCATCGGAGGTCCTGCCATCGGAGGTGGTTCAAGCACCTACACTGAACACCTTCAAGAGCAAATTGGATGCTTATCTTGCTGGGATCCTGTGACCCCAGCTGACTTCCTGCCCTTTGGGCGGGGGGCTGGACTCGATGATCTTCCGAGGTCCCTTCCAGCCAAATGTGTATGAAATCTATGAAATTTATTTTGTGAATTGTATAGGTATTTGCAAAGACTAACAAGGAAGTTATAGCAGCACATTGTGCTGCAGCACCCTCGTTGAGAGTCACTGATGTAAGGGCTCCTATAGACATGCAGTGAGGCTGCTTTGATGTGCTGTAAATCCAGCATGTTGGTGCAGACTTGATTAATCGAGTCTGCTGGAGCGTGGAAATTAACATGCTCCAGCGTCACGTATATCAGCTTTCCCATGCTAAAAAATGGTGGCAGGGAGCTTTAAACTAAACTCATTTGATGAGCTTTAGTTCAAAGTGCCCTGCTGCCATTTTTTAGGGTGGGGATGCTGATACACATGATGTTTGGTGCTTTTAATTGCCATGGCTTGCTAATTAAAGTGCCCCCCTGCCTTTCCCCTGCCTCCTGGAGCACATTTGTAAATGCACTAAGATCTTGAAGGGCAGTGACCATTGTTGCAGCCATTTGACTGAAGGAGTAGTGGCAAGTGCCTTTCAAGGGGATTTTATCTTTTTGGCACCACAATCTCTGGGCATGATTTCTCTGGCTTCATGCAGATTTGTAGTAGTCATTTGTGTTTGTGTTGTCTTTTTAATGCCCAGAATTAAAACTGTAGGTGAAATTTAAAAGTGATGCATAGAGGGTACAAGTTACTTGTGAATATGCTTGCTTAAAAAAGATTAACTTCCATACAAGGGTTCAAGGAGAAGGTGCAGATTGCATGAGTTTAGAGAACTTAAGCCAAGTTCAAAGACAAGCCTGAGAGCAATCCTGCAAGGGGGTTTGTTAGTGGAAAAACTATGACCCAGGGGTCACGTCTATATGAGATGCTTTACTGCACATTAGACTAATCTAATGCACAGTAAAATTGTTACCGTCTGCACGTGTGCAAGACTTACTGTGCATTAAATTAGTCTAATGTGCCTTTGGCTAGTACCAACAGACACAGGTACTAGATAAATGGCACATTAGTTATTGCACTGTATAGACGCTGACAGGGAGCAATTTGCAGGGGGCAGCAGGGGACCTGCTGTTGCCTAGCTATGCCCTGATGCAGGGGGAGCTGTCTTTTCACATGGCCAGGAAGACGGCTGTCCCTGCAGCCAGCACAGCTCTCCCCACCTGGTAGAGATTGGGACTAGCCCCTGGGAGAGCCTGGAGCTTCCCCTGGCAGTTGCAGGGGGGCAGAGCAGGGCAGGAGCAGCCCTGAACTGGGCTGCTCCTGTTGGGTGCAGTTTGCTCCCAATGGGGCTGCGTATGTAGACATGTGTCCAGGAGCGTATGAAGAAGCCTCAATTTTCTGTGCAGCAGGTGTATTAATTGCACATGTAGATTTGCCCAGGGAGGATCTCATTAATGTCTGTAGGATTCGAGCTTAAGAGCTAGCAGATTCCATTAGAAGATCCCAGCCTGGTTGGATCATTTGTATCTGAGATCTTATTTTTATAAAATTTATTTCTACAGAAAAAAAATTAATTTCAGTCATATTTGGTATGTACCAAAGCTTACTACATTTTGGACCAAATATGAATTCAGTACTCTTAAAAATACATGTGTGATTCTTGCTTACTGAGTTGACTATGTAATAAGGGGCTTAAAGTGCAAGTAAACTCATTGTCTCAGAAACAGTATAAAAAATAAGGTTGGTCAATGTCTAGACTTTGCTGATGTATGTATTGAAAAATAACCACTGCAGTGATGTATACAGTTTTGATTCACTCTTGTGACCATTAGAGACTATCAGTACTCTTATAACATCTTAAAATGTTTTGATAGTATTTTAGCAGTGGGCTGAGTGAGATGATAATTGATTTAATGGTAAATAAATGTTAAATTTAAAACCATGGTTTTTGACAACTGCAAAAATGCTTTAATTAGGTGCATAGTCCAATACCAAGATGCTAGTGTTGGAAAGCTTGGCTGAAAAGGTATGGCTTGAGTCAGTAAGTCTTTTATTGGTTATATACAACCAAGAAACTCAAATCTGGAGCAGTGCTAACAAGCCAAATTGTATATGCAAATATGGGTATTCTGATTGGCTCATAGGCAAGAAGTTTGTACTGGACTTAATAGTCAACAGCTGGATCAAGATACATGAATCCCTTTTTTCAGAGGACTTTTAGTATCTAGCACAGACCCAGTTCTTAATATTGTACAGCATACAGTCAAATACTTTTCTGCCCTACAGGCAGTCATTGAGGATGTCCTTGTGTTTATGTGAAGATTACTGTGAGCACATTGCAGTTCCTATCCAGTCCTGGACCAAAGATACAGTTGGCCCTCTGTCAAATGGCAGAGGCTATACAGGGTCTTGCAGTAGTATTTTCCAGTGGCGATTAGATTAGTTATGTGAAATCTGGCTATATTTTAAGTAGAAGTTTAAAGTCAAAGTAGGATTAGAGAGTGGTGCTGTGGCCACGATGGTCCAGGGAATATGTGAGAAGTAAAGGATTTTTTTTTTTTTGGCATCATCTTTATAGCTGTGAGACATGATAGACAAGTTTTCAGGGATGAGGTGCCTTTCTTCAGGTCTGGACAAAAAGAAGACACAACCTAACCTAAATATAAGATGGAACAGGACTGGCCAACTCTAGTGTGGCTAGGGCAGGGGTGGGCAAAAAGTGGCCCGCGGGCCAGATGCGGCCTGTGGGGCCCCTATACAATTTGGAAAATTACTATTTATCTGCCTCTGGCTGCCTGTCATGCGGCCTTTGGCTTGCCAAAACTCAGTAAGCGGCCCTCCATCTGAAATAATTGCCTGCCTCTGGGCTAGGGGGCTGCAGTGGTGGTCCACTTGGGATCCTGCTGGCTGTGCCCTCCCCAGTTGTATGTGCCCCTCCCCCTGTGTGGGTTGTGTTGGTGGTGCATGGCTTCCTGCTGTCTGAGCTGCATACTAGGGGTGTGCAAAACGGGCTGTATTTGATTTGGATTCAGCCCGAATCAGGGACAGTGATTTGGTTAGTTGATTCAGATCACTGTCCCCGATTCGATCTGGCTGAATCCAAATCTGAAGATTTGATGCTGATTTGGAGAATCAGCAATTCAGCCATAGACATATCTTGAAGTGTTTTTTCTACATATCTTGGGGTACCAGGCGCGGCTCATGAATGCTGTGATTCTGGGGCGGATAGAACGTCCTACAGGAGCGGGGGGGGCCACCCATGTGCTCGGCGGCGAACTCAGAAGTGGATTGGAAGTACTTCCAGTCTACTTCTGGGTCTGCCACTAAGCATGCAGGGGGCCCTTCCAGGCTTGGCAGTTGGCTGCGGGGGGCACGTAGGTGTCCTCCCCCCAGACCCAGGAGGCACCAGTCACAGGGGACCCCCCAGTGGACGTGAAAGTGAACCGGATGTGCTTCTGATCCACTTCTGGGTCTGCTGCCTGTTAGGGGGTGGTGGTGCGCGCTTCGCTGTACCTACCCCCTCCCCGCGTCGGGACTGCTTCCCTGTAGCTAAGAGTTGCTCACCTGAGGGCTGCACGGATCCGGTTCGCCTGCCACAACTTTGATTGTAATCCGGTTCAGTGTTGTTTGTCCGGCACGTATCAGTCCAAAAGTGAGACTCCTTGACTCTCAGGGTCCTGCGTTGATGAGGGCTCCTCCACCCCTACACCCTTGCCCGTGCCACCGGTAAGTGACTGCCTATCTGGGCAGGTCACCCGTCAGTATGTCACTCAGAAGGTCCGCAAAAGAAATATAAGGTCAACACAAAGTTTACAGTCAGGGATTCTCTAGAGCAAGGAGGCTGCTTTGCCCTCCGCAGGCCTCCTTGTTATTACCCTATCTGCTGTGGGCATTAGCACCCTTTTCTGCAGCCCTCTCTGGGCTCTTCAGCCCTCTCTAGGGCTTCCTCAAGCCACTTAGTCCTCTCGAGTACCGGCAAGCCCCTTCGTCTTCTGTGAGTGCCCTTACGCTACGGTATATATGGCTCCTGGCTCCTGCCGGGTCCAGGCGCTTCCGGCAGCGTCAAACAGTCCACGGCTTCGCCGAGCCCGTCGACCCGACTCCCAAGCCCTGTTGGGGCTTACCCTTACCCCACCAGGTTCTGCAGTGCCTCAGGACAGTACACCTCCGCCTGAAGGTGCTCCCACAGGTCTCGGCTTCCCTGCTGCTCTCTTCCGGTTCCGCTTCCTCCCCTCCTGGTGCTGGTGTCTCCTTTATGTTGGCCCTCGCCGTCCGGGCCCTGCCTTCTTCTGCACACCTGGAAAAGGTGAGTTTGTGCTCTGCGTTCTGGGATTGAGTGCGGGAACTTAGCACGGTTGCCCACCCTCTCCTTTACTCCCTCACACTGCCAAATGTGCTAGGGGGCCCCCCGCGTTCCTGTGGGATACTCCATGTGCCCCATTATCTCAGCATTCACTAGCTGCCTTGTACCTTAAGGTATGTAGAAAAAATATTTAAAGCTGTGTCTATGGCCAAATCTATCCGAATCTCTCTGAATTGATTTGAGGGGTTCTGATTCAATTCAGGGAGACTAAAGGGTCTTCTGATTTGATTTCATAGATTTCATAGACGTTAGGGCTGGAAGGGACCTCGGGAGATCATCGAGTCCAGCCCCCTGCGAAGGTGTTCAGTGTAGGTGCTTGAACCACCTCCGCTGGCAGACTGTTCCAGACCTTGGGGGCTCGGACAGTAAAGAAATTTTTCCTTATGTTCAGCCTGAAATGGTCTTGCAGGAGTTTGTGACCGTTCGACCTCGTCATCCCTTGGGGCGCTCTGGTGAACAGACGTTCCCCCAGATCCTGGTGGTCACCCCTGATAAACTTATAGGTGGCCATCAGATCACCCCTGAGCCTGCGCTTTTCCAGGCTAAAGAGTCCCATGGCTCTCAGCCTGTCATCATAAGATCTGTTTTCCTGACCTCTGATCATACGCGTGGCTCTCCTCTGGACTCTCTCAAGCTTCTCCACATCCTTTTTGAATTGTGGAGCCCAAAACTGGACGCAGTACTCCAGCTGCGGCCTCACCAAGGCCGAGTACAAGGGGAGAATGACATCTCGGGATTTGCTGAGAAGCATCTATAGATGCAAGCCAGCGTTTTGGTCAGTTTACTAGTCACAGGATCCCATTGCAGGCTCATGTTCATTTTGTGGTCAATGATGACCCCCAAGTCTCTTTCTTCTGTAGTGGTATCCAACGTAGCACTGCCGAGCCTATAAGAAAGCTGCAGGTTTGATTCGGATTCAGAGATTTGGCCACTGAATCTGGCTGAATCTCCACTGAATTGAATCGGGGACCAAAGCTTCGCACAGCCCTACTGCATAGGCTGTGGACAGTGGCACATGAATCCCTCTGTGTGGCAGTGAGAGGCAGCTGCTGGGGCCCATAGGCTTCATGTTAAGTGCCCGCAGGCCATATGCTGGCTCCTGGCAAGCTGATGGCTGGAAAGCCCTGAGATTTTTTTGTTTAAATTCATTATATAAATGAAAGAGTCACTATAAATGTGGAAGATGGCTGTAAAACAGTGGAGCAGTTATCAGATATAGCTACAAAACAAGTGAAGGGACAGTTGAAGTACATGGTCTATGTAAAAGGGTGGGACCAATCAAAAGGGAAGAGGGTCCTTATTGCCTTTAGAGTACAGAGATGTTTTCAAAGACAGCAGGTAAATCTTAATGAGTCACAACACCTGTTTCTATTTAATCCATGTGTTTTAATGTGTAAGTTTACCAGGCACTAAAAGCCATGGCCTAAAGAGAACCCATGTTACTAAGGATGACTATAAGAGTATTATACAAGAAGACAAAGAGAAAGTCATAGACAATTAGGGTTGGAAGGGACCTCAGGAGGTCATCTAGTCAAAGCAGGACCATCCCCAACCAAATCATTCCAGCCAGGGCTTTGTTAGGCCAATGTGGTGCCTATCTTCAAGAAAGGGAGGGAAGTGGATCTGGCAAACTACAGGCCCATCAGCCTGACCTCTATCCCAGGGAAGGTCTTAGAAAAGATTATTGAAGAGGCCATTCTTAACAGACTGGCCTATAGCAACATCCTGAAGGATAGCCAGCACGGGTTTATGGCAGGTAGGTCTTGCTTGACAAATCTTACTTCCTTCTATGACCAGGTGACCTATCACCTGGACAAGGGAGAAGAGATTGGTGTTGTATATCTTGACTTTAAAAAAAAGCCTTAGATCTGGTATCCCATTATCACTTCATAGCAAAACTAGCTAACTGTCACCTTGGCCTCACCATGATCCGCTGGTGGGGGAATTGGCTCTCTGGTAGGACCCAGAGGGTGGTGGTTGATGGAAGTCAATCATCGTGGTGCCCTGTGACCATTGGGGTCCCCCAAGGCTCTGTCCTTGGACCTGTATTGTTCAACATCTTCATGATGTGGACATTGGTATGAGAAGTGGACTGGCCAAGTTCAGTGATGATGCCAAACTCTTGGGTAAAGCATCCACACCTGAAGACAGGCGGGTGATCCAGGCTGACCTTGACAGGCTCAGGAAATGGGCCGACGAGAACCTGATGGTGCTTAACACCCAAAAATGCAAGGTCCTCCACCTTGCGGGGGGAAAAACCTGCAGCATCCTTATAGGCTCGGCAGTGCTACGCTGGTTAGCGCTACAGATGAAAGGGACTTGGGGGTCATGGTTGACCACAAGATGAACATGAGCCTCCAATGTGATACTGCTGCTAGTAAAGCAACCAAAATGCTGGCTTGCATCCACAGATGCTTCTCAAGCAGATCCCGGGATGTCATTGTCCCATTGTACTCGGCTTTGGTGAGGCCACAGCTGGCGTACTGCATCCAGTTTTGGGCTCCACAATTCAAAAAGGATGTGGAGAAGCTTGAGGTGGTGCAGAAAATAGCCATATGCATAATCAGAGGTCCAGAAAACAGACTTTATGAAGAGAGGCTGAGAGCCATGGGACTCTTCAGCCTGGAAAAGTGCAGGCTCAGGGGTGACCTGATGCCTGCCTATAAGTTTATAAGGGGTGCTCACTAGTATTTGGGGGAACATCTTTTCACCAGAGCGCCCCAAGGGATGACAAGGTGGAACGAGCACAAACTCCTTCATGACCATTTCAGGCTGGACATAAGGAAGAACCTCTTTACTGTCTGAGCTCCCAAGTTTTGGAATAGACTGCTGCCGGAGGTGGTTCAAGCACTGACTTTGAACGCCTTCAAGAGACGTCTGGATGTTTATCTTGCTGGGATCCTATGATCCCTGCTGACTTCCTGCCCCTGGGGCAGGGGGCTGGACTCGATGATCTTCCAAGGTCCCTTCCAGCCCTAATGTCTATGAAATCTATAAGATCTTGTCGAGCCAGGCCTTAAAAACCAGCAAGGATGGAGAATGTACCACTCCTCTAGGTGACCTATTCCAGTGTTTCACTACCCTTCTAGTAAGAGAGTTTTTCTTCATATCCAATCAAAACCTCCCTTGCTGCAACCTGAGACTGTTGCTCCCTGTTCTGTCATCTACGACCACTGAGAACAGTCCAGCTCCATCCTCTTTGCAACCCCCTTTCAAGTAGCTGAAGGCTGCTATTAACCACCCCCCTTCCCTCAGTCAGTCTTCTTCTCTGCAGACTAAATAAGCCCAGTTTTCTCAGCCTTTCCTTAGAAGTCATGTCCTCCCACCCCCTAACCATTTGTTGCCCTCTGCTGGACTTTCTCCAACTTGTCCACATCCTTTCTGTAATGAGGGACCAAAACTGGGAACAGTACTGCAGATGTGGCCTCACCAGTGCGGAATACAGGAGAATAATTGCTTCTCTTGATCTGTTGGCAGTGCTCCTACCAATGGAGCCCATTAGTCTTCTTGGCAACAAGGGCACGCTGTTGGCTCATTCAGTGTACTGTCCGATTGTAACCCCCAGGTCCTTTTCTGCAGAGCTGATGTATAGCCAGTTGGTCCCAAGCCTGTAGTGGTCGATGGGATTGTTCTGTCTGAAGTGCAGGAATTTGCACTTGTCCTTGTTGAACCTCATGAGATTTCTTTTGGCCCAATTCTGCAATTTGTCTTGGTCACTCTGAATCCTAGCCCTACCCTCCAGCATATCCGCTACACCCCACAGCTGGGTGTCATCCATGAACTTGCTCAGAGTATAATTTATCTCATCTTCCAGATTGTTAATGAAGATATTGAATAAAACCAGCCGCAGGACTGACCCCTGGGGCACTCCACTTGATACTGGCTGCCAACTAGACCTCAAGCCATTGATCATTACCCATTGAGCCTGACGAGCTAGCCAGCTTTCTCTCCACCTTACAGTCCATTCATGTAACTCATAGTTCCTCAGATTGCTTGCAAGAATGCTGTGTGAGCCCATATCAAAAACCTTGCTAAAGTAAAAGTATAACACCTTTATCACATCCATGGCTTTCCCCATATCAGGGAGGCCAAAGCATGTGTTGAGATGCTGCGTTCTAGGGATGTTAAAAATTCTGAAAAAAAGCATTCTGCGAGTGTCAGAAAACCAAAGAAAGTATGGTTCCATTCTGAATACAGATAGCAGTCTAATAATGGATGATAGGGAGATGGTTGAAATATGTAATGGTGTTTGTACTTCAGTCTTCACAGATATGGTCATTTAATAATTGCAGTTGGCAGCAAGAATAAGGGTAAAGATAAATCAGCCTCGAGTAGGGAAAGAATAGGTTAGAGATTAAGTAGAGAAGCAGGATTTTGTCAAATCAGCAAGAGCAGAGGAAATGCATTTTTGTTCCAGGTCAACCTGTGACAGTTTGCCTTTCTACAAATACTACATAGGTCTGCACCTTAGGTTGTAAACAGATGTCTCATTTCACCCAGGATGTATTGTCATGGGGTTTGACTTATATCCAAACAGGAGCTGCACAGTCATTTACTCTTCCAAGCTGTGTTGCTGCTTCTTTGCTAGTAGGTGGTCAGTGAGAGTATACAGCTTGAAAGACTTGTCCCTGGAGTGAACCTCAATGCAAATGTACAACAGGATGTCCAGGGAAAAGGTGTTAATAAATTTTATCCATCATATTTCAGAGAAACTTGAAGCTGGACAGTGGACTTGTACATTGCTATTTCCTGGGGCAAAGGATTTCTTTTGGGACAAATGTGATGTCTGTTCACAGCCTCAGAAGAATTGGTTGATGTAATTTCGGAGCCGTTGGCTATTCTTTCTGAAAACACTCTGAGGTTGTGTGAGGTCCCAAATGACTGCAGAAGGGCAAATACCATTCCCCTCTTTAAGACAGGGAAGATCTGGGTAATTATAGCTTTATCTTGATACCTGGAAAGATTACGGAGCATGCCATCAAGGAATCTATTTTTCAAAGCATTTAGCGAAGAACAAGGAGAATAGGAACAACCCGTATGGATTTGCCAAGAGGAAGTTTTGTGTGACCAGCCTGATTTCCTTTAGGACTTTGTGGGTTGGGGGAAAGCACTGGGTGTGATATACTCAACTTTAGCAAGGCTTCCAACGCTCTGTCTCATGGCATTCTCATTGCTAACCTGGGAAATGTGGTTTAGATGATGTATTGAATTGCCATTGTGCTTGTATCATTGTGCTCAAAGAGTAGTTATCAATGGCTTGATATGTAACTGGGAGGAGATATCGAGTGAAGTTCCCAGCAGTCTGGACAGTTTTTTGTTTTAATATATGGGATCAAGTGCCAGGTTAGTATTTACAGATAACGCCAAATGGATGGAGTTGCAAACATTTTGGAGGATAGGATTAGGATTTAGAATGATTTTGACAAATGGGAGAAATGCTCCAAAACTAATCAGGTGAAATTCAGTAGGGACAAGTATAAAGTCCTGCACTTAGGTAGAAGAATCACATGCACTACTACAGATTTGGGACTGGTTGGCTAGGCTGCAGTACTACAAAAAAAGGACCTGGGGGTTTTAGTAGACCACAAGATGAACAATCGTGTGCTCTGCTCTTGCCACAGAAAAAGCTAATAGCATACTGGGCTATATTAACCAGGGTGGATAAAAATCAACAATTTTTATTTTTTTTTAAATTTAAATCAGATTTTTTTTTTTTTATTTAATCACGTTTTTAAATGTTTTTGTTAAGACGCTTTTAAAAATAAACTTATATAAAGATAGTTTTAATTTAAGGTACGTTAAAACTCAAAGATATCATCATGGAATAGGGATTATAACTTCTAATTATATACTACTTGAGACAATATATTCATGTAACTTTTTTACAAGTTTTTATAAATAGGTCACAACAGCCCATGGACTGTATTAGGGGCCTAATCTTATGGGGTTCCCAGAGGCTTCTCTATACTTTAGTAAAGATTAAAGAAGACTGTTTCACCCAGTGGGACTCAGTGTGCAAAGTCTAGAAAATCCCATTGAGCAGCTCTGTGATGCTTATTTCAGTTCTCAAACTGGATCTGTATCTCCAGAGATCACAGGCAGACAAGGTTCTTTGGGTAGATGTGATATCTTATTGGACCGACTAAACAGATGGAAAAGTTGTTCTTTGCAAGCTTTTGGGCACAAAACCCCTTCTTCAGGCATAGGGAGAGTTTGTGGCCTCCAAAGATAACATCCTTGTTAACAGCAGTATATGGAGATGAGAAATAGCGGGCCTGATTACCCACCCATCAGCCCTATTGTCTCTCTGCAAGTCTTTGTACACACAGTCAAGTCCTTACCTTTCTCTAAAAGTGAATTAAGTTAAATGAATAAAGAATGCACTTTTTATAGAAAGCAACGATTAAATCGAGGCTTCCTGACAAGTGATTTAAATCATGATTTAAATCAATTTGATTACAGTCAAATCCATCCTGGTATTAATCCACCCATAGGTCAAGAGATGTGATTCTTGTGCTCTATTAGCACTGGCAGGGCCTCATCTAGAGCAGTACGTGCAGTTCGCAGCACTGTACTTTGAGAAATATGGGGACACATTAGAATGTCTTGGAGAAAACAACAAATATGATTAGAAGTTTAGGAAATGTCACTTAAGAGAAAAGTTTGGAAAAACTGGAATTATTTTGGAGAAGAGAAGGTTTGGGGAGAGATTTGACAACAGTCTTTGGATATCTGAAGGGTAGTTATAAAAGGGATGGTTATACAATATTCTGTGTAGCTGCAGGGGATGGGATCAGAAGTGGTGACCTAAATTTCCTTGGTTGCAATTTAAGACAAAGTTTCTTACTATAAAGGAGCTTAATCATTGGAGGAGGGAGGATGTGGAATCTTCATCCATGGGAGTTGTTAAGAGCGAGTTAGACAAACGTGTGTCCAGGATGGTTTAGACAAGGATGTTCCTGCCTGGATTAGATGACCTCCTGAGGGTCCTTCCGTACCTGTTTTTATGTGATTCTATAACATGCTTTACTTGTATGTACACTGTCTGAAAAAAGAGGTAGTTACAAAGCATGCAGCAGGTGTGTCTTTGAATCTCAGCCCAACACCAGTGCTCCAGTCCCAAGGAACATATACGTACTGTAAGAATTGACTACACCATTCTGCTCCCCATCCATCTCTACAAAGATCCAGTAAAACAAAGCCAGTGGTATAGAATGAAAGTGTATGTGCACACCCAGGAAAAGAGCTGGGAACACTGCGTAATGGTGACCTGTACCACAGGATTATAGCTCTTTCCCAGGAATTTCCTTTCTTGCTAACTTTAATAACAATTTCAGCATAAATATAAGCGTCCTCCATAACATTGGCAGCTGTGAGGATTTCTTTGCAAAAGTTTTCTGGGCATGTCTATCCCACCTAGTGGCCTGTAGCCTTGAGACACCCAACCTGACTTTTATATGAACTCCTGTGGGTACCCGAAGCAGCCTCGGTATAGCAGTGCAAAGCTCCGTGCAGTCTAACACTACGAGCAGGACGGCTTCTAGTCCCAGCACCAGCTTATTTTAAAGCTAGCAGTGCTACATTGCTTTCTGCAGTGTAGATTGACACGTTATCCTTTATTCTTTTTGTTCAGAGATACTCCAAAGCCTGCGCATGTTCCTGAACTGGCACTAAGTGAATGCACCTGCTGTAACCTCAGGGTGACTTAGCAAAACGTCCTCTGAACATTTCTATGCACAGTTCAAAACTTATCAGGGTAACTGAGGGCCTGACACTCTTCTATAATTACATATGATTTCTCTGCTTCCTTATAGGGCTGCCTCGCATCACATAACATCTTTGTAAAAAAACACAGTAATCACTTGCATGGAACAGTAATGCTAGGAAAGTATTTAATCTATTTTTAGCTGTCTTTTAATGTAATTTAGCATCTGGAAACGAAGCGGACAGCCAAGACCTTGTGACCAGCCAACTCTCTACAGACCGTTGGCAAGTGCTGTGGGGACCACTGATAATCTATAGACTTTTAGGTTGTGGGCTGTTGCTGCATGCTGCTCAGTAGGTACATGGCAGAGAATGTCTTGGGTTCTCCATGTTCCAGTGTTACTTGTGTCAATATTGAATAGCCTGGACTAGTAATTAGCATGGGCCTAAACTTTTGCGAATGATGACTTTATTTTACGTAATGGATTTCTTTTGCTTCATCACCAGCAACTGGTTTTGCTCTTCTGTACATAGGATAGCTGTATTATGTGCAAACCCTTGAAGGCAGGGGTGTCAGTTTGGGCCATTAGGTTTCATGTTACTTATTGTGATTGTTCTGTCCTTCTAAGGTAAAGCAGTTAGATGAGGTATAATTCTGGACAAAGTTTAGTCCTAAGAGCATTAGTATTTGCAAGTATTAACAAAGAACAATAAATATGCAAGACAAGGGCAAATACAAAGCCAAGGAACAAACTCAGCAATTGTTGCCTTCTAAACACTTGCACTCAGAAGAGAACTTCTCCTCCAATGCTTATATGTATTTAGTTTTTTCAGTAATATGGAACATCCAATAATCATTCCTATTCTAAGTCAGCTTCATAGGGCTCCTTGGGAGCGTATGCCATAGGATTTACTGATCTCTGATCTTTCTTTGCTAGAGGCTAGAGCATGCAGTCGGTTGTTTTTCATTTGGGAGCTGAATTGGACTAACTGGACCATGTTTTTGCTTGTTCTCAGTTACTGTGATTTACTTTTTCATCTGTGTTATGGGTGTCTTATGCTGCTTAAGGTGTGGACTGTTAACTTTTAGCTTCTTAACACCTTAAATGTCCTTCCCCATTACGGGGATTGCTCCAAAGCCCATTAAAGTGAATAGGTGTTTATTCATTAATTCCAAGAAGTTTTGAATCGGGCCATTGGTTTCACTTTGCCTTTTTCCATTCAAATTCTTTGACCCTTTCCATAAATGAGTTTGCAGCAAAGAAGTATATATTTTGTAATGGATCCTAAATTCTGCTATTGTTTCTTCTGCATGGGAATTGCAGCATAACACTATGCTGTCTAAATTGCACATACGATTTCTTTAATCTCTCTGTAATGTAACTTCCCAATAGGGATGTCTTGTTGCTTTGTAAAATTTCAAATCTACCGTAGAGAACTTTTTTTTTCTTTTTTGGATTTAGTTTTGAAAATGACAGTTTTTTATAAGAATTTTAAAGGGTGTTTGGCTTTGTGGAAAGGAGGAAATAGGTTAGCGTACTGAAGTTTTGCTTCTAAGTTCAGTCCAGACTTCAGTATACTTGGCTAAGGCACCCACTTACAGGGTCTGTCTAAATGTGCACCAGACTGCGCAGTAACCAACATTACTATGCAATCTGGATACCATGCAGGTCTCTTCCCACGCATCACTGTTCGTGCCTGCTAATGCTACATCGTTGTAGCTATGAGCTACGGCAACATAGCATCTCATGTAGATGTGCTCACTGACAGTTATCCTTTTATCCCATGACAATATTATTTATTTTTTGTAGAGTAGTGGATTTTAACTGTGCCAACTTCTGGATACACACAAGAATATTAGTATGTGTTGATATATGGTGAAGTGATAATAAATAGAAGCATAATTGTAATCATGTTCCCTAACCTGAAAGTAGTTGTTATATGGCAGAGATGACCCTAAGCCTTGGGTTTAGACATCAGTGAAGTTGATGGCAGTGGGGTTTTTAGTGGCGATTTTGGGTTTGCTTTGTAGCGAAGAATGCAACTTTCAAACTGAATTTGTGCCTGTTGATATTGCTACATGTTATGTTTAAAACAGGTCAAGGGCTTTTAGAACAGGAGTGTCCACATATTAGGGCAGAAAAACATGAGCTGAGTGCCCTCCGAGCATCTCAGAGATAGTCCTCTTCCAGGGAGGATTACCTGTAGCTCATCTTGGGCAGCTCATGTTGCAGTCATGTTAGACTGCTCCACAGGGCCAAGACAAGTTGGGAGCAGTCTTCCAGCATCCCAGGGGGTGCTGCACTCAGCCATCCCCAGGTGGATACTTTCTTCCCCCAGACTGACCATGAGAGCAGCTGGGGAAGCCCTACAGGTAAGACTTCCTGCTCCCACTCTGGGCTCCCCCCAACCCTGGGGCTCTTCTTCTGCCCCCCTTTGGGGCTCACCTCCTGCTTTCCATCAGCCTTTGTGGTTCACTCCCACCCCTCCTCACATCACCTGGCTCCTGGCTTACCAAAGCTGTCCCGGGGGGAATAGGTAAGGAAGGGGAAACTGCTTGCCTGCCTGCCTGCCTGCCCACCACCACCACTGCTGGTGCTGTTCTCTAGGCTGAGCTCAGCCTAGAGAGTGGCAGTGGTAGAAGAGCAGGCAGGTTTCCTCTTCCCTGCCTGCTCCCCTGGGACACTACTAGCTGCCACAGATAAGTGGGGAGCTGCAGGGCAGGGGAGATTAGAGACCTGGGGTGAGCAGGGCCCAGTCTGGGCTGGTGGGGGGTAGCAGGTCCAATCTGGGCCAACAATGGGGTGATGTTCCCAGTGCTGGCCAGCAGGGTCCTGATCTGGGCGGTTCATTCTTGGGACCTACACTGGCCTAGAGAGCAGCTGAGCCAGGCAGGTGCAGAGCCAAGTTGTCAGCTCCTAGTTACTCCCCTGATTGCCCACCAAAGGCAGGTCAGAGCAGGTTATGTTACAGAGTATTAACGTTTAAGCTGTGACTGCTCACAGCACATGCTAACTTTAACACAGCCTAACATTTGTAAAAGTTAGCACATGCTAATTTTAACATGTAACTACACCCTACGAGTAGGAAAGTATGTACTACTTGTGTTATAGCATGTAGTCTAACATATCAATCTTTTCTCCATGCCATTAGGAATGAGGGGAGAATCCTATTTCTTTGGAATGCGCGGCCTCAGCCACTACAGCTGTATCCCAGAGGACGGGGGACTTTTCCTGCTGTACTCCATAGAACGGGACAAGGATATAAAGAGATGTTTTGCAGAGGAAGAGTTTCATGAAATAACTGATTTCACTGATCTTCCAAACTCTCTCTTCGCATGTAATGTCCACCAGTCAGTGTTCGAAGGCAAGGACAGTAAGGTACAGTGTCAGTTTTCCAGGTTTATTAGGTTTGTGGAAAGGATTTGTTAAACATTGAATGGTGCAATGCCGGTTTTCATTTCTGTTCTATTCTTTAAAAAACTCTTTGCATTATTAAATGTTCACCCTGTATGGTGTAATAGGAGAATGGACTACAGGAGTTTTTGTCCTGGGGGTAGTTAACGTTTTGGGATACTTTTTCAAAGTTTTTTAAATAAAGGTTCCTGCTGAGTAAAGTGCATAAAATGTTTAAATTTTGTTCATGTTCTACAAATCTCACCAAACATGTGGGCATACATCTCCTAGCAACCATCACAGCGGATCTGGTGGAGGTGGCAAAGTTAAACACACAAAAGAATATTTCTTTTGCTTGCTGATAAGATGTTACTGTGATGCGAAGCTGTTTTTCCCATATTCATAAATGTTCTTAAGTTGTACTGTGAAGTATCTACTTAACTTAAAAAGTGAAAAACAGGGTGGGGTGGAAAAGGCCCCCTTTCTCTTTCTTTAGGCATGTTAACTATGTAGACAGTTCACAAAGTTTATAGCTCAGTAATTAGTCTTTAAACAGACCTTTGAAGTAGTCTGTGGCTTGTGGTTAAAAATTATGCATAAGCTGTTGGTTTCTTGCATAGGAAATATATTCTGAGGCATCTTTATGGTGAGGGTAGTAAGACTATGTTGTGTAGGATAAGGCTAGGCTGGGTGCTACAGGGATATCCAGCCTCATAATTACAGCTACTTTAGGTGGCTGTATGCGTGCTCTTGAGTCTGGATGGAAAATCTTAGTCGAGATGGCTTTCCTGAAATGCATTTTGTTGAAGCTCACTGCAAAAGCAGCCAGCCAAAACTGCACTTTGATTAAAGCAGGGGTGTCAAACATATGGCCTGCAAAGCCGGGTCATCTGCCATTCTGTTTTTGCTGGGTTGCAGGGCTTGCCAGAATTGGGGCTCTGGCTGGTGTGGCAGGGTTTCTGCCTGCAGTGCTGCTGGAGCTGCCTGCCACTCTGGCTCTTGTAGGAGCACTAGCTGCCACCCCAGGAAGCCCAGCCATTCTGGGCAAAGCTGGTGCCCTGGCTGCTTTGCTGCTTCCTATGGCGCTTCTGGGGTTGCCTGCACGAGAGCCAGGGTGCAGCCCATGGGCACCTGAAAAGCAGGCCCTCCAACTGATTTGAGTTTGACAACTCTATTTAAAGCATATTTAGGATGGAGGAAGAACCTGTGCAATGGGATGATCTATTTTAAACTGTTTAGGAGTTATTTGCTCCTATTTTAGTCTCTTCTGTACCCATGTGATTGTGTTATAGATAATGAAAAAGTAACACAGTGTCATTACCACCATGCTGAAACCTCTGTACCTTCAGAGATGGTGTAAAGGTGTTCTACATTTGTTCCCTCTTCTCTGTTTTGCTTCCCAGTCCTTCCCCTTCTTTACCCTCTAAGTTCACCAGATACCTGAAAAATATCTGTACTCCAGTTTGAGAAACTGTTATGGGGGGAGGTATGAATGGTTTCAGAGCTCCAGCAAGTCAAGCTGCAGAAAGGGGTGCATGGAAGGAAACTTCTGATTTAAAGGCGGTGGTTCGTGTATCTCCACTGAGATTCTGTGAGTAAAATTATCTGCATGTACCTTTTGGTATTCAGAGTTTGTGAACATGTATCTGTGTTCAGAATTAAGATGTTTTGTGTCAGCTGTGGATAAATGGTTGAGGGAGGAATATTTTTGAATCTGTTCCTAGTATTTCTCTTGATGAAGAAAATAATTCATCTTGGGCCTCAAACCCTCCATCTCTCTTGGGTGACAGGCCTGTACTAAAACTGTGCATCAAACTGCTATAAAACAAAGCACCAAATCCTAACTTTAGAAAAAATTGCAATATTTGATGTTCTTTTAAATAATATTTACCTTGCTGTGCCCTCAAAACGGTCTGCAGTGTGGGTGCATTGTCACCATTCTACACACTGCTGAGAGCTCTTGACTTTAACAGGTACTGAAGATCACAAAATGCTTTGCCCCTTAAGTTATTCCTAGAGCTGTGCAAAAAAATGTTAAAGGGGGGTTGGAGGTGGATCTTGGTTAAAATCTTTGCAGCAGTTTCTCTAGCCATGAGCAAATTTTCCTTTAGAAAAACTATATGCTTAGCCATTCTTTCCCATCCAAAAGCTGGATTATTTGCTAGCAAAGGAACCAGGTAATAGGCCTATTTTAGAACTGGAGATGGGCCTGTTGAAAGTATCTGGGTTGAGATTAGAAGCGAGAGTAACAAGCGTGATGTCATGGCAGGAGTCTGCTATAGACCACCGGATGAGGAGGAAGCAGTGGATGAGGCTTTCTTCAGGTCAACTAACAGAAATTTCTGGTTTTTATGGGGGAATTGAATCCCCCTGACGTCTGCGGAGAGCGCAATATAGCAGTGTGCAGGCAATCCAGGACGCTTTTGGAGGGTGTTGGAGACAGCTTCCTGGTGCAAGTGTTGGAGAGAACAGCTAGGAGCCACGCTTTTCTTGACTTGCTGCTCACAAACAGGGAAGAATTGATGGGGGATGTAGAAGTGGATGGCAAGTTGGGTAACAGTGACCATGAGATGACTGAGTTCAGGATCCTGACAAATGAAGAAAGGAGAGCAGCAGAGTATGGACCCTGGACTGCAGAAAAGCAGAGTTTGACTCCTTTGGGGAACTCATGGGAAGGATCTACTGGCAGATCAGTCTGAGGCAGAAAGGAGTCCAGAAGAGCTGGCTGTACTTTAAAGAAACCTTACTGAGGACTCAGGAACAACCCATCCTGGTGCGCAGGAAGACTAGCAAATATGGCAAGAGATCTGCGTGGCTTAGCAGAGAACTCTTCAGTGAGCTTATGTACAAAAAGGAAGCTCACAAGTTGTGGAAGCTTGGAAGGAGTATAAGAGCATTGCTCGGTCATGCGGGGGGTGAAATCAGGAAGGTCAAAGCACAACTGGAGTTTCAGCTAGCAAGGGGCATGAAGGGTAACGAGAGAAGTTTCTGCAGGTATTTTAGCAACAAGAGGGAGGCCAGGGAAAGTGCAGGTCCCTCACTGAATGGGGGAGGCAACCTAGTAACAGATGACAGGGAAAAGCCTGAAGTGCTCATTGCTTTTAGTGGAGGAGGTGAGCAGCCCTCAGCGGTGAAACAGCAGGTTAGGCACTATTTAGAAAAGCTGCACATGGTACAAGTCCATGGAGCCAGATGCAGTGTATCTGAGGATGTTGAGGCAGTTGACTGATGTGATTGCAGAGCTTCTGGCCATCATCTTTGAAAACTCATAGCGACTGGGGGAGGTCCTGGATGATTGGAAAAGGGCAAATATAGTGCCCATCTCTTAGAAAGGGAAGAAGTAGGATCCAGGGAACTGCAGATCAGTTAGCCTTACCTCAGGCCCTGGAAAAATCATGGAGCAGGTCCTCAAAAGAATCTATTTCTAAGCTCTTGGAGGAGAAGGTGCTTAGGAGCAGTCAGCATGGACTCACCAAGGGCAAGTCATGGCTGACCAACCTAATTGCCTTCTGGGATAGATGACTGGCTCTGTGGATGTGGGGAAAGCAGTAGACATAATATACCTTGACTTAAGCAAGGCTTTTGATACTGTCTCCCACAGCATCCTTGCAAGCAAGCTGAGGATCTATGGGTTGGATGAATGGATTGTAAGGTGGATAAAAAGCTGGCTGGATTTTGGGGCTCAATGGGTAGTAATCAATGACTCAATGTCTGTCTGACAGCTGGTATCAAGTGAAGTGCCACAGGGTCAGTCCTGGGGCCAGTTTTGTTCAATATCTTCATTAACGATCTGGAAGATGGCATAGAGTCCACCCTTGTCATGTTTGCAGATGACACCAAGCTGTGTGGTGTAGTAGATATGCTGGAAAGTAGGGCTAGGATTCAGAGCGACCTAGACAGATTGGAGGATTGGACTAAAAGAAACCTTATGAAGTTCAGCAAGGACAAGTGTGAAGTCCTGCACTTAGGACAGAGGAATCCCATGCACCGCTACAGCCTGGGGACTGACTGGCTGGGCAGCAGCTCTGCAGAAAAAGACCTGGGGACAGTAGGATAGGTATGAGCCAGCAGGGTCCCCTTGTTGCCAAGAAGGCTAACAGCATACTGGGCTGCATTGCTAGGAGCCTTGCCAGCAGATCGAGGGGAAGTGATTCTTTCCCTCTGTTCTCCACTGGTGAGGCCACATCTGGAGTCCTGTGTCCAGTTTTGGCTCCCTGCTACAGAAAGGATGTGGACAAGTTAGAGAGAGTCCAGCAGAGAGCAAGGAAAATGGTTCTGTGGCTGGGACACTTGATTTATGAAGAGAGACTGGGGGAACTGGGTTTATTTAGTTTGGAGAAGAGAAGACTGAGGAGGGATTTGGTAGCAGCCTTCAACCAGTTTGAGAAAGCCTTGCCTGGGATGATCTACTTGGAGACAGTCCTGCTTTGAGCAGGGGACTGGACTGGATGTGACTTCTTTAGGTCCCTTCCAACCCTCATTTTCTATGATACTATGATAGCAGTCTTGAAAACATGAAAAACTGATGACTGTGTCAAGAACAGTGCCTCAGTTTTGGAACTATGAAGTTTTGATAATGTGTATGTATTCACAAGCTATCTATACCTACAGGTAGTAATTGAAATGTATTCAAGAGCACTGTTTACTGGTAAGAAGCAACTCTCTTCACTTCCTGCTCTCTTATGTTAGGCTAGATAGGATTATATTACAGGCTTCCTAGTAACACAAACACTGCATCAAGAGACTGATTATGATTTTTCTATTTCTTATGTTCCCAGCTGATTTTGCTGTCCTAATCCTTTCTATTAGTAACTGTTGCTGCAGGATAAAATCATGCATTATTTTAATATAAAATATTGTGCCTCCACTCAGCTAGTTAGCTGCAGTTGATTTTTGGAATGTTTAATAAGCGCTGCCAACAGAATCACATCTTAAAATACTTGATACAAATCCAGTTTGTAGTGAAGGCATGGTGATAGTGAAAGAACCACACCTCTGTAACTTTTGTGCCTACTTTTTACCTACCAAATTTTATCTGTCTTACAGACTTTTGCAGTAAGACTTTGTTTATTGGTTTTGCTTTTTAGGGTCCTGGTTCAGATAGTTTTTTTTACAAAAAGTAGAGACAGACAGACAGGGCTGCTGTCTTAGCTGTTTTCATTTGGTGTCTGAGCTTGAAGCATAAACCTTTTTATTTTAGAATTGTTCAATGTCATGTGTACCCAGATCCTAGACACAATTTTTGTCCTACTGGATTTACATTGACAATTTTAAGGCACTTCATGTAATATATCTCAGCCTTGCGTGTTGTTCCTATTTTACTGTATTGATGGAAAAGTTGGAAATTTACTAAAAGCAAAGATATTTAATTGCTTTTGAAAGCAAATGCCTTAGACATACTGGGCACATCTACATGTGCATTAAGGCGCTTTTCCTAATGTGCATTAAATTAATACCTCCAATAGAAAAAATGTGCATTAAGCTGCATTAATATGCAGTAACAAATGCACATGGTTTACTGCACATTAGTGTAATCACACAGTTTCTTAATGATGCTTTAATGCACAGTAAAACAGGGTACTGTGAATTAAAGCATGCATGTAGATGCGCTCATTAAGTAAATGTATTTTTAAATGTAATAAATTTATAACAAATGCTGAGGTTCAAAAAGTTCAACATTCTTTTATCTCTGGGGTATCTTTTACAGTAAATAAGACAGGGATTTTTGGAGTATTTGTTAAGAATGAAGCCAGAGGATGTATCAGTAGGGAGCTGGAGGAACACTACAAAAGGGCTGCTGACGGATCTGAGCATTACTCGCTGATGGAAAGGCTATTGGACTTAACAACAGAGAGGACATGCAAAGAACAGCTCAGGATAGTCTTAAAGCCCCTCAGGGTGTTTATAGACGTGTGTGTATGTTGCGGGGGCGGAGAGCCTTCATTAATTAGCTAGCTGTGCTAATTAAAAGCTCCAAAGTGTCATGTGTATCAGCATTCCCCGAAAAAGTGGTGGCAGGGCATTTTGAACTAAAGCTCCTTTGAACACTCTGAGGTGTTCAAAGTGACCCACTGCCATTTTTCAGCATGGAGACGCTGATGCACATGATGCTGGAGGCTGTTGGAGCATATTAATTTTTGTGTTCCAGCAGACTCGATTAATTGGGTGCTGGATTTACAGCATGTTGAACAGCTTCTCTGCATGTGTGTATGTGCCCTAAGTGACATTGGGCTCTGTAGGAAGGAGTCATCTTCAGTTAATATTTTTTTAAAAGGTTCCTGGAACTGAAAGTATTTGATGCAATATGTACTTAGGATCTTCATATACTTATTCATTTGAAGTAAAAGAAACCAAAATACAGTATGGGATTAACTTAATTTCCTTTTCTTTTCTGGGAATGCTTTCTACAGCCTGTCACATAATGAATGGTCTTAAGCATTTTGTGTTCATGTGATTGAAAAATGTTCTATATCCCAGTTGTGGCTACCAGACCTCAAATGTATTTGTCCCTCTTCAAAATTAAACTTGTTGTTTCTCTGGATTTCATAGGTTTCTGTTCTTCACTGTCTTTCTGCATTTCTCCCTCCCTTTCTCACTCCTCGCTTACTTGAGGCTGGGAAGAATATCTTCGTAGTTTTAAGTTGATGAGACTTTGGATTATGACACTCTGAAGTGTGCAAATAGTGTCTGATTAGAAGATGGCTCTCTTCCTTCAGAGGGGAAAGGCTCTGAATTTTAGAAAAGAGATTGTCTATCTTGAGGACCCACTTAAAAGGTGACTGCTTGCCGATCCTTAATGGTAGTGGAGGAAAAGAAGATTAAGGCAGTTTGTCATGAATGCCTGCACCTTGGACTCTTGAGAAACAGTTGATTAAAGCTCCTTCGCCTTCCATAGACATTGTAGGAAAGAAACCAACCTTCAGTAGGCCTAAAACCACCTTAAAATAGCCATTATGGTGCATACACGGAAAATATATGTGAAATACAGTAAGAGCATTTACATGCATGCTCTGGGAATTCCCACGGACAAAGAACGTGTGCACTTGCCAGAGCTGGTGTCATGGTTTCCCTGGGGGAAGTATAGAGTAACCCCCTTTACAACCTAGCTAGGAACCTGGGATCAGAATCCAGCTTTCCTGATTCCCAGCACAGTAGAGCCTTGGCTTTGGTTTATTCATGTAGCTACATCATAAAAAGAATTCAAAAGTAATATTCCCTAAATTAGGGAATCTGCCTAAAAATCCAGTAATGGTTTTCACTCATTACCCACTTGTGAGAAGCTGTTGATCTACTACTCCCTTGAGTTTGAGAAGGACCTACTTCCTTGAGTTAAATCAGGTGCAACTTTTACAAATCCAGGGAATTATGCTGCTGGGAAAATAACACAAGATGATTAGATTCTATAGATTTAACTGATTATGGTGGAGCTGATTGCAACAGCATAGCTAAGGTCATTAAAGATTTTGCTCTCATCAGTGCCATTTAAGTATCGTTTGAAGAGGTTTTCCTCCTTGAATTGGTACTGAAGCCCAGGTCAGAGCTAAAATGAAGTGTCGTGCTTTCTTGTCATCCTGGTGATCTTGGGGTGGCGGGTGGTCTACCAGTGATTGCAGTATATTTTGCAGGAGAATAACGGCTACGACTTAAATGTGTAGAACGCTTAAGCAGAGGATGGTGAAGGAAGAGGGCAGCTTAGCTGTGGTAATGGGAGTGGAGCTTTGAATGATAGATTACTAAAAAAAAAAAAAACAAAAAAACCCCCCAAAAACATTGATTTCACATAACTACTTCATTTTTACTAATGTATGCATTTTTACTAATTTACATTTATTAATGTAATGTATTTTTCCAAGGTAAAATTAATGTCTTGTAAAAAATCCTATTAATGACTTGGTCCTGCTTTAATTAAAGACAGGGAAACTATTGTTATTAGCTTCTCTTCTCAGCATTCAACAGGATGAGAGATTTTTACAGAACTCTCTCTCAATCTATAGAGTTGGTTTCAAGTACATGCTTTAAGAAAACTCTGGCCCAGCATAGGGCATGTATCCAGCAACAACCAATGCAACTGCCCACCATGGATAGAATATATTAGTCGTTTTTTTCCCAATGCAGGAGGTGCATTCTGAGATGGATCTTGTCTGTCTGGAAGAATATTTGCTCTTTTGTTCCCTCTCTGGCTATATTACATCATTCTCTAGTTTCTTATGTGTAGAGTCATCATTATTTTTAGAAGGTGGAACACTTTTCTTTGTTCTAAAAATAATATTCAGGCCTGGACTGTATGGAAAGTCACCCCAGCAAAGATGAAGTCACTGCTCCAAGGCTGGAATGGAATGCGGGCTCCGGTCCTGGCTTCCCAGTACACTTATTGTTGCTTTATTTTACTTTCAGTTTTTCTACCTTTTAAGGTTGCCTCCTGTTGATATGATAACATTATCAGAAACTGCCACTTGAATCCATGGCTGTTTTTGTGCTGTGGAGTGTTTACCTACTCGCATACAGCAGAACAACACATGGTATGAACGTGTTAACCCTTATCACTTGGGGGGAAAAACAGGGCCATTCTTTATAGCATAATATATTATAATGCAGCTAGTAAGGACTGAGATTGCAAATGGACCAAAACAGGTCCTTCACCATTGTGTAAATCTTCATTATGAAATCAGCCCACCATCATGCCATCTTCTACAGGTAGGCCCTGGTATTATGAACAAGAGAACACTATTCCTAGAATCATAGAAAATTACGGTTGGAAGGAACTGCAAGAGATCATTTTGTCCAACTCCATGCTCAAAGCAGGACCATTTCCAGCTATATCACCCCAGCCAAAGCTTTGCCTCCCCAGGTCTTACAAACCTCCAAGGATAGGGATTCTGCCACCTCTTTGGGTCGTCTGTTCCAGTGTTTTACTGCCCTCCTCATGAGTTTTTCCTAATATCTAACCTCATCTTCCCTTGCTTCGAAGAGCAGACTGTGTAAAAAGAATCCTTATTACATACCATCTATTCTGGCTCCTTCCCCTGCAATCTGTGCCGCTGCAATGTATTGTGTGCTAGCTAGAGCGTTTGCGGCTTTTATTAACCTGGTATCATGGCTGCATCTAAGATCATGTCCAAAATGCGTAATGTGAAAGCAGCCTTACCTTTATTTAGTTTTATTTGGGTATTTAACAATCTGAGGTCTGATTTGCCAGAAGGATTCTAGTTTGATCTGCTGTATATCAGTTGTATACACATTTGTATTTTGTCTAACAAATCTACTGGAGGACCCTATCTATCAAGGGACACAGTCAGCTTTAGTATCCGCTTCTGGAATTGGGAGAGCTGCTGGAATGAAGCCTTGGTATTATAGATTGGTAGATTTATAGATTGTATGGGGCTGGAAGGGACATTGTAGATCATCGGGTCCAGTCCCCTTGCACTAGGCAGGAAAAGACAACTGGGGTCAAGTAATCCCAGCAAGGTGACTGTCCAGTCTCCTTTTGAAGATTTCCAGGGTAGGTGACTATACCACCACTGGAGGGAGTTTATGTACTTGCAATTAAAGTTGGAAATTAAAATTTCCAACTTCCATGCAAGGAAATTAAAGTTTCCTTGCATGTCCATCTCTGCATTTGCTGCCACAACAGGACAGCATGTGTCAAGGGGCTTGGGACACAATTTGAATCCAGACATGTAATAGTCCTTGAACCCTCAAAGCTTGACTAGAACAGCACCCCCAGTGTGCACAGTTAACTAGAAAGTTTTGGGCCTTCCCTGACACCTGCATTTTGAGGTGCAGATCCTTTATCTAGTTTAGCAAGGGGCTGAGGCTTGTTGTAGACCCTGTTCTGACTGGCTGCATCTACACAAGCTATTAATGCAGGTCAGCAAACTCTGGTGCAGTTTGTCCTGGAGTCAGCTGCTCCTGGGTGCAGCATCTTCATGTGTGCCAGGGACCACAGCAGTCTGAGCCAGGGCAGAGAAGCCCCAGGCTGGCAGCAGGTTCAGGGGGTCAGCCCCGGGTCCTGGGTGTAGGTGTTGAGTGCAGAGGGGTTGACTGGGGCATAAGACTGCCAAAACTCCAGAGCTGTGAGCCTGCTGCCAGCCTGGGGCTGCTCTGAACTGGCTGAAACTGCCGCAGTCCCAGCCATTGTCCACATTTGTGTTTCTGCACAGTAAATGACTCTGCCATAAGATAGTATTGCCCTCGATGATACTATCTTATGGTGGAGTTAATTAATTTACTGTGCCTTAATACTGGTGCACATGTAGGTGGTAATGCTTTATTGCGGAGATAAAGTGTATGTGTAGTAGATGCTTTCATTGAGGCATAAGGAAATATTTAAGTGTGTTCATATTTTGGTAGGCATGTCTTACCCAAGCAGAATGCTGATATTAATGAGAACAAAGGGATGCTAAGGATGCCATAAGGCAGTGGTTCTTAATTTTTTTAGACTCAAGGTATTCCTTGGAAAATGCCAGCTCTTAGTTCTCACTTGTTTTTTGACTACAGAAAAATTAATAGAGCGATTCTGTTGCAAAGAGCTCAGAAAGACTACAACTGGTTGGAATTGTTTTAACACTATGAATTCTGATTTGAAATCTTGTGAAAGTGCACATCTAACAGTGGTAACATTGTGTTAGAGCCCACAGCACCCTTGAAAAGATCACAAGGCATCCCAAGGTGCTGCAACAGCCTGGCTGAGAATCAGTGCTATAGGAGATCCCATTGTGAATTTCTGACCCGCTGTTCTTTAACCATTAATATAGCCATTTGCAGGGAGCATTAGCAGTGGATTATGCTACTTGTCCCTAGTAGAATCAGGATTTTATACACACATGGTTCTGCTCTCATATGAAGCCATTTCAAAATTCTCCAGTGTCTGCCAGTGTCTTGTAGTAATAGGCATCCTATTGTCTAGATTGGGGTTTGCAACCTATGGCCTGCGGGCTGAATCTGGCCCGTAAAACCTCTGGTTCTAGCTTACGGATCTGTGACTAAAGTGGCATTTGGGAGCAGGGAGCCAGGTGACGGGGCCTTCAATGAAGGGGGAGCTTTCCCTTTGCCTCCCCACAGCTGGGCAGCAGGAAGAAGCAGCAGAAATGGCCAGGTGCCAGTGTCTGCTCCCATCAGATTCAGGATGGGTCATTCTGGCCAGAAAATGTGACCAACCTCTGCTCTAAATGGCCTGACAGTCTTCTTGGTGTTCCCGGCACTCTTGTTAGTAGCCTGGACCTGCTGAAATTGAGGAGGGAAAGCTATGTACGTTCTGCTGTATTTCTGGTCGGGTCAGCTGCCCAGCTTTCTCATCTGATAAGCTGGCAAAATCTCCTTATTCCTCTTGCATAGAAACAACTATTATGCAGTCACCACAATCTAGCCAGGTTTAAGCTAGCTGCTGACTAGAGTAGGCAAAATTAAAAGGGAAATGTATAATACTCATAGTTATCCTATTGGCATCCTGGAAGCAATAATTGTAAATACTCAATTCAGCACAAAGATATTTCTTTAAGTTATAATTTTGTATTCAGTGTCTTTTACATTGATGAACACACCTTGTGTGCCAGGGAAAGAGAGAGAGAATGCCACTGCAGAGATTTATGATGCGTTTGGAGTTATTTTCCCATCAGTGTACAGGGACTTGTATGCAAAAATGCGTCATGTTGATGGGATCATGCCTCTGGAGATGGACCAAGTGGGTTAAAGATAGGTTTGTCTTATCTGCAGCTGAGGTTTAGAATGATGCTTCAAAGCATTAAGTTATAATGTATAAGTATTGCTAATTTTATAAGGACAAGTAGATTGACATTTCCCCCAGAACACATAAGACAAGCTGTACTGTCTGCATTTGAAATTTGGAAGCTTACTGCTCTTTTTTAAAAGCTACTGTGGAAATATTCTTCCTAGCATTGCTTTCTGTGCTCACGCCTTGCTTAGCTGCATGCAGAGTGCTCACCATAGCATGACAAAACTGGGAAAATCTTTACTGGAGAAAGAATTAATACAAATACTGGAAGCAAGCATTATTGAAATAGGAGTGTCATTTGTGATCTGAATTATATAAATAATGTGGAGCATTAACAAGGTGTATTTTAGTGTAGACATAAAGTCTGTTCCAAGATTAAGACAGAACTGAGGTGGTGCCATTAGGAAAGGCAGTTTGCATTTCCTTGGTGAGCTAGAGAAAATGAAAAGGTCTTGTTTGTGGTTCAAATATAGAAACCCCTTCATGTTCACTCCAGTCCAGTCCTATGCCTTTCTATTCTCCTGTAGGGATAGCTTAGGATAAACAGTAGAGGTAGATGGAGGGCTAAATATCCCTGAATATGATGGGTAATAGGGTTAAGATGTCAGTTCTGCAGTTGCCTCTTTTTTTATAGGCTGAACCAAATCCCTGGCTCTGAATCCAGAGATCTGGACTAGAACATTTGGGCTGGAACATCTTTCCAGTTAACACTGGTAGAGAGCAGTCATATATCTGAAGTTCAACCAAGGACTTGCCCTAAAAAGAAAGACAAAGTAATCTGCAGGCTGTCTGGCCTTCCTAGAAAATTCAGACAACTTATTGCAGAAGAGGTAGATGCATGTAGAGCATCTTCATTGCAGTGGAACACAGGTGCATCTTTCACGGGGCAACAGTGTGCCGTACATACTCTTATGAGTAGGGGCCTACTTAAATCATGGTGAGACTAAACAATTTTCACAGGTTGGTCACAGCATAAAGAGCAAATATCGCTGACATTTCTTGGGCTGTGCTCCACCAGCCCCACCCCTCAGGCTGATTGGTGGAGAGGCCCCAGAGGTGGAGAAGGGACGAGGGGGCAGCCACCACCTTGTCTGCTGGCTGCCCCCTTGTGCTCCCCCCCCACTCGGCACTGACTGGCAAAAACGTCCCAGCGGGGGGGGGGTGAAGGGGTGGCTACCATCTTGTCTGCTGCCCTGCCAGCTGGTGCCTGCCCCCTGACCCTGCGCCCAGGCAGCCTGCAAGGTCAGGCCACAGCATTAGCAAGGATCACTGGCTCCTACTGGGGAGCCAGCATTTTATTTTTATTAAGGTTTTGTTTTAAGTTGATTTTGTGGAAAATCCTGGATTTTTTGGTTTCCACAAAATCCGCAGAATCTTGAATTATGTAGACCCCTACTTCTGAGATGAAAGAACCAAAAACAGTGTTGCACATTACCAGGACATTTTTAATATGACTTTATGCTTAAGTATCTTGGGTAATTCTGGTGTGTTGCTTTGTGTTGGTATTCATCAGTGAAATATTTTAGTGAAGGTTACTAGCAACTGGTACTGCTTGCATATCATGCTCAGCATCATTTCTGCATTGTTTTGCACTAGTCAGGACATCTGTATAGTGGTATCATTGTGACCAGAGCCTGGCAAAGCTATGGCAAGGTTAAGCCACAGATGGAATTAATAAACTCTGCAGTTGTATCTTTTTTGCATCCAATTAAACACTTAAGATGTTGGCACAATGCACTTTTAAAGTAAAGAGTAATTTCTTTTTATATTAGATGATGTAGTAGTTTTGTTTCCCCTATCAAAGGAAGAAGAAAAGCCAAATGTGTGTCATTTATAGCAGTGTTCTTGGTTTGTGCCACTAGATCATGTTATTCTTAACTAATTGACCCTTTTTTGTTTGGTTTTTTTGTTTGGTTTTTTTGCTCCTTTTTGGTCAATGAGATCTTAGTGCGCCCTTATTCCAAAGTCAACAAATATCAGTTTTTCTAGCTAATGATAATCAAAAGTGCAGTAAAGCTACCCTAATGAATTTAATACAGCAGCTGTTCCTGATCTTAATGCTATCATTGATATCGGAACTTTTGGATGGATTAGGATCTGCTTTCTGGCCAAAGAAAAAGGTTCCAAATGAAAGTCAGGCTTCATTACAAGTAGCTGCATACCATCTTTGTCCACAGATGACATTCAGATTGAATCGTATGGATGTAATGTGTGTACAGTTATTTTGAAATAACTTGCAATTAAAAGGATGTTACTACAACATAACTGAATCTGCCCAGAATCTTTCATATAAACTGCATTCCTCCAGAGTTAAATAGTATAGTGATCAGGGCAAAAAATGAATGATGGAGGAAAAGAGAAATTGAGGCAACATTATTTTTTCAGCTGACAATTGAAAATAATTTCAAGTGGAGAGATGCAGGAAGGTTATTCTAGGATGCAGAGGAGGCCAACAGTATCTGGAAGAGAAGCCAGTACTAGAAGATGAGTCCAATTCAGAGGTAAGCCAAGGGGAAGAAAATTTTTAGGGAATTTACACCTTTGTACATGTTTAAACAACATTAAGTTAAATCTATGGATGTTGATTGGAGGTTTGCCCTTTACTTCAATGGGGCAGGGACTTCATGATTAAACTCTAAAGAATTTAGAGATACTGCAGGGAAAGGAGTTTTAGGAGTGTTTGGGCTGCCTCAAGCCTAGTCTATATAGAGTTCAGCAGAGGCTGCTTGGACTCAGCAGCATTAGAAAATTTTTTGTTTTGTTTTTTCCAAGTGAATGTGTGTTGTAAATCAGCTGACTTACAAGCACATTAAAGATTATCCTCAGCAGCCTGAGTCTTAGTCATGTAGAAATCCAACCTTTGATGTTATTGGAACTAGTATGGTCAGGATGTCTGATTATAGTTTCAATCCTGGCATTTAGTGTGTTGGAATGTGTTTTTTCTTTCCTTCTGACCACAGAGTTATAGTGGTTCAAATTTGGAGAGGTTAACTTATTTTAGAACCTTATTTTAGGGATGTATTATTCTTTCTCTCGATATAAGAGCTCTAAGGGGGTCACAAAATGAAGCTAGTGGGTAGAAAGTTTAAAACTAAGAAAAGGAAGTTTTTTCACACAGCATGTAATTCAAGTGTGGAACTCATTGCCACCACATTTTGTGGAAGCTGACAGTTTACCCAGATTCATAAAGGGATGGGACAGATTCTTAGAGAAAAGGAGCATCAGCAGCTATTGAGCATGGGACTCAGGTACAGCCTCTGAATCAACTTCCTAGACTTTAAATGCTGAAGGCTGCAAGCGCGAGAGCAGCAGTGGAGAACACCTTGGTCACACTTGGTTCACTCTCTCTTTCAGCGTGCTGTGTGACACAGGATGCTGGACAAGATGGACCGATGGTCTGACACAGTAAATGGTGTTTCTTATGTTTTTTATGAAACTCTAACAGTCCCAGTTACTCTCCTTGTTGACTATGAAGCTAGTGCATGAAATCCAAAGGCCAAAGGAAGTTCTTTTTTTTTTTTCCTTTAACTATTTCTGAACATTCAACTGCTTCTCCAAATGTCTCATTATTCCAAGTCAAATGGAGGCCAAAGGGGCTTCTTTTGGGCTAGTTGTGTAGCTTCGATCATAGCCCTAAGTAGTATTGAGTTGCACTCAAGCAAGGGGTCTTGCTGAGGAATAAGCCTTAAAGGCATAATGCTTTTCCCAGCTCCTTGTCTTGTCAGGGGAGTTAGCAAGCTAGTAGCCAGCAGTACAGCTTGCTCCTTTTGTTGAATCCAGTTAGCTCCTCTCATGGAAAAAATGCTATTGCAGCTAAGAGAAAACACCAGCATCAACATCATCATATGGCATTTAACAGTAATATCCCTGCCAGACAATGGGGTAAAAGAAAACCTGTGGAAATGAGCTCATCTCCCATTAAGCTCTATAGGGGTTTAAAAAGGCCAGTTCTATCACTATTGAGTGTTATGTAAGTGTTCAAAAGAATTTAATAACAGACCACAGGCTCATAGAGAGGAAGGTGGTCTATAGTCCTTCTCCCTTTCATTTCCCCTAGGGGAATTTGTAATGAGGGCACATGGGGGGAACAGTCTCTGATATAGCTTAGCCCTTGCAATGGCAATTGGAAGTTTTCTGCACTCCCCACGTATGCTGGGCTGCCATGGGTCTTGTAGCCCTTTAACTGTATTTTCAGCTCTGGATCCTAACCTTGCTGTCTGAAGCAGTAGCATTGCTATGGGCACAATACAATTAAAGCACAGGAAGCATTCCAGTTACTTATCAGGGATCCAGGTTTTTGGTTTGCTTCGGTAAAATGTGGATTTTCTCATTTTAGCTTAGGCTTCTTGCTCTGCTGCCCTTCCCCTGCATCCTCCGTAGCTCAGTGGGCAGGACCCAGTGCGGCAAGGCAGAGTGGGGCTGGAAAGCTTGGTGCTGCTGCCATGAGCCCCGCACCGCCATGACAAGGCACTCACTCCATGCCCACCTGGCAGCAGTGGGGGTGGCAGCATGGAGTTGTGTCCCTTGCTGCTCTTGGGAAGGCAGGGGGTGCCTCGCTGTGATGGTGGTGGCGTCATTGAGCTTCCCCACGTCTCACCCACTGGGCTGCGGAGGCCCCTGGGGGAGGGCAGCAGGGCAAAGGGGCAATGGCATGGACAGGACACCAGCATATGAGGGCTGCTCAGCACCATAAAGCAGGGGGGCAGCCACAACTGGACCCACGTCCTTGTGAACCAACGGGGCAGGGAGAGCTCTGATTTTCCATGATAAAAAAACCCAAAATCAAACACCAAGATTTATAGGTATTTAGAATGTATTTTATTATAGTAATTGAGGCACTGGTAGGCTTCCAAACAGCTTTAAAATTGTTAATGTATCAGTAGAACATTATGTTCAGCTGATACCTATACATATATATATATATAGAGAGAGAGAGAAAACCAGGATCCCTGCTTACCTTGCATCCTCTTTGAAGCAATATCCCACCTAAAGAGCTGACCTTGGGTTAGCACTCTGTCAACTTGGTGGAGACTGTTTGGATTACATTGCTTTACTAGATACAGTTTTATTCTTAATAAATTTCTGAGTCCTGTGGGTATGGCTACCTCCAAATTAAAGTGAATTATCACTGTAAACCCATTTTCATCTCCAGCACTGGTCTGAAGCACAACTCCTCCGTGGCTAGGTCAAACATATTTTTGAAATTCATAAATGCGGACACAGGAGAACTTGCTTTAATTAGATGGAGTCAACTGATAGTGAATAGTTTTCTCTAATATACCAAGAATTGCCTTCTTCAACCCTTGTTTCTTTCCTGTTGTTCTCCCTTGCAGACTTCTCCAAGAGCAATTATCTTTATACATGATCTGCTCTTGTACTTGTTTGTTAATAATTTATGTCTCTTGTTAATTATTTACACTGGCCCTGTTCTTGTCTGCTAGTGACCATCTTCTGGGGAGTGGACAATGCACAGCAGCTTCTGTTAATCATTCGAAGAGCTGCATCTTGTGTTTGAGTTCCCCCCACTCCCATGGTTGTCAGTGGGAATTGAATGAATTTAGTGCCTTGCAGGATGTTGCTCTTGGAGTCATATTTCCATTCTTCCCTCTGTAAATCACATTTGCAGTATCTGGTATCAGTGAACAAAAAGCCTTCCTGGCTGCTGCTGACAATTGTTTCAAGTATATCTTTACTTCAGTACCAGTTGCATTTGGTCTCCTGTAGCCTCTTTTTACAGAGAGTGCACAACCATGCGTCTCACAGTTAGAGACAGAGAAGTCCATCTCTCTAATGGCATGGCATTGTGTCTAAAAATAAAATCCCTCATGATTTTTCCACTCCAGTTTCAAATGACTTGAATAATAAAGCTTATGATACGTTTTTGGAGATAATTCCATGGACTGATAGCCTTGTTTTGTTTTGTTTGTTACCATAAGGATTTTTTTAAAACTCTACTTTGCTTAACTTCATCCTGTATGAACACCCCTGTATATGTATTTAAAGAATTCCTCTCACTTCTTTGGTATTAATACCCTTCAAATGTGTGTGGGCTGCTTTGTCACAGCTGTGGCGATGTTCCCTGTGTACTGTGCATTTACGTGTAATTTCTGTGAGTGTTTGCAGAGAAGCTACTATTTAGTGAAGTCAAGTTAAGATAGCCTTCTCAGGAGGCACCTGCACAGTGTTTTGTCATGGAAATGTTACCTTTGTTTTGTTCTTTCTTGTCATCTGAAGTGAGTAGTTCTGGTGGAAAATACATGGTTGCCATTGAAAACCATCCTTTAAAACAATTTGCCTTTCAGCTTATATACCTACATTCTGTATCCTGGTTTCTAGTCTAAGAATCAAGTCTTGATGTGTTAGTTTAAAAAGAATTCTGGAAGTTTAGAAAGGTCTCAGTTTATGTATTTTTACTCTCAGTACCTTTATTGACTGTCCCATGAAAAGAGATTACATAGGTTTGACATGACCTGCTTTTTCTAACACATGCTATTTCCTGTTTCTTTCTATACCCCTGTGTCTCTAAACTGATTCTGCAACCTTCCGTCTTAATCTTTGGAAGGCTACCTGGTCCCAAAATTGGAATAATTGATCTCATTTTAAAGGTGGAAAAACATAAGTCTGTTTAAATCCTCAGGTACTATGCTGATTACTAATAGCAGTCTGAATATGCAACTGAGCAGATGTGGGATCCTCAGAGAATCATTTGGGGGAGAGACCATATAAGATTTTGAAGTTGTAAATGATGATGCCTATCGAGATTTTAAAAAGTTTACTTTTCTGTGTTTTAGTATGTATACATTGCAGGAACAATCTTAAATGGCAGATTATAGTCTTTACTAATAAATCTAAATCCTAAAAAGGGGATTCATTTTTTTTTAACCTTCTTCAGGCCTTAGCTGGAGCGAGGTTAAACACCACACATTCGCTCACCTGAGTAGGTTCACAGTTCCTTAAGTACAGCAAACAGCACATCTCTGTGATTTTATCCTTGTGTTGAAGTGTGCTGATCAGCCCCATGGTAGAGGTGATTATTTTTTATTAGACCAACTAGATGTTTGCCAAAAAAAAAGTCTTTATTTGCAAACTTTCAGGCACAGGCACCCTTCTTTAGGCCTATCTATAGACAAGGCACCGGTGTATCAGGACTGCTCAGCATTACAAAGCAGTGGGGGTGGGGGTAGCTGCTGCTGGACCCATGTCCTGGTGAGTGAAGGGGGCAGAGTGAGCTCTGATTTTTTTTTTTTTTTTCCCATAATAAAAAAACCCAAAATCAAACGCCAAAATGTATAGGTATTTAGAATTTATTTTATTATAGTGATTGTGATATAGTGATATAGAGATTCTTCAGCTCTATACATGGGCCCGAAAAAGAGTGTCTATGCCTGAAAGCTTGCAAACAGTCTTTTATCGTTGTTGTTGTTGTTGTTGTTGTTGTTGTTGTTGCAAACATCTGGTTGGTCAAATAAAAGATATTACCTCTACCACAAGTTCTGATTTCCTTTCCCTGTAGACCAATACGGCTGCAACTGGGATACCCAAGGAGTCAGTTTCCTCATTCCACCAGGTTTCAGTGATACCTGCCTTTCTAGGTTCCCCATAAGCAGATGTTGAATTCCATTTTTTCCCCTAAACTGTCAACTGTGGCACTGCAATAAGGGGCGAAAGCTCTTCTTTTTATATTTGTTCCCCTAACAATTTGCCTTTCCATCTGGATTCTGTGGTCACTTTTTCTGGATGACAACAGTCACTTGTGGTGCTCTGATGTGGTGCCAGAAGACTGGAAGAGGGCCAGTGTGGTTCCCATCTTCAAAAAAGGGAGGAAGGAGGACCCAGGAAACTATAGGCCAGTTAGTCTTACCTTGATCCTGGGTAAACTTTTTGAGTGAATTATTCTGGCACATGTCCATGAGGGACCAGCAGGGGAAGTTATGCTTAGGGGCAACCAACACGGGTTCATTAGAGGCAGGTCCTGTCAGACCAACCTGGTGGCCTTCTATGACCATGTCACCAAATCCTTAGATGCAGGGATTTTCATAGATTTCATAGACATTAGGGCTGGAAGGGACCTCGGGAGATCGAG
>NW_017728918.1:2100318-2118072 GCF_001723895.1 Crocodylus porosus
TGGACAATCACCTTGCTGGGGTCGTTTGATCCCAGTACTCTTTCCTGCCACAGCAGGGGGTCAGATTTGATGATCTGCTCAGGTCCCTTCTGACCCTACCAACTGTGAAACTATGAATCTGCACTAACGATGTCAGTCTTGCCTTACCAACTTCTAAAACTTTCTCCTAGCCCTCTGTTTCCCATGTTTAATTGCTGCATTAAAGCCCTTTGTTTCCTGCATGCCTACTTTAAGTACTTCTCTTTCCTGTTTTCTCTCATCTTACTAACACTGGGGAACCTGCTTTTATCAGATGGAGCCAAGTGATAGTGAATAGTTTACTCCTCATCCAGTAGGTGTCACTGTTCTCCAGGAAACCATAATGAATCTGTCTGACGCTGCCCTCTTTGTACGTTGAGGCCTCTGATGCCCCGTCCAGTGCTTCTTTCTCGTTAACATTCCCTCTAACAGTGATTGAAAGTGAAAGGTACTGGCTCTAATGTGCATTTTATACAAAGGCTACTTTATGTCTTTGTGAGGTTAGAGTAGACAGATATGCTCGTTTATTGCCCTTTACTCTGCCAGAACATAATTGTATCTCATTTTTTTTATTTATTCAATTTATATGCCACTTCTCCCAACAAAGGCTCAGGCAGCTTACACATAGAGAACAGAGTAACTTATAAACATGAGAATTCTTGTTTTGTTCTTTTGTCAGTCGGGAACTAGAATATCAACATAAATTAGAGTTCTGTCCTGTCCCCTCCCCCCAAACAATCTCTCAGCCCAACTTTATTTGCTAAACACCTGCCCAAATAGGAAGGTCTTACAGCACTTCCACAAGATGTCCAGGCGCAGGCTCTGGTGGGTTTCAAGAGGGGAGGAGTCCCAGAGCTGCAGAGCGACTTCTGAGAATGGCCTCCCACGCATTTTCAGCAAATGGATTGATGCGACTTTCAGGTTGGTCTTGGATGACTTAGAGATTGTGATAGGGTGCAGTGGAGAAGGCATAGGAACCAGACGGTTTAGGGCCATATGTGTCAAAACCAGCACCTTGAATTATACCTGGAAAGCTATTGGTAGCCAGTGCAGACTTCAGAGCACTGGAATTGTGTTCCTGATGGCCCAGCCCCTTGAGAAGGAAAGTCACTGTATTTTGCACTAGCTGCAGCTTCTGGACAGTCTTCAAGGGCAGCCTTATGTAGAGCAGCTTGCAATAGTCTAGTCTTCAGCTTACGAAGGCATGGATGATAGTGACCAGATTCAAATCTGAAATAGGAGCTCCTGGCCTTCTCACCAGGTGGAGGTGGCCGCTGCCACCACCTGAAGATTCAGGTGCAGCAGGGGATCCAAGAGCACCCCAAGGCCGTGAACATGAGTAACATAGGGAGGCGGGTATCCCAGTTACCTCCCAAGTCAAGCAGTCTGTCCACCACCATCATGTCTGTTTTTTCTGGATTCAGTTTCAGTTGGTTCACTTGCATCCATTCCTCAACTGCAGGCAGGGAATGGGTCTCATCAGCATACTGATGGCACCTTACTCCATATCTCCCCATAATCCTGCCCAATGATTTCATATATACATTGAACAATGGGGGGGGCAAGAGGGGCCTCGGGGGAAACCCCACAGAAAAGATCCCGAGAGGATGCTGAGCACTTGCCTATAGCCAACCTATGGAACCTTTCCTCTAGGAGAGAATGAGCCAATTTAGAGCTATCAGTACCCACCAGGTTGTATAAATGCTTTATTACCACCATCATGGTCAACTATCAAAGGCAGCTGAAAGATCTAGTAAGATCAGGGCAGTTTCCCCTGTGACTCTCCAGGTAAAGACTGTTGACCAAGGCCATGAGCCTGGTCTCTCTACTATACCCAGGATGAAAACCAGGCTGACAGAGGTCCAAGAAATTGATAACATTCAGATGTGCCTGGAGCTGTTGGGAGACCACCTGTTCAATGATCTTCCCAAGAAGGGGAGGTAGGAGACAGGATGTAGTTGGGAGGCAGCATCAAGTGTTGGTTTCTTGAGTAGTGTAAATGAGAATTAGGTTTTTGGATAGGAAAGGTCACTGGAATACAGATGCCTTGAAAAGTTATCAGTGAGCGAATAAGTAGCAACACTGACATGCAGAATAGAAATCTTACCTAATTTTGAGTCTTTTAAAATTACACTGGTGCCACCTACTGCCTCTCTTGTAAAACACAACCCACCCCTTAGGTGAAGGCCTATTAACCATTTACTAATGCTGCTTCAAATCATTATATTGCACATCCCTGAAACTATTTCATGTAACAAATATATTTCCACCTTAAATTCTAATTATTTAGTTTTTGTGCAGTTAAATGTATACAAACTATATTATTTTTAAGTGTGCGTTCTGGGAAGATGCTCAACCTTGGGAAATTGAGAGTTTGAAAGAGGATTGCATTTTTCAGTGTCCCAAAGAGTAACAGTTTTGATCGTGGTGAATCGGAGCCGGAGTCATAACATTCAGATCCAGGTGTTGAATATCCTGGAACTTCTTGATGTTTGGATCTGTAGGTTGAGGCTGGCTCATGTCTAACATTTTTTATTTTATGCAACTTAGCAGCTTTCATGTTTGCAAGCTTTTTAATTCTGGGCTATGCTACCTTGTCCTCTTTGCTGTAATCTGTTTATACTAGCTTCCTGTATGTAGCCATGATGTGCAACACAGAATAATTTGATATTATGTGCTTGCTTTTAAACCCTGGCTTGGTAGCTGTGCTCTCCCAGTAGGACTATCAGTAGTGTTACTGAAGGGGAACGTGCAGATAACTGATTTTTTCATGGTCAAAGTTGTTTCAGGTCAACCTGAGATTACTTTATAGCTTCAAAATATAGCAGGTTCCTGGATTTCACCTCAGTCCCATACATCATGGGCCACTGATCATCTTTGGCTGCTTCACCCATCTTAGTTCTGTGCAGAAGGCTGCTCTGTAGTCCCCTATTGCAGCCTCAGCTGAAAAATGTGACACTGACAACCTTGGCATGCAAAGATTTGGAGTGGCTATTTCTGTGGTGCCAGTGCTGGTAAGCAGAGGCTGCAGTGAGGCAGAGAGCAGCCCCCTGACTGCCTGGAGCAGGGAGGGCCCAAGGGGGTCTGCTCATTGTCAGTAGAACATGAAACGGATCAGACAGCTGGGGAAAGGGACACCGTTAATAAAATGTGGACTGGATCATACCTTCCTAGGTCTGATCCAAACTCTTTGTAAGCCAGCTCCAGCCTGCAGAGACTGTAGGTTGCTGACTCCTGGAGACTGTTCTCTGAAATACAGTTTTCCTTGATTTTACTATAGGAGACCCAGTTCTAGGACTTCAGCATTATCAGTTTCCTGATGCCAGAGTTCAGACTAAAGTCATTAGTGCATGAGAAATCCCCTCATCCTGTGATCACATTATTTTAAACACATTGTCAGCGTGTGGTAGGTGCCTAGTGGAGATGAAATGTGTGATGTAGGATAGTCTTTGATTGTAGCCAATTTTGGACTTTAGCCAATTTTGGATTATAAACTTCATTGCTGAACAAACAAGAAAGATTTCTACACCTCCCTTCCTGGACCCAGAGGGACAGATTTCCAACTTCGACTTCCTCTGTGCAAAAATGAAGTTTATTTCTTACATATGGGGACTTTTTACCATCTTTAACTTTCCCTGAGCCTGGTGAAGGGCATGTGAGCGCAAAAGCTTTAAGAAAAAGATTTTTTTTTTTCAATTTCTCAGTTAGTTTAATAAAAGTTATAATCTTGGAACCAAGAGTTCTAGATTTTTGCATTTCTTGATGTAGGATAAATCTTTCTGGATATGTTTCCCCAAACAAAAACAATGTTTTTAAAAGACTACTGTAAAATCCAGGTCTAAAACCCAGGGTTGGGGACAGAGTCCACACTGCGACACTCCACTATACAAGTTCTGGAACAGCTGAAAAAAATGTTCTTAGTGCAAGGGGTATCACTCCAGAGGCCAAACTTGGCAGGTTTAGAAATTATGGTGTACACAGCTGGTGTTGATGAATCGGAAAGCAGGTGCTAATAGTGAAATAGTACAGTTTGTGCCAGTTTGGAATTCCTTGGGTATCTGCAATAGTGAATTACACGCTGAGAATTCTCTGTACTTGCAGAATGTGTTTGTCCTGATGTAAAAACGTATAGTGTTGAGAATGGTGCTAAGGCACCCCGATGGTGAGAACTTGACATTTTATCCAGAATCTTCAAACAATTTGGCACCTCACTCAAAAAAAAAAAAAAAAAGGCTGAATGGACCACTGCTGATTTTGTAAATGTCAGTTGAACTTGAATCAAAGGTTATTTGGAATATGTAGGAGGTCCGAGTAGAACGTTGCATTCAGATCCAATGTACATTTCACGGTGCTGAGGGCAGTTTTCCAAATAACAGTAACAGTTCTCCCCATAACAGGAATTTATCATTTCTTAGTAATTTTTCTACTTTTCATTTTATAAGTTTATTTGAATACCTATTAATTAGAAAATTCTGCAAGTGATGACCACATTTTCTGTCTGTTTTAACAGCTTGCTACTAAACTTTGATAGAACTTGTATATGTCATCCTTTTCTCAATAGCATAATATTTGATCCACATTTGACTGGGGGGTACATCTTAGTAATGTTTTATACCAGATATGAATCGACCAGAGTTCTTTTAGGTCAGCAAGTACACCAGTTGTATGCTTCAAAAAGGGCGTGATCATTCAGAGCCTTAGATTTTGTGTAATAAATTGCAGCTGGTTACATATTTCTAAAGGGCACTTTTACATGTACTGTGCGGTGTGACATTTTTCATTACATCAGCTCCAAGAGTGGCTCTAATTAAAGAGCCACAATGTCTTGTGCATCAGCATTCCTGCACTTCAAAATGGTGGTGGGGGTGCTTGAACTAAAGCCCGTTCGATGAACTTCAGTTCAGGTGTCCCCACAACCATTTGGAAGTGTGGGGACAGGTACATGACATGTGGGAGGCTCCTGAAATGCAGAAATTGCCACGCATTTCTGCTCCAACATGCCGTAATCACAGCGCACTGGAGTATCTTCCGCGCTCATGTACAGGCACCCAAAGCTTCTAATTACACAGTAGTCACGTCTACATAAGACATTTACTGCAGAGCTGCCTAATTAGCTCATCCATAAACATCTCCGTGTGTACACGTGTGGCCCTATTAGGCTGCGGTAAACTAATAAACTCTGCAGCAGGGTAGTACTTTTATATTTACTGCTGCAGAGTTTTTGTGTGTGCAGCAGTGCACGTATAGGTGCTTCAGTGTGGGGGCTGCCTTCCTGCCTGCCCCTCCAAAGCATGTTGAGCTGGGCAGGAGCAACCCTGGGCTCACAGGCTGACCACCAGGCCCCCCTGTCAGCTGGGGCTACTCCAACCCAACTCAGCATGCCGTGGTCCTCGGCTTACGTTCAAATGGTGTGCTTGGGAGCAACAAACTCTGGCACAGTAAGTACCAGAGTTTATTGCTTTGCACTAATTGCACATGCAGATGTGCCCAGTATGTTAAACATTTAATCACAGGCCCAGATTTTCAGCTGACATGAGTAGAGGTAAGCTGATGTATACCATCTGATGATCAGGCCCACGTATGAAAAAGTATTGTGTTCTACCATATAATACTCTGGGCTGTATTATTCTTGACCATTACATTAAAGCATCATTCTGCCTAACAGCAGTATTCTTTTTTAAATAAGAATTCCAGCCTTGGCTATTTTCCAGCATGTAAAGTCTGATGCAGTGATTTTTAGGACATTGATCATTCATGATGCATGAATTAGTATGTTTTATGGAAATTTAACTTGACTTTTGGTGACTATGGCTAGGGACCGAAATTACACACAAACCAGTATAAGTGATCAGAAACCGGTTCAAAGCTGTAACACAACAGAAGCACAGCGCACCTCAGAAACCTCTTTCAAAATGGCCAAAACTGGTTTAAGATAAACCTGGATGGATGTAGTATCAGACTTAACTGATTTAAGTTAAATTGGTTTATTGAACTTCTGTCCCAGATCCCCTCCAGATTCAAGTCAACTCACAGTCCCCCATCATCCCAGTTTGCTTTGCACCTCCCATATAAGTCCCGCTCGCAGGGTAGGTAGCAAGCCTTGGCTGAAGCTGTCTGTTTCAGCTGAGCAGGGACACTTTCTTGAAGCCCCCTGGCTTCTGGCCTGGGCCACTGCAGGCATGTGGCCACTGCAGGCACGTGGCTACGGTTCTGGAATCAAAAGTGAATGTCTGTTCACTTGCTTATCAGCTCAATCTACGCAGCCTACGCTAACCTGCGAAGATTGAATCGATTCAGCCTATGGCTGTTTGATGGTCTGTACTTAATCCAAATCTGCGCATTTAGGGACAAATTCTAAAATAATCCCTTGGCAAATTGTATGAAAGCATACTGCAGAAAGATCAAATGGGGAGGGAGTGCAAAAGCCCTGCTAAAAGATTGTATGGGAGTAGTAGCTGCATTATACCTTGCCAGTAAAAATTTCATAGGATGGGTTTACCATGAGGAAGTAGGGCACTGACAAGGTCTTACTTAACCTTACACAGCAATTCCTTGACAGACTTGGGATTAGAATCCTGATCTCTTGTGCAACCTAAGAGTATTCACGCTCTGTGTAGCTTAGTATGCACACTCGGTAAGCATTTCCTGAGTGGTGTAAACTGCTGTAGCTCCTTTGGCTTCTTGAAGCTAGATTGGTTTCTACCAGCTGAGGATGCCTTTACAGTCTGAACTATAATTGTCAGTCGAGCGCTAATTCTAACTAAAACAGTTTTGAGACTGTTGCAGAAGAATAGTTCAGATTCAGAGATGGAGAAAGCCAGTAGACAAGATTAAAAAGAAACCTGTATCATACTCTTTCCTGCCTTGGCAGGGGGTTGGACTCGATGATCTGTTGAGGTCCCTTCTGACCCTGGCATCTCTGAATCATTTTTGCATATAAAATTTGCATGGTCCTTAATCTGCTGTAGTTAGGAAAATTCTAATATAATGAAAGGCTTAGTCTGTGAGTCTGTCTGTAACACATTTGCCCAACTGCGCATATGTCAATTGGCTTTGCTGGCTAGGTGCCTGGGGCCAGCTGAGTTAAAACAGCAGCCCCTCTGCCAGCACTGCATCCTCTTGGGGCCTCTGGTGGGGTGGCTCCGTCTGCCACACCTCCACACACGGCAAAAAAATAAATTGGCACAAGCGCTTTACAAGTGGCGGGGCCAGCTGAGGAAAAGTGGGAGCCCTTCCATTGTAGTGGGGTTGGACCTGAACAGGGGTGGGGAGGGAGGCAGGTTTGGACTCGAACCAGGGGGAAGGGGGTGCAGTCAGACTCAAACTGGGGGGGGAAAGGGGTGGAGCAGGGCTGGACCTGAACTGGAGGGGGTGAGGTCAGACCTGAAGCAGGATGGAGTGGGGTTGGACCTGAAGTGCCGGGGGAGGTGCTGAGCCAGACGCAAGGCTCCACCTCGCCAGCTTCTCTTCCCCTTCCCCTGTCATTCTTGATGGGCAATTTGCTAGTGAGTATATAAAGCCCTGGGGATTTTTTCCTCCATTTCCTGTTTTGGAAAAAGATTAAAGTTGCCAATGTACTTGTACTTGTTCTAGGGGGACTATCTTGTATGTGGTCCTTTTTGCTGAGCTAAAAGTAGCTTACATAGAGAAAGCAACAGTCTACCTAAGGGTGCCTGTACACGGGTGCAGAGGCTGCTCCAATGTGCTGTGATTTAATTGAGTCTGCTGGCACGTGGTAATTACTGCGCTCCAGCAGCCTCCCATGTGTTGTGTGTCAGGATCCCAATGCTTCAAAGTGGTGGCAGGGGCACTCATGATACACGAATACACACCATTTTGAAGTTCAGGGACACTGAAACACACCACTTCCCCTCCATCAAAGAATGTGTTAAAAGCACCTTAAAAGATTTGTAGTACAAACCACGTAGTTAAATTATTACAATGAAAGAGATATGTTTCCTTTGAAGTGTTTTGACATATTAAGCAGTCATAGAATCATAGGAAATTAGGGTTGGAGGGGACTGGAGAAGGGCACATCTAGTCCAGCCCCCTGCTCAAAGCAGGACCAGCCCTGAGTCGATCATTCCAGCCAAGGCTTTGTCAGCCTTGGCCTTAAAAACCTCCCTGGATGGAGAGTCTACCACCTCTCTAGTGACTGTTCCAGTGCTTCACCGTCCTCTTAAGTGAGAGAGAGTTTTCCCAAATATCCAGTCTAAACCTCCCTCACTACAACTTGTGACCATTGCTCCTTATTCTGTCATCTGCCACCACTGAGAACAGTCCAGCTCCATCCTCTTTGGAACAGCCCTTCAAGTACTTAAAGTCTACTATCATATTGAGGAGCGGGGAAGAGAGAAGGCAGGCACAGCACAATAAAACAAAGAAGCCCGTGGACCACTTCAGGCCCCCACCCGTGTTCTCAAACACACACAGGTTGTTAAGCCTCTCTACCCTACCAACCTCCCTATTTGATTTGAGGGACACCAAAGAGATCAATCCCTCTGGAAATTGGCCTACTACACGGCCCCAACCAGAGGTGCAAAATAAGCAAAACACCACCTGAATGTAAAGTTTAACAAGTGTATTAAGACAAGAACCAACAAAACCAAACTCAACAGTATACAGATACAGCATAAAGTACTATAAACAGTTAAACTATAGAACAGCTAAAGGACTCCATGCACACCTATCACCCTTGGTGGCCAACTATCTGCAGCCTCCCACCCCAAGGATTTGTCTGCTGTTCTGTCACACGCAGGTGGGTACTGAGCACCTCAGAAAGGGGTAGATGATACTTTACCTGAGCGACACGATGTGCAGAAGCAGCTGACTGCCCTGCAAGTGCTCAGGTGATCAGGACCCTCCTGTTGTTCCCGAGCACTGGCCCACACATACTGTTCTCACTCACTCCACAGTCAATAAACGATGGGCTCCACAAACACAAGCACTCAAATACTAAATCAGCTGCACACACACGCACATACCAGGCAAAAGAGGGAGAGAGCATGAGCAGGTCTCGGCATGCTCTAACTCCAACGACGACCCCGAAAAGCCACCCTGGCCCCTACACTGGACAGGCTTTATAATGTCCAAACCATGCCACCTGTCAGTCACGTGCAGCTCCAATCACTACTCTCTCAATCAATGCCAATCAAAATCAATCACAGCCAGGACCACACAAATTGAACTATCCGAACGACGCATAATAACTCATTAATATAATAGTCCTAACTGCTGCAGTTCCCCTGGTTGGCAAACAAACAACTAGGTACTGGTCAAAGGTACTGCTTACTGCACATGCTTAGCTTTTGGAAGTGGGTCATGACATCATTACGGTTAGGGGTTCAAATGTTCTTGAATACTCCAACCTCTAGTCATCCTACACATGCATAACAATGCTAGGACTCTGCTGCCTATAATATCCCCCCTCAGTCTTCTCTTCTGCAGCCTAAAGAAGCCCAGTTCCCTTGGCCTCTCCTCAAAAGTCATGTTCCCCAGCCCTCTCACCATTTTCATTGCTCTCTGCTGGACTCTCTGATTCGTCCGCATCCTTTCTGTAATGGGGGCCCGAAACTGAACACAGGACTCAAATGCAAAAGCAAAAAAGGCAGAGTAACAGTATCAATTTCTCTTAGTGAACAGATCTGCACCTGCATCAGAGTAAAAGCTGACAGAAACATTTGTTTTAAATTGCCCAGAAATTCAAGTAGCAGTTATGAGTATCCTGGGTCTTTGCTGAAAATCGTTAACATTGTTGTGGTTGAATGATCCATGGGGAGTGAGTGAAATGTTTTGCTGCTTCAATAGATGCATTTGAAGGCTAGTAAAAATGTAGAAGAAGCCTCACAAGCTCAAATCTGATGGTATTCTCTTTCCTATAGCACTCTACTCCACCTGATATTTTCAATTAGAAAAATGTGTAATAAATGTCTTATTAACTGATCTGTAAATGTGTACACAGGTTCAATTCCCTTGTGGACAAAAGGGATGACCTTTTGGATTCTTGACTGCCTGCCAGAAATTTGGTAGTTAGACGATCACCTTTAGGCCTGGCATGTTGTACTGATTGGGTGCATCTACACGTGCACTTTACTGTGGAGTAGTCTAATTAGTGCCACAGTGGTATCACCATATACACGTGCCCAATGTTACGGTGCAGTAAATTAATTCACTCTGCCATAAGATAATGTTGTCTTTGACAGTACTGTCTTACGGCAGAGTAACTGCACTGAAACGCCTGTGTAGCTAGTGAAAGGGGCTGGCTGGGGCATGAGGGCGCTAAAGTGTGGGGGCTGTCTGCTGCCTAGCCACACGGCCCTCGTGCCCCAACCAGCCTCACTGCCATCCAGAGCCTGGGGCTGACCCCTCGTGCCCCAACCAGCCCGGGGCTGCTCTGCCCTGGCTCAGATCACGGCTGTCCCAGGCACACGTGTAGATGCTGTGCCTGGGAAGTTTCCTGTGGCTCAAACAGATCTGGAGTTTATTGTGTCAAGTTAATTGTCTGTGAGGATGCTCCTATTTTTAACTAAACTGGTGAAACTCTCCATGTGGATACTCATTTATTGCTGTTTAAACTCGGTTTGCACAAGTTTGGCTTGCAGCTGTCATTTAAAATATGTAGCATAATCTTAGTTCAGTGAACGGCATGGTTTTGTTTTGAGGGCCAGATCATAGAATCATAGAAAATTAATGTTGGAAGGGACTCAGGAGGTCATTTAGTCCAACCCCCTCTCAAAGCAGGACCATCCGCAGCTAAATCATCCCAGCCAGGGCTTTGTTGAGCGAGGCAGTAACAACCTCCAAGGATGGAGATTCTGCCACTTCTCTAGGTAACCCAACCAGTGCTTCACCACCCTCCCAGTGAGAGAATTTTTCCTAATATCCAACCTAAAATTCCCTTGCTGAAGCTTGAGACCATTGCTCCTTGTTCTGTCATCTACCACCACTGAGAACAGTCCAGCTCAGTCCTCTTTGGATCCCCCCTTCAGGTAGTTGAAGGCTGCTGTCAGTTTTCTCTTCCCCAGACTAAATAAGCCCAGTTCCCTTAGCCATCTTGGCAACAAGGTGGCACTAACTTGTATCCAGTTTTTTGTCCACTGTGACTCCCAAGTCCTTTTCTGCAGAGCGGCTGCTTAGCCAGTTGGTCCCAAGCCTGTCTCTGTGCATGGGATTTTTCCATCCTAAGTGCAGGGCTTTGCACTTTTTCTTATTGAACATCATGAGTTTTCTTTTGGCCCAATCTTCCCATTTGTCAAGGTCACTCTGAATCATAGCCCTACCCCTCCAGCATATCTACTGCACCCCACAGCAGAGGGCCCCACACAGGGGCTGGGGATAGCTGTCCTGGCTTGGCAGGGTGCTGCATCCCAGCCATGTAGAGATCAGGATGTGTCCTGATCTTCACATGGTTAGGAGAGCTGTCCCAACTGCCGGGCAGCTGCCTCCCAGCCACATGGAGATTGGAACCCATCTGGATCGCTGTGTGTCTGGGAGGCAGCTGTCCAGCAGCTGGGGTAACTGTCCCCAACCCTGTGGAAATTGGGACCAGTCCCTGTGCCTCGTGCCAGCCCAGAGCCGGCACCTGGGGGAGCCTGGATCTCCCGCGGCTGCTGCAGGGGGGCTTAGTACGATAGGAACAGTCCTGGATTGAATTGCTCCTGTCAGAGAACATTCAGACACATTAATTGCTCTTGTAGACATGCCTTGTATAGTACTGAGTGCTTTTTAAAATTTTATTAACTTGTTTTACTTATATTTTACCAGTTTGAATGCAAGACAGCAGGTGAGTTGGGTTAAGTATGCAGTTTCTCTTCCAAAACTGTAAGGTTCACAAGGATACATATGTTATAAGAGCATGTTGGGCAAATGTTGCTGAGGGGTCGCTTGAGCCTCTTGGGATTTGAGTACTGGCCTGGGCCAGGCAGTGACTTGGCTCCGTCTTTGGCCCTGGGCTTGGGACTGAAGCTGGAGCTGAGTTGCCATCTGCCCCAGGCAGGAATGGCTCATTTGGTGGGGGGAGGAGGCATGCAGTCAGCGAAGTGCTGGGGAGACTGTGGGGTGGTAGGGGGGAGGGACCTGTAGCCTGTCTTTCACCCCTTGCCCCATGCCTGTACCTGCCCCCCCACTCCCTGCTCCCCTCACCTTTTACCTTTTGCTTCAGCTCCAGGCCCTCCAGCCCCACCCTGGCCCAACTGGGAGCTGCTGTTGCTTTTCTCTGGCTGCGCTGGGCTGGGCTGGGCTGGACTGAGGCAAGCTGGGACTGTGCTGTTTCCGACTGCCTCAGAGGAAAGGGGGAGAGGGAAGAGGCAGCAGGCACCAGAGTGGGAGTAAAAGGTGGGGAAGAAGGCTGCGGGGAGGAGGGGGGCAAGAGGTGTGGGAGGCAGGCTGCAGGAGGAGAGCAGGGGGTGAAGGAGGCAGGAAGCTGGGGGGACAGACAAAGGCATGGAGGGGTAAGGGGCAGGCAGCAGGGGGCACATGGTAGTGGGCTCAGGGTGAGGGGCAGGCACAGGGGACAAGGGACAGGGGACCAAGGGGTAGGGGGTCTGGCACCCAGTGCTGTTTTCCCTGCCACAGCAGTGAGGGGGATGCATTTAAGGAGACCTTCCACTAATTTGATTTTACATATGGAAAATTATAAATGTTATAATTTTCCCTGTATAGAACTTAATTAGTGGAAGGTCATTTTAAATTTGAAGCTGTCTTGAATTTGGGTAAATACAGTAAATCCTATTACACTCAGGTCTCTCTTTATGAGAGGGTTGTGTTCCAAAAAAACCCTGCATAAAGTGAATTCACATAAAGCAAATCCATTATTGTATGTAATTAGTAGGGAAACGTACCAGCCTCACTCTAGTGCCCTCCCCAAACCATGACAAATTCAAACAGTAATCACACAATACAATAACTGCTGTGTGGAGAGGCTGTGAGCTCTGTGCTGCAAGCAGCGGCATGCGCAGCAGGCGCATTGCCAAGGCAGTGCAGGGCGAGCACCTTTTCCATGCGGCCCCACTGTTCCCTGCCCCAGGTGCCTCTGCAACCCAGCGGGCATGACCCAGTGCAGCAGGGAGCTTGTAGCCGCTCTGTGCAACCCTACTGTTCGCAGTCACGCCCGCCGGCCTGGAGAGGCTTCCGGGGCAAGGAAGCGGAGCGGCAGGGGATGGCGGCTGCTCATCCTGCGCTGCCCTGGGGATGCTCCTCCTGTGTCTGCCACTCTTTGAGCGGCACCGCTCTGTGCCACAGGAGTTGCATGGCCAGGGCAGCGGGGTGCTGGGACCAGGCAGGGAGAGGACCTGAGCCAGGCCCAGGATCAGCACCCATACGTCCACCCCTTCCCCATTGGATGGGGAGGACCGGCAGCGGGGAGCCAGTTCTCCCTATCCCCTGACAAGTCACTGGAGGCTCTTTCCTGCTTCCCACTGGGGCCCTGCAGCTGCACACTGTGGCCTTGGGCCCCAAGCACCCTCCAGATGGACAGCAGCTCCAGCCCTGTCCAGCTCCTCCCCCTACAGGGGCCTCAATCCCTCTCTTTCCCCACCCCTCCACTTAACTGCTGGAGCTGCCCTCGAGGCTACTTGGGGCCATGTGCAAGTACTGTACATGCACATGGCACCCCCGTCAAACTGCCTTCTTTCCTCTTCCTCCCAGCTCCCTGCAGGCTGGAACTCTGCCAGCCTGCAGGGAGCTCATTGCCAGCCGACTTTGCGTCAGATTGGATTTTTCTTGCACAAAGCGAATTTCTGGTATAAATAAGGTCATTGCATATTAGAGTATTTGCACAAAACGAATTTGCATAAAGAAAGACCTGAGTGTATTGCTTGCAAGTGGAGAAATTTGTTCCACATCAGAAAGCCCTGATAGCTTTCATTTCCCTGGGTTTTTGGATAAGAGCTTGAGCCGAGATAGAAAGTTGTATAAAACCCCTAAATTGAACTCTGTGCTTGCTACTGCTGTTCATTGCCTGGCAAAAGGGTTGCACATGAATCAGCCCCTGAAAAGTCATGATCTTGTGCTCTCTTCCTTTTTTTTCCTTTTAATTGGTTCTTTTTAGTTGCCCTTTGATGTTTGAGTCTTTAGTTGCAGTAATGCTCTAAAATCAAGAGACTTCTATATATTTAATAAATAGTTAGTTAATAGTTGGCAATCAGAAGTACCTAGCAGAGTCCCTGGACTTTTGTGGGGCCACCCCAACTTTTTGTTTTTATACTGAAAATGGCTTCCTCTGTAACTTTTTACATGAGGTACTAATATACTCACTGCAACTATCAAGGCTAGAAACTTGCATTTAGAAGCTTACAGTCTCATGTAACTGCATGATTTTAGGCCTGGCAGTTTTAAGACAACTACTAAAAGCGGAGACTCTTAATACAACTGCAAAAACTAGCAATAAATAAATACCCTTTAAAATTGTCTTCTTTGCTGTATAGAAAATTGACTCCCATAAGAGGCACCAGGGTCTGTGTAACTTCAGCCTTCCCTCACCTGTATGATCCTGATTCTTCCTTTCAGCTGATTCATGCTTAAACCTCTGCTGAAGTTTAAATGTAGGCAAACGAATGGGGGCAAAAAACTCCTGAAATGGATGACATCTATGTGGATTGTTACTGTGCTTGTATAGTATATCCTTCCCCTCTCACTTGTTCTGTTTAGATCAGGGGTGCTCAACCTGTCACCCGTGGAGCGATTGCATCTGGCCTGTGGAGCTTCTCATGGGGTAGGAAATTTGGTGGCGGAAGAGCAGTGGCCATTAATATGGTCACCATCCCCCTGCCAAATTCCCAAACCTCAAGCTCTGCACTCCGGGTTGCAGCTGGGCTTCACCGTCCCCTGGCCCCCGCTCCCTTCCCCGACTTGGATTGGGGTAAAGCCATGCCCCCTTCCTGCTATGGGGCTGGGTTGGGGCCAGACTGCAACCCCTTTTCCCTGCAGGCCAGATTGGGGCCTGGCCGTGCCCCTTTTCCTGCTGTATGGCCAAGCCATGCTCTTTTCCCTACAGGTCAGGTTGTGGCTGGGCTGCCCCATAGTCCCCTCCTTGTGGCCAGGTGGTACTCATCACACTGGCCCTGGTGCCTGATTGGGACCACTGGCAGGATCCAGCCTACAGATGGAGGGGTACTGCCTTTCTAGCCCACCAAGGAAAAGGGTTGGGCACCTGTGGCAGGGCACTGTTGGTACCTGCCACTTTAAGGGCTGAGCCAAGCAGTCAGCAGGTGCTTGATTGCCGTGGCCATTTTAGATCTCTGGCCGCCTATATAAACCCAGCAATTTGCTGCTGGCAGGCCAGGCAGAAACATCGCCTGGCTGCAAGGCAGAATGTAACATCCTGGAGGGAAGGGCAGGAGCTGTAGGGAATTGGAAGTTCCTGGTCATGACCTAAAACTGTACCCTGCTGGGAGTGGGTGGCCTGGTGCGGCTCTTAGTTGTGTGGGAGCCCCCAGGAAATACCAGGCCAGTTACCACCCTGGTGAAAGGTGGGTCGGGGAGCCTTAATAACCCCAGCTCCCACAACCGGGTGGGTTACCCCATAGAAGGGCCAAGAAGATGGACCCAAATTAGAGAGGGGGCTAGAGGCTCATAGACCTGACTTGAAAACCCTCGACTGGTCAATGCTGGGGCCAGGACTGGAAGGGTCAAAAGGGCCAAGGGCCTACTGCAAGGGATGCCCAGAGCTAAGAACCTGGGATTTTCAACTGGCCTTGGCGGTGAGGCCAGGGCCTGTGTGGCTAAAGGTCCTGGAGGGACCACACCTGAAAGGGGAAACAATTTAGGGAGCTAGGCAGCCCAGAATGAAGGTGAAGTAGGCTGCCTGATGGCAGGGATCTGGTAAGGGTCCGGACTGGAGGATTCTAGGGCCCAGTGTGGGGCCAGTGATGATAAGAACTGAGGATACCATCTGCGAGGCTTGGGCTATGATGTAGGGGAGGAACGGAGCCACAGGTAGTGCCCTGTGGCATTGGGGCAAGGAATGGGCAGCCTGCCACCTAACTAAGATCATAATTATATATCATCAGGGCATGGCAGGTGAGGAGGTAGGTGGGCCATTGGTAGAAAGGCCCCGAGGAAGCCCCATTACAGCACGTCTGGTTTAGTAATTGTAATCTTTCAGCACAAACTAGCAGCTGACTCTCATATTTGTACGGTATGTAGTACAATGTGGCCATGATCTTATCTGGATCTGTAGGCACTGCCATAATAAAATGACATGCATGGCTGTAAATTTGGGGAGTTAAGGATTTTAGCATGCATGAAAAGAGTATTGGTCCAGATTCATTCCTGTTTTGAAATGAATTTAATTATCTTGGCAAAAGTAAAGTAGGGTGTTATTTGAAAACAATTGGCTCAAATCTCGTGGTTTACACTAATTTTGCAGAGGTATAACTGTGTACACTAGAAGTAAGAAGCAAAACTGCTGTTTAATATTTTTAAGGCCCTATTCATAGCTGTAGTACTCCCAGGTTCATGCCAGGGTTGCTTCATTGAATGCATTAGAGTTACATTGCATAAACTAGGAATACTGCAGTGGTGAATCAAGAGCATTTTTTCCCAGGGCAACAAATTCTTTGCACTTGTAAATGGGTGCAACTCTAGTGATTTCAGTGGAGGATGTGCTCATTTACAGCAGGGTCAAACTTTAGTTGATCAGCTTTTAAAGTGCAAGTAGAATGTCAGCACTGAAATGTCAGATCCTGTAAGATTTGCCAGACCTTATGATGGTCTCTAATGTAACATTTATTAATTAAAATGAGGCTTCACACAGTATGGATCCATTAAAAAAAACACTGGCAAAGATGAGGTGCCGAGTTTGCAAAAACTAGTAACTTCATAATTTGAAACTTTTCTAAGTAAAAGGTTAGGGATAGACTTAAAACCCACACAATCTGCTTCTTAAACAAGAAAAGTTTAACTTATACACCCTTGGACCCACATCTGATCTTCCACCAAAGACCGGGGTCGGGGGTGCTGAGTGACTCGGAGTGGAGGTAACCAACCCCACCCGCTCGCTGCACTGCCAAGCTGCTCTGGCTTTCCTTGCAGGGAGTGTGTGCTGGGGTGAGCAGCACAACTGCAGTCCCAGTAGCCCAGTGTCCCCCAGAGCTGCCTTTGGGAAAAGTGGGCAAGGCTTTGGTAGAGGAGCCCCAGAGAGCCGCAAGTACCGTGCTGGCGAGCTGCGGTTTGGCCACCATGTATCTGTAATGTGCATGAGAAAAGACAAAGCAGCAGAATGAGATGTCTGTGAAGTAGACCACAGGGAGATGCATTTTTTTTTTGTTAAATTATTTTTTGTATAGTCAGGGTATCATAGAATCATAGAAGTTGGGTCGAAGGGACCTTGTAGTTCTTCAAGCCCGACCCCCGTCTGGGCAGGAGAAAAACTGGGCTCAAATGACTCCAGCCAGGTAGGCATCAAGCCTCTTCGTAAAGACCCCCAGGGTAGGAGCCAGCACCAATTCCCTTGGAAGTTGGTTCCAGCTCCTAGCCGCCCCGACAGTGAAGTAGTTCTTACGGATATCTAATCTAAACCTCCTCTCCAACAACTTGTGACCGTTATTCCTTATTATGCCAGGGGGTGCTAGGGGAAACAAGGTCTCTCCCAAACCCTTCTGGTCCCCCCCTACTGAGTTTATAGTTGGTCACCAGGTCCCCCCTCAGCCTTGGCTTTTGAAGGCTGAACAGGTTCAGGTCCCACAGTCTCTCATTGTAGGGTCTGCCCTGTTGTCCCCGGATCATGCGGGTGGCCCT
>NW_017728918.1:2118172-2122967 GCF_001723895.1 Crocodylus porosus
CTTATCTTGCTGGGATCCTATGACCCCAGCTGACTTCCTGCCCTTTGGGCAGGGGGCTGGACTCGATGATCTCCCAAGGTCCCTTCCAGCCCTAATGTCTATGAAATCTATGAAAACCGTGCTGGTTGCCCTTGAGCATCATCCTGAAGCCAGCCCATCGCACATGTGCTCCATGATGACCTTCTCAAAGAGTTTCCCTAGGATTGAGGTAAGACTGACGGGCCTGTAGTTGCCCAGGTCTTCCCTCCTCCCAGCTAAGATTCAGACAGACTTATTCAGGGTGGGTATCACCCTGGATATTGAATGAGGCACTGTTGACTCTAGAGTAAGGGGATCAGTATCTGGCCTTTTGACATCATAATGGATACTGGCTTGATTGGGCTGAGATCAGAACATGTTTCATGTGTGCAGTAGTACCCATATCTTGCAAGCTTTGTCTTGAGGAACCAGCTCGAGTGGAGAGGGGATGGTTCAGATAGCTGGTCTCTCCCTCCATCTGCCAACAAAGGTGCTAATAAAATCTAGTGGGTTTCCTTTGGAAGTAAGAACTGAATCCATTTTATTTCACTAAAGAGCAGGGAAGCTGACACCTTCCATCCACCTGTCCATCACTTCCAATCAATACCAATTTGGGCTGGATGGGAGCTGTTAAATACAAAGACTGAAACTGTCCCTCACATTTTTCCTTATTCTTAACATGCAGGGAATTATACTGCTTGATCAGGATCGGGGTTTTGGTGTTAAAAGCTCTATATTGCATCACCAGATCTTTATAGAAGAAATAAAATTAGAGGCAAAATAGTCTTGGAATGAAACTTCAACATGTCAAGTTTCAGGTTAGAGCACACTTTACGAATGAGCACCTAAAAATTGTAGGCAATTGTATAATGACATTTTCAGACCCTTGACTACAGCTTTATCAGCCAGTATCTCAGATTATAAAACAGATTATGTTAGGTGTTGCCTCATGCATAATATGTTTACTTTGGAATTGGAATAATGTAAAAAATTAGCCTTTTGGAGCTATTATAAAAGGAAAAGGGCTTCTCATCTGTGGCTGCTGTTGCAAGCTCTTTCCAGCCAATTCCATTAAGTTGTTGGGTTTTTTTTTCATTTTAGTTTTGACATCTGTGGTAGTGTTTCACTCCAGGAGCTTTCCTGAGATATTGAAGAATTTTGTGATTTGTCAATGTTATGGCTGCTTATAATTGCATTCAGGGATATAGTAGTAGGCAACTGTTGATCCTCTGGATCATGGTGTATGCATAAGAGGTCTACTCAGGTGCCTGATGAATCTGCTTGTATGGTGTCCTGAGACCTTTGACGTGCACACCTAGGCAAGAGTGTGGAGGAGTGGAGGCTGCCCAAGACCTACCATCCCCATTTAGACCATTGAGACAAAATCCGAAGGCCAGACTGAGTCCAGATATTCAGTGGCTTGATGGTCGCAGCTTCTTCTGGAGAACGACAGATAAGAACTGCTGCTGCCTTTCTCCAGCCGAGGAGTACCCACAAGGCAGTGGAGGCTAGGGCTTTGTAGTGGCTTATACATCCCTTACTCTGGAGGTTGCAGTGGTGCGGTATTTTTGTGGGGGGAGCTGCCCCACCACAAGTAGCCCCACCACATTGCCACCAGCCCCTCCAGTTGGATAAAGTTTATGGTCAGACCCAGAACCAACATTCAGGGAAAGATGATTGGTTAATGCATTGGCAGCATTTCTCTTCAGTTTTGTTAACTCTGAAGGGCTATAACTTTTAAATAACAGGAAAGAGATATTTAAATTTTTCTGAGTCGGCTTGGTATTAATTAGTGTGCTTTGATTTTTTTTCTTTTTTTTTTTTTTTTAAATAAAATCCTAAATTCCAAATGGTAGTCATCTTTGCACTTAAGTACTTTCTATAGACACCGTTCCCCCCAGTAGTGAAAAACAGGTAGGGAAGTGTGTGGGTATGTGTGATAAAACAGGAATAAGTACCTGAAGGCTGGTTACAAGGGGGATGGAGCTGGACTGTTCTCAGTGGTGACAGAGGACAGCAAGGAGCAATGGTCTCAAGTTGCAGCAAGGGAAGTTTGGGTTGGATATTAGGAAAAACTTTTTCACTGAGAGGGTGGTGAAGTGCTGGAATGGGTTACCCGGAGAGGTGGTGAAATCTCCATCCTTGCAGGTTTTTCAAGCCCAATTTGATAGAGCTCTGGCTGGAATGATCTAGTTGGAGATGGCCCTGCTTTGAACAAGGGGTTGGATTGGTGACCTCCTAAAGGTCCTTTCAAGCTCAATTTTCTATGATTGTAATATATATCTACAGTGCAGATTCCTTCAGTCTAGTGAAGCCCCTAGTATAACATGAAATTACGAGAGGGAAAGGAACAAAGGACAGAAAAGAAATTAACTCCACTGCCCCCTGCCCCCCTCACCCCCCCAATGCACACACATCAATAAAGTTAGAGTTTAACTTTATTTCTGTGTGCTCAAGATTAACTCTTTGGTTGAGACATTTGTGACATGAATGCATGAAGCAGTTCTGAAAAACGGGCAAATGTGTAATCCAGGTTTGATTTTGCTCTGATGCTGTCCTGTAGTATGCTGTGAGGAATGGAGAAGCTTGATTTTTACCATTGCAAAGTGCTTGTTTCTGAGTTGTAGAAATTCCTGACAATAAAAATTCACTCACTGTTTTTTACTGGCATTTAATTGCATATACTCAAATGCAGGGGTGTCAGCCATACTGCCTGCAGACCAGATATAGCCCACAGAGCCGCTTTATTCAGTTTGCTGAACTACCAGAGGGCACTGAAAGTTGGACCATTTTGTGCAGTTGGGCATGGCTGTTGGCAGAGAGACTGGCTCACTGTTGAGAGACTCCACGCTTCTGCCACCCTGCCCCACTGGGCCCTGTGCTCCAGCTGCTGCCAGACCTTGCATTGCCCCTGCTGGACCTCATGTGGCTACTGAGGTGGCCAGTTTGGCAACCCCCATGCCCTGGGTTAGATCTGGCCCACAAAGAGCCCTGCAGCTGAGATCCAGCCCAGGACCCCATGTGAGTTTAATACCTTTGGTCTAAATCAGTGATCACCAATAAGTGGAGCTCGATCCACTGGTAGATCTCGGAGCCTCTTAGAGTCGATCTGAGGCTGGGGTGGAGGGCTGAGTGTCCATGTACATGAATGCATGTGTCCCAGCCCAGCAGGTCAGTCTGTGGGGGTGGGAAGGTGTGGGAGATAGATCAAGGCCCCCACGGTGAGGCACAGTGCCGCAGAGGCAGGAGCAGGGGTAAGTTGAGTGGGGATCTGGCCAGGTGGGACTTACTTGCTGGGAAGGTGTGCCCCCAAATAATTTTTTCTTCCTCTGCCTTGATCTGCCTCTCCCACAGATTTACCTGCTGGGTGTGGGTGGCACATAGTAGATCTTGGGTTGCTTTTAAATGCCGAAGGTAATCTCCTACTTAAAAAGGTTAGAGACCACTGGTCTAAATGAATGTGTACATCCCGGATAAGTATATCAACTTGGAGCCTGTTGCCCCAATCATGGAAAGTGCTCCCTAAGAATTTGCAAAGCCATTGTATTCTCTTCCTTCAGGTGCCTCCTTTACAAATTCATCTCTGTTGTTATTTTCTATGGAAAAGTGAACATGGGCAAGGCAGCTGGAGTGCTATGAGTACTACTGACCGTAAGTGACTTGCTGCTTTTTGTTCTCCTCATCTATTGGTTGTATTCATTTCACATCATTTGTATTTTTCTAGGATTGTCATATTCAATTCAATCTAAGACAACTGACATCTGAGTTCAAGGTGACCCCCAAAAATCAGATTCTAGGTACAGGAAATTATAAATTGGTTTTCATTTCCCATGCCTGGAATCCAGTTATTGGAGGGTCCTAGTAAATTCATCCCCCACCCACCACTGCCACAGGGAAAATGGGAGCTGGGGGGCAGATGGCTTGCCCCATGACCCTTGTTGTCCCCTTCCCCCTGCCACTTACCCCTCACTGTGACTGCCTCCTTCTTAGCTGTCCTCCCAATGCCTTCCCTTGCCCCTGCCACTTATCTCCCTCTGGTGCTTGCCCCTCCTCCCCACAGATGCTTTTTTTCCCAGCTGCTCTGGCTCTTTTCTCTGCTGGGTGCACAGGCCAGCTAGTAGCGGCGACTCTGGCTCCAGCATCCAGCTCTCTCTGCTGCTCCGTGCTCCCCTTTCCCACACTCACCTGACTCCATGCACCCTTTTCCTGTGCACTCTCTGCTGCATCCCTTTCCCTGTACTTGCCCGCATCGTGCATCCTTTCAGCAAGCAGGGCTCCCTTTCTCTGTGCCCCTCTTGCTCTGCACTCTCCCTGACTCTGTGTGCCTCTGTTCTCACGGTCCCCCTGCACCACACATCCCCTTCCCCATGCTCCCCCTTGCACTGCATTGCCGCGTTCCCCACATTCCTCCTATGTTGCCCTGAGGGGTCAGGCCAACGCTCAGGATCTCAATATTGCGCTGTTAGACAGGACGGTGTGTGTACAATTGCACATGCACACATAAAAATCAATTAAGCACACACTCACCAGGTGGATACACCCCTACTAGGCATACACACTCACACTACCAGCTCAGACACATACACTATACACCCCAAAAGTTAGACACAGATCACTAATTCCTATATCATGCACACAATGCCATATATACACACACACACACTCTCTCACACTAGCAACTCAGATACACACTCATTCAAAATAACTAGTCTGGGTTCACACACACTACACACACCAAATTTAGACAGAATCAGTTACCAACACCTGCACATTCAAT
>NW_017728918.1:2124187-2144657 GCF_001723895.1 Crocodylus porosus
ACACACACACACACACACACACACTGGCAGCTGGGGTTAGAGAGCTTGGTGCAGGGGCTGAAGTCCACTGAAGTCCAGAAGAGGGAGAGAAAGAGAGTCCAAATTGTATGCAGGTAACATCTACCTATTCAGGCTGGAAGGGGTCCTTGTCCAGTAGATGTTGCCCAGAGGGGGTCACCAGCAGGGCCTCTGGGGTGGATAGGTGATGTGAAGCTGGTCTGGTCCAGATGGAAATGGCGTTCCCACTGGGTCTGTCTTCACTGCCCCTCTTTATAGGGGCAGACCGTGTGTGACCCTAGTGACAGGAGTCATGCCCAGGCAAGGGTCAGCCCCTGGCATACTGAGCATGTGTGCTCCATGCAGGGATGTGCAGTTTCAGGTGTCTGTAGTGGTGAGAGTTGCTGGTTTTGCAGGGTCTTTTGTTTTTCAAATGCTGGCCTTGTCTCTGTTCCTGGGTGAGGTCTGTAGCTCCTGGATGAATCAATGCGAGGTGATGGCCTGGTGGTTACAGGCCATTCAGTAGAGGCCTACTACCATTGTATCTCAGTCATAATCATTCTCATTCATCCAGGAACCAATTTACATGGGAGGGGTACAATAATGAATCATATTGTTGCAACATGGGATGCCCAGGCAGAGGACAGAAGCTGGAGGCTTGACATATAAAATGGAAACTTGACATTACTTTGGTTCACTTATAAACACAGGCCTAAACAATACCATATGCTTATTAAACAACAAAATCAATACAAAAATGGCAACAATACAATATACAACAGTAAAAATTAATACAAACCTAATAATTATAAAGCAATGGACATTCAAAACCAAAAACAAAAATGCTTAAAGCTTATTCTAATTTTGAACTCACACTTATCTGTAGGGAATAGAAAGGGAAAGAAAAGTCAGAAATGGTTGGGGAAGGGGAGGGAATGCATTTAAGATTAAATAATAATAATAATAAAAAAAAAGAAAAACAGGTTGTTTTGCTACACCTACTATTACCCTGCTGCATTAGATACCCTGGTGCTTTCTGGAGCTGTACCAGCTGTTTTCCCAGCTGGTACTCAAATCTAAGATGAGGGATTTTCCCCCCATGCTAAGTGGGGGGAAGAACTTGTCTTAGGTTTGAGTAAATACAATATAACCTCTTCAGGGCAGTGGTTATCTCTCCTTTTTGTGTTTGTACACTGTGTTGCACAATGGGTTGGGCCCTGAAGGCACAAACAGAATACAAATGAATGCCACCAAGCTTAATTTCAGTAGATTTGATTATGTATCAAGGGCCATATTCTGATCTTAGTTACCCTGCTGTAATTCTTGAATAACTTCACTGAGTTCACTTGGAGGACACCAAGGTAAAAGTGCTGCAAGTAAGTTCAGACTCCAGCCCTCTTTAATTAAGACCTCTTTACTCCAGATCATATCTGGAGTACTAAACAAAGCCTAAGAATAGTTTTCCCTTGCACGTAGAAAGAATTATCTTTGTATAAACCAATTAGTGTTTTGAACGTCTGGATGGTGTCTGCTCACACCCTGAATGTCAAGTCTAGATAGGTGTATTGGTACTATTTTCCTATCTTCTTTTTCTTCTTTTAATTTAAATCTGGTTCATTTCAGTGCATGCTACATGAAAGGGAAACAACTTTAATCTTTTTGGGCTAGCTTGAAAGTCCAACAAATTTACTCATCAGCTTTTAGAGAGAACAGGTACTGGAGTTGACCAAAGTTATTGTTGCAATGCACTGTAATTAGCAGGCTCATCTTACCCAAGTATTTTAATGATGTCTCAGCTTAGTCATACCAAATAACATGAATCTTTACTGTGAAAATTATTGTTCTACCTCCAAAACATTTATTTTGTCAATGCTTAGGGCCTGGTCGTGTATTCCCTGCCTACCCAATATTTCTGTTGACTGCAGTGATCCTGGATTATGATCTACATGAATTTGCTAAAAAAACAGATGCAAAAGGGGACATATATCAAATAGTTCAGAGTTTTTGTCTACGTATTATGAAGGCTCTCTGCAAAGATCGGTAAACTATAGCCCTGGGTCAGGTGGTCAGAACTAGAAGATAAAAGCCCTGGAGCAGTGATTCTCAATTGGGATGATGTGAGATCCTTCCAAGGGTGCCGCAGTACCTGGCCCCTGTGTCAAGAGATAATCAATCACTCCTTCTCTCCGGTGTCCCACAGACAAACAGTGCCCACAGCTGCTGACTGCTTCTCAGCTGCTTCTGTGCCCAGTCCCTGTGCTCCCACAAGTATGTTATACTGTGCGTGCGGACAGGCAGCTATGGGGCTGCACTTCGCAGTCTTTCTAGTCTCCTATCCCTCTCCTCTCTTCCTTGTGTGCTCCCGGGGCTGGCAGGACAGGCCACAGATGCATGTGGTTCTGGTCACCAGCATTCAGATCGCTGGAGGAGCAGTACTTACCTCCTCAGGTACCAACCACAGACTGGGAAAGGGGATATGGTGGAAATAGCAGGGTGTAGAGAGGTAAAGGCCTGGTCTCCATGCCTCTACTGCCACACGCTAGATTCTAACTCGATGGTCTCAGCTGGAGCGGCCCTAAATTCCAAAAAGTTATGTCAGGGTACCTTGAAGCTAACACATCAAGAACCCCCTGTGATAGACTATCTTCAGCTCTCAGCAAGAAAAAGTGTACCTTATTACACCCCCATTACTCTTCACACATGTTATCTTGCATTTAATTTGTATACAACTGAAAAATTTGAATCTAATAACATAAAGAGAAATGGTCTATATGTTATTTAGTAATGTCAGTAATTAAGAACCTGTGGCCAAAAGGGCACATGGGTACTAAAACAAGACAAAACATTAACCATGTGAAGTAAACACAAGGTGGCCGTATGGGGCTGTTGTTACTGTGCTGTCATTTAGGACTTCCTTTTGGTAGTCCTAAGTGACAGTGCAGTAACAGCCCATTCACATTTCTTTTTTACCATTACATTGTCGTAATGACATGCTGTAATGGGGGAGTGTGTCACTACGGTGACGTAGCTGTGGTATCATGGCTTGTGACCACCAATGCTACGTTGCCATAGTGCGATTGCTATGGTGACATAGTGTCTTGTGTAGACGTGTCCACTGAGTAAAAGGGACCCAACCGCGAACCTCTGTTCTCTTGAGTGGAATGATCTGCAATTATCTTTAATGGCACTGGACAAATCCTAAGCATAATTTTGTTGTATCTGCTTCTCTTCTGAAGGCTTTTTTCAGTAATGCTTCCTGTATCAGGATTATTGTTGTCTCACATTGGGTTGGGTTTCCACTGATTGGGGGGAATTCTTTAGGACGTTCTCAGTTGGAGACACCCTTGCATTAGGATCCTGAATTGGGTCATGCTATGTTATTTTTGAACACTTCTGTAAAATATTTGCTCTCTGAACTTTACTGATGCTAGAATTTGTTATGGCATAACAGGCACCTTGTCAGGAAACTATCCAGGACTGTTTCTTAGCTGTAACAGAACAATTGTTTAGCTGGGGTTAAAATATCTAACAACATCTAAGTTGCAAATAGAGATATTTTACCTAGTGAGTCAAAGCCTTTGTCTTTTGATTCTTCAGTGTCAATACAGCTTTGAAGCAAAAGGCTCTCCAAAGGCATAAGGGTAGAAATTAAGTTTGCAAGGCTGCAACTGATGTTTCGGACTGGAAGTTGTCTTACCAATAAGAGGTTAATGGTTACATTCATGACTGAGAGATCTTACTAGGGACTTTGCATCAATAGGTAAAGAAAGTGTGACTTCTAGAGAGGCTGGAGGGAAATTGGGTACTCAAATTCCGCCGAGTTTCTTTCAGTTCCTAAATCACTAAGATTCCTTTGAAAAATCCCAACCAAAACCTAATGTAACTTTTGCTGACCTTGCTCTCCTAGAGCAATGCCAAGCTGCATTTTCTTATACTTTCCAAATTAAGACCAGATGTAAAATTCATGACTTAAAAAAGATGTATAGGACACAAAATGAAATTGAAATGCAACAATAAAACGTTACACAGGCAACAACAGTATGTGTTAACCTGACTCTTCTCTCATTAGTTATATATTGAAGTAAATTCATTAGGTTTAATTGGACTTACACCTGACTTCCATTGGTTTCAGTGAGAAAAGAATAAAACCTTATGGCTACTTTAAAGTTTTTAAAAAATACGACAGTTGCTTCATGTCTGAAACTTTTGTTTTAACCTTAGTCATTCTCTTGTGTGTGTGCATGCAGGTTGATAAACAAGTGGTGATTCATAATAATTGATGCAATAGAAATAAGCAATAACAGATACATTTGCCAATCTAGCTCTCCAATAACAGGGCAGAAGGAGAAGACAGTTATATTAATAAATGGCCTTGTTCTACATGAGGTATTATTTCTGGATTCCAGGCAATAGATTGATGAACTGTGCATTCATTTACCGATGCCCCAGAAATAGAAACTTACATTTTATTAATACAATTTGTTTGCTAAATTCTAAGATTTGGAGTGTCATGAGCCAAAAATAATTCCCTACACAGGATTCATAGATTTCATAGACATTTGGGCTAGAAGGGACCCTGGAGGGTCATCAAGTCCAGCCCCCGCCGCAGGTGCAGAAAGTCAGCAGGGATCATAGGATCCCAGCAAGATAAGCATCCAAATGTGTGTTGAAGGTGTTCAAAGTGGGTGCTTGAACTGCCTCCAGCGGCAATCTATTCCAAACCTAGGGGGCTCGGACAGTGAAGAAGTTCTTTCTTATATCCAGCCTGAATCAGTCGTGGCGGAGTTTGTGACCGTTCAGTCTTGTCATCCCTTGGGGAGCTCTGGTGAACAGACATTCCCCCAGATCCTGATGAGCACCCCTGATAAATTTGTAGGTGGCCACCAGATCACCCCTGAGCCTGCACTTTTCCAGGCTGAATAGCCCCATGGCTCTCAGCCTCTCATCATAAGGTCTGTTTTCCTGACCTCTGATCATGTGCGTGGCTCTCCTCTGCACCCTGTCAAGCTTCTCCACATCCTTTTTGAATTGTGGAGCCCAAAACTGGACGCAGTACTCCAGCTGCGATCTCACCAAGGCCGAGTACAACGGGAGAATGACGTCCCGGGATTTGCTTGAGAAGCATCTGTGGATGCAAGCCAGCGTTTTGCTCGCTTTACTAGCCACAGCATCACACTGAAGGCTCATGTTCATCTTGTGGTCAATCATCACCCCCAAATCCCTTTCATCTGTAGTGCTAACCAGCGTAGTACTGCCGAGCCTATAAGGATGCTGCAGGTTTTTCCTCCCAAGGTGGAGAACCTTGCATTTTTCAGTGTTGAACACCATCAAGTTCTCATCCGCTCATTTCATGATCCTGTCAAGGTCAGCCTAGATCACCCTCCTGTCCTCAGGTGTGGATGCTTTACCCCAGAGTTTGGTGTCATCAGCAAACTTGGCCAGTCCGTTTCTGACACCAATGTCCACATCATTGATGAAGATGTTAAATAGTATAGGCCATAGGACAGAACCTTGTGGGACCCCACTGGTCACAGCGCACCAAGACAATTGGCTCCCGTCAACCACCACCCTCTGGGTCCTACCGTGGAGCCAATTCCCCAGCCAGCGGATTGTGGTTAGGTAGAAGTCACAGTTACCAGTTTAGCCCGGAGGTGATCATGAGATACCAGAATGAAGGTTTTTTTGGCATCAAGATATACAATGTCGATCTGTTCCCCCTTGTCCAGGTGATAAGTCACCTGGTCATAAAAGGAAGTAAGATTGCAGCGACAAGGATGCTAATCAGGATTTGCCAACCTCTTTGCTTTTAATTACATGTAGAGGTATTGGGTGCATTTAGAAAAGTCTTAAAGAGAGAATAAGTATTAGGCATCAGAGTCCTACTGTGGTGTCCCTAATTACCGTAGGTAATGGGACAATTCTCCAAAGGGTGACAGCAATACAAGGATCTGCCATCTGAAAGCTGATCGGCTGGGAGACAAAAACCATGGTTTTAAATATGCCACGGTTTTTGCCTCCCGCTGCTACTGTAATTGGTTGAAGGGCCCAGTGGCTCCACTGCTTGCCGCTTATCAGCGGAGAGGCAAAAATCATGATATTAGGTAGGTCCCTAATTATAGGGCACAGACAGAGGTGAGGAGAAGCATGGTTCTGTTTTTGGCTTTCCTGTGAACTCATGATGTGACCTTAGGTAAGGCATTGTAACACTTCCATACTTTGATTTTGGCCATCTCTAAGTTGGGGTAATGCTATTAACTTTCTCCATGGCATATATGAACTCTGTATGGAGCACTGTGACAGTTCTGGAGTGACAACTCGTGTTCACCTTGCACTGTGAACATGGCATCAGTCTTTTAAGTGGCTGATTCACAAATCACATTAGAATGTGGTTCTCTGTGATGTCACACTATACACATAAATGGTTCCTGCTTAATCTGTAGGCTTGTAAATGAAGGTTTTGATTTGGTATGGACAGCAACACCTGGATTTGGATTAGAAAATGAAGTGATAGTCCTCCAGCTTTGCTCAACAATTTCCTTTGTGAAGAAAGGCTAGCCCGACTTCAATTTGCCAGTTGGATCCTCACAGTTTGGAGTAGTCTGTTTCTTCTAGGCTGCTGGCGAATCACATTTTTTTACTGGTTGTCTAGGCTTAGAGGGTTTTCCCCATCTTCTGATGTAAAGGCAATAAAAAGGCTTCTAGCAGGGAGCAAGAAAGATCGCATACATATCATATTTATAATGGGATCTGATGGCTAAGTATTTGTATTCTTCTGTTACTTAGCTTTTTAGCAGCCTTTGTGCATATCTGCATGTGAAAGATGGGAGGGATATGGTTAACTCTATCCTGACTCCAAGTTAAATATTTTGTTTGCACCTAACTATTCAGATTTACTTTCTGATGATGAAATATATTGTATCGTAGCAGGTCTTAGGACTGGAAGGGATCTCCAGTGTCACAAGGTGCTGTTCCCTGCCATCGTAAGCACCTTATATCATCCTCTTCATAATTTTATGAAGAGTGCCATCTTAAAAGTAGTTGGGTTTTTTTGCCCCATTACTCTGTTTTTAGAAGGTTCCTCCAGAGCATCAGCTGGTCTGATGATTTGGGTTCTTCTTCTGACTTCCCAAATGACCCCTCCTCATACCTGGTTAATGCCTGTTCGTTTTTGTATCACCACTTCTCTGTCCCCGGTGTTTAACTTCTGATGTGTTTATAAGCAGCAGTCATACCTCTCATTAGCCTTTGTCGTCTTAGCCTAAATAAGCCAAACTTTCTGAAGCCTCCTGTCATATAGCTGGCTCCTCTTGGGTGAGACGCTCTCCATTCTCTTGATCCTATTATCCTTCGTCTGTACTAGCTCCATCTTTCTTGAACCTGGAGCACCAGAATCAAATGCATTTTTTCCAGGTGAGGAGGAGACACCATTGTCTTGTGTAATAGCACAGATACTTCATTATTTCTGTTGGCAGTGCTTCCCATAAAACATTTGATTTGTTTTTCCCACAGCTCCATCACATGGGTAGCTCATGGTCTTTCTGAGGTCCTTCTTTTCCTCAGTCGTTTCAAACTGATGAGCTCTTAGTTTATAGCTCGGGGTTTTTTTTGTTATTAATCCTTAAGCATCTGACCTTGCTTTTCATCTTTGTGAATTTCCTAGGACTTCAGTTACTCCAGTCCTGGAGGTCATCTAGTTCTTTCTGCATGCCATCCCAATGACAAATCTTTAAATTCTTATTTCCCATCTTACTTTACCTGAATTTAGGTGTGGTTGTAGGCACTTGCTGAAACTGCTTCGGACCACACATCTTCAGGCTCTAACATTTGCTGGAGATCACATCTATGTAGCTACTTGGGGAGACGCAGCACTGAGTAGCTGGCCGGTAAACAGCCACAAAAGAAACTTGCCTGCAGAGGTGCGATCACCTCAATGCTCTAGTCATACAATATCTTCTGTCCACACACTCTGTCAGGGACTTATTTCAGGTATGCATGTTAATCTACCTGCAGGGTGGATTATCTTTTCCTCCAGGCCCTCCTTGGCTATGAAGTTGGAAAGCAGCTGACTGCCAATAAGTGTTTTCACTGGGGATGGGCACAGTTATAGCTAATTTCAAATCTATGTTGATGTCATGGGTTTGAAAGTTCAGCCAAAGTGTTACTGGATTCCTATTCCACCACAGAGGAAGAAGCTGAGTAGAGGAGGGAGACAATAATTAACTGTTAAAACACAGAAGACCAGCTTTTGTGGGATTATTTAGTACTTAAAGTATAGCATAGTTCTGTGTGAGTTTTATTAAAATAAGTGCCTAAACCTGAGAACTCTTATCTAGCTGAGGAATCCTTTCCCATGTGAATAAGGGTTCTTGGCTTTGGGCCCTAATCTTGAGTAAAGAACTGCAAGATTTGGTATATTTGAATCAATTAAATAATGATATGATGTGTTCTGTATACCACGATAGAAATTTAGATTTGTGCTATTTGTACTATAAGTGCAATAAATCCCACTGGTTGTTACCTATACCAAAAAAACCATTTTTATCGAGTATTGGGAGTGGTGCAATAATTGTACAAGAACGCTGGTGTTTTTTGTGCAAGGCTCTGCACAAATCTTCTCCTATGTGCATGGTTATATTGTGGATGCAGTTCCAAGGAAACTGCTTTATTTATACCATCTTAAAGAACAAGAAATAACAAAAAGGCCAGTTCTTATAATCTGTCATTTATACAATTTGATTTTTTTATGCAATCAGGTATTTATAGACGAGTGATTCGTAATCACATTTCAGGCTAGAGTGTATGTAGTGGTGTTGGCTAACAAGGCCACAGACGCAAACAATTTCACACCTACAGAAAAGCATCGTTGAGCTCAGATAGTTGAAAGTGTCTGCACATTTCCTGTTACCACTCTGAAGTCCAAGTAGAATGAATCAGTCTTGGACACGTTAGCCTGAAATACTGGTTTGTTGCAAGTGAGGCTGGCTGCGCTTGGGGAGAATGGGTGAGGCTCTGAGAGAGCTGTAGCCCAAGGGAGGACCAGGGAGAAGTCTCAGAGTGTACAAAGTGGAGTCCAAGGAAGGATGGAAGGAATTGGAATGCCACACTAAAGACCATTTGACCCAGTCTGCTGTGCTGTTTAAGACACTGGCACTTTGATCTCCCTTCCTCCTGGGAGGTGACCAAAAAGGAGCTCTCAGAGGTGGGAGTGCTGTGGATCACCAGGGAAGCCAGGGACCAAGAAGAGCCAGGGTCTCAAAGCCAGAGGCTTGTCCCTTGTGAAGCCATGCTAGGGCTGGCAGTCAGGGACTCTCTCAAGAGGGGGAGACTGAATAAGGCTGGTCCTCCAGTAGTCCCAAAAAAGAGCTTTTCCCTTTCCTCCTCCCCACTCCTGAGGGGCTTTGATCTTCCATGACACTTAAGGAAAAGTATTTTTCAAGAAAACAGAATGCTTTCTCCTTGACTTCTGCTTTTTGTGATTGCTCCTATATCAAGTCTGTCCAGTGGTGACGCATAGGGGGTGCACAGGCGTGCATGTGCACCCCCTGAGAGCGCTGGTGCATCCCTTGACTGACCGTGCTCCTGCTTAGGCAATGGGTGGGGGGGCAGGCAGGAGCACTGGTGCCCCCCCTGCAAGCGCCAGCTGGGGAGTGGGAACGCCACATGTAGCACTTCTGGGTGCTTCCTGGTTGGTGAGTTTTGCTGCAGGGACACCCCCCACCACGGGCGGCGAAATTGACCATGGGGGGACCACCCCCAGTCACTGACTGGCTGCTGGGGATGGGGCATGTGGTCCCCCTAACTAAGGTGGCCTATGAGTTGCCCATGACTATGACTAGTCACCCATGAGTCTGTCATCCCATGATTATCTTTTCTGAGGTATGTTAACATCTAAATCATCTTAACATGTACATCACCTTTATCAATGATTTTGATGGGGAAGTGAAAAGCTGGCTGGCCAAGTTCATGGATGACACCAAGTTATGGGGCAGCGGGGCCACGCCAGGAGATAGGTTGCTGATACAGGCAGACATGGACAGGCACACGAGTTAGGCAGACTGGAACCAGATGAAGTTTAACACTTCCAAGTGTAAGGTGCTGCATCTGGGGGCAAATAACCCTCAACATAAATACAGGCTTGGAGGTGACAGCCTGAATTGCACCATGCCTGAAAGGGACCTAGGAGTAATGACTGACCATCACATTAACATGAGCCATCAGTGTGATACGGTGGCCAGCAGGGCAAACAACATGTTGGCATTCATCAACCGATGCATCTTGTGTAAAATTATGGAAGTGATACTCCCTCTGAGACCGCAGCTGGAGTACTGTGTCCAGTTCTGGGCGATGCACTTTAATAAGGACATGGAAAAACTTGAGAGGATCCAGAGAAGAGCCACCTGCATGGTCAGGGACTTGCAAGACAAGCCATACGAGGAAAGGCTGAGGGACCTGGGCCTCTTTAGCCTAAAGAGGAGAAGGTTGAGAGAAGACTTGGTAGTGGCTTATTGTTATATCAGAGGAGTGCATCAGGAGCTCGGTGAACAAGTGTTCACTAGGGCACCCCTGGGGAAGACCAGGACCAATGGATACAAACTCCTGGAAGGCCGCTACAGGCTTTCTACCAAGAAAAACTCCTTCACAGTAAGGTTGTGCAGACTGTGGAATAAACTCCCTCCAGAGGTAGTGCAGTCACCTACCTTGGAGGTTTTCAAGAGGAGACTGGACAGTCACCTCCCTGGGGTCATCTAACCCCAGTTGTCTTCCTGCCTAGAGCAGGGGAGCTGGACCCAGTGATCTGTGAGGTCCCTTCCAGCCCCTGACAATCTATGAACATGGCTGCCTACATAGACACAGTGGTTCTTATTCATAAGTTGTGGGAATCGTGTTGAGGATTCAGGTATGACACAAATTCACTAAGGACATCCTAAATGTATCCTTTCCTCCACAGTCATAATTCATAACGGTTATCAATCACCTTGCTATCTTTTGTTATTTTCTCTCTAATTACCTGCTTTTGTCAGGCTCTTTTCCAGCCTCTCCAAAATGCAACAGCTATAATTAACTTTCCTTTCATTGTTGTTCCACTCTTCATGTTGTTCCACTTTTTGTCTGGATCCAGACACGCAGGAAGGTGTGGTTTATGGTGCTGCAGACCTCTTTGTGGTGCCACAAACTGCATGTGTTGCACATTAAACCAGCATTTCCCATTAGCCAAAAAAAAACCAGAACCAAAAACAAACAAAAAAAAAAACCTGAGAAAAAGGCCAGCAGAAAGTATGCCAAATTGCTGTGTGCCGGGACAAATGCGGGGGCTCCACACAGAGATGGGGGAGCAGGCAGCCCAGGGCTCTCTCCACGTCTGCTCCTCGGCAACGTGTCCCACTGCTAACTGCATGAGCAGGGGTGTGCGCTGCAGCACAAAGTAGCAGTGCTAATTTATTAGCACTGCTGCAAACGCGTGCCACTGCTTTTGTGGCCTTTTGAGTCTTATCTTGAACTTCTCATCTTTTTAACAGCAATTTGGAGTTTTTTATACTTAACATAAAAACCCAGAAGTCTCTTCCGTCTCGTCTTCTTTTATGACTTCCTATTCTTTCTTTGCTCCCATCTTTCTTTATTGAAGCCTCTCCCCTTTGCATGGTTTATTCAGTCAGTGTAAATAATAATGAAAAAAAGGCGTATAGAAGAGATGTAGGAATTTTGATAATGAATGTTATAAAAGTAACATTGGGACTCCATGGAAGACAGACGTTCATGCAGGAGCAAATAACTCCGCTTGCTAGCTATTCCGAAAAGTTATTTTCTTTTGTCAAGCATTCTGGGAATATAGTTTCAAACCTACCATCCAAAACCTGTACCAAAGACAATGCATTTTTCAGCATGCTTGAAGAGTCACTGAATTTGGGTTATTTAGGACCTACTGTGAAAAAGCAAATGATTCTCTCTGTTTTCACACGCATAGACGTGTCCCTTTTTTCCTGTTATAAACAGCCACTTTTTCCAAATCCCACTTCTCATTCTGAATAGCCTTCCAACAAGATTCCTAAATAATCTCAAGCTCTAATGGCTCCTGATTTACTATGCAAATATGCTGCTTTATCTGTGTCTGTGCTCGTTCACAGGCTTCTGGAGATGCAGGCAGCCCTTGTTTATACAGCGGCAAGCACAATATTTGAACTCAACGTTGTAATAATCATCTTGCATTTAACTATAAAATATGTTTCTATTTTTAAATTATGACACAGATGCCACATTCTCCAAGGTAGCAGCTGATTTCACATACAGCAGAACAACCATGAGGAATCAAGTGCAGATGTATGCTTTCAATTCTCTGTCAGTTTGACATGTTCTGATAGTTTAAACTGGAATTGCAGGCATAAACAAAACATGGTTGATGGTTCCTATGGCTTTTATGTTGTGTTGTTGGAAGTGAATTTCTTCTAGGTCATAAAACCAGTAGTGGAGGACATCTGCTTTATGCAGCTGGAAGCAACTTTACTTTGCTCTTTATTTGATTTTTTTTTTTTTTTAACTTCTAAGATGATCTCATTTCTTTTCCTTTCCTCATCAGCTCTGAATCTTGAAGTATGCTGATAAGGTGAAGCTTGTTATCTGTCCCTGTTGCAGTGTTTGTTGCCCAGACAACTTGAATAGAAGTGTTATATCCTTTCTTCAACATTTGTTTAGTAAGTAGGGATATAATTATCACAGGTGAGAAGTGATTTGAAGGCATTTGAGAAAAAGTTAAAGGGTTACTCTCATTCTTTGGGGGGATTAACAGACAGGTCACCATGATTAAATGCTCTATGTTGATCTTGAACTGACATTTAAAATTCCTCCTAAGCAGTCATGCCTTTGAAGATTGGCAGTGGCATTATTTTACACCTGGTAAATACTGTGCCTTTTAGAGACTGTTTTAGAGGATATTTTCAAAATGTCATGCGGTATTGAGTAGTTTCAGGGCCAGATTTTACAGGTGGAGAGGCAATTCATGTAGCCTTCTACCTCGCCTTCTGTACCTTGAGCCAGTTGAAATTGCTATCTCTGTACTCTGAAGGATTGAGAGAGTGCTTTCTTTCTTTCATTAGTAGCACCTGGTGCAGAAGGGGATGGGGCAGTGTAAGGCCATGACTATGCATACATGCTCTCCTATGCACTGGCTAATAGAAATGTGCAGCAATTTACTGGCAATTAAGAGTGAGAGGCATCTGTTCTGCTCATATATGTCTTAATGGTAATTAAGTGAACATGGTCCCTTTGCCAGCTCTGGGTGGCCTCTCAGTCTTGTCTCAGGCGGTGCAGCTTTTTGCTACCCCTTATCTGCTTTATATCTTGTTATAAGGTCAATGGGCCCAACTGTACCATTAAGTGAGATGTTGGGGAGATGTACAGTGGAAGCCACTCTGTTCAGAACATAAGGAAATTAAGTACATTAGGCCAGAAGGATCTTTAAAACTTGCATAAGTCCTAGGTTTAAATCCATATGCCATATAATTAGTGTTCACAATGAGTAATCTATAAAATGGGGAAAATGCCTATCTAGTAAGGCTTATCCTTTTCATGAAAATTCTTTGATGCCATTCATCATTTGGGACCAGAGTATTTTTAGAAGTATCCTCATGAACTAATTATGAAGATGAAGTGTCATTTCCCACTATTTCTTTAATTTGATTCAGGCTTGATCTTGTTCCCATTCAAGTTAATGAAAAAAGGCCCACTGACTCGAGTGGTGATGGATCACTTTAGAATAGTTCTCAGCCTACAGTCCACGGAGCCATGTCATTCAGCTCCTAGTGCTCCCCACAGGTCTGGAAATTTGGCAGTGCCGGAGTGGTGGCCATTAACACTGCCAGTGCTCCCCTGCCATCAAATTTCTAAGCCCTGTGGGCCAGATGACATGGCTGTGTTCCAGAGCAGGGGGCCAGGGACTCTGCCGGATCAGCTCCGTGCACCAAAACAGGCCCACAGACCAGATCCAGCTCATGGACCAACCATGTATCACTCATCTGGCCTGTAAGGCCAAAAGGTTGGGTACCACTGCCTTAGTTACTGGGGCCAGGGACTGTCTCTAGCTGTGTGCATACAATACATGGTACATCTTGGCCATGCTTTTATTTAAGGCTTGTGAAAATCTTAGCACAGGTCAGGATAACCAATATCCAATGAGGAAGAACAGGGAATGGGACTGGGAGATCTTCCTTCATTGCATTTTGGTTGCCACTCAGAATTTACAATTTTCCTTTTTAAAACCAAGTTGCTTATAAGACCCTTTAGGTCCCTTCTAACTGTATGATTCTGATATTATTTCCAGCATTTGTAAATTATATAGAAAAGAGAACTGTTGACTACTGCTTTCGTCTTTGAAGAATGATAAAACTGAATTGCCTTTCTATCAGCAAGCAATCTGGTTTGCATTATGTTGACATTGTAGCATAAAATCTTGTCTTAACTGTTCATGGGATATAATAATCGGCATCAACACTGGAACACTGCTATGCAGTAGCATACAGTGGACAGAGAAACAGGTGTTGGAGTAAGACCCCCTCTTGCTTCCTTCTTTGCCAGGACTCTCTGCATTATATTCAAATTAAAACCATGGTATTGATCTTAACATATGGAATGTCCTGACTGTGAGCACTTGAACCTTAATTGATTCTGGCCTATAAAAAGGGCTGTCACCAGTAGAGCTTATAATTGACTTGATGCTTCCCCTGATTTTTCTACCAGAAAGTTCTTAATAACCTGCAAATAAAATATTTTCATATATACCAACATGGTGGTATACTCTGAGCAGACAGATGTCAAGCATGCTTGTTGGTCCTAATAAAACAACTATCTTGTTGTTGGTTATTTATTTATTACTTTATATAATATATGCATTATATAATGAATATATACTATGTATAATATATATAATAGTTATATATATAATAAACAATATAATATTATAAACCTTAATATAATAGGTTATTCCTATTCCTTAACATTGTGGTGAGATGATTCTGCCTTGAGCAGGAACCTGAACCTCCTGAGCTCCCTTCTAGCCCTACATTTCTATGATTATATGAGGTCGTGAACAGGTTTCAAACCAGAGAAGAAAATACACTAAGCAGTATCTGTTCAGGGACAGTCCTTTGTAAGGATGTTTCTTTTGGCTTTCCTGAGTTGCTGTTTTTTTTGTTGTTGGTTTTGGTTTTTTTTAATTACAGTAGGATCTAGTGCCTTCAGCCAAGATGCAATTTGTTCTAGTGGACACTATGCATGCATATGGCAAGAGAGGATTCTTGCCCCAAACAGCTCGTATTTAAAAACGTTGGCTTTCATACTTTCTGGACCATCACACTCTTGTCTATCCCTCACCTCTTTTATAGACAGCCATGTCCCCTTTTCAAGTATTTAATTGTAAATGTGGGAAGAGGAAGGGGAGGGAGCATCAGTGAAATGTACAGATAAGCTGAAGCCCATTTACTCTGGCCTTGTGGTTCCTCATTTGGAACCATCGCCCTGAATAGAGACAGACAGAAGGTAGTATCCTTGTTGTCCAGATGGAGAACGGAAGTTACAAGAGAGAAAGCAATTAGCCCACATCATAGGAAAGATCTGTGTTCGAACTGGGAGTTGAATCATAGAGTCACACTGTGGTATCTTAATTGTAAAACCCCTCCTTTTGGTTGTTCCTCCATGTTCTCTCTTGATCAGTGTAGCTGTTTGTGTGTAAGTATGCTCTTAGGATATTGCCCTGTGGCTGGTGCTGGCCCTGGTCCACAGAGTGTTTGCTTGGAGACCTCAATGTTACACAAAGAATTGACCACAAGGCTCAGTTTGGTCATGAAAGCTCAACCAAGTTTATTACCAATACAGCTCCTACTCACTAACATACCTCTCCAAAGAGTTACAGGTGTTAGCCCTGTATGCTGGTGGTAAGAAACAAACACAGCTTACAAATACTGTCCCCAAGGCCTATTACAAACCTTCAATGGTTTCCAGCCCTTCTTATATATTGATCAAGCAATTTTGCTTTCATGAGGCATTTACGTACCAAACATCAGCCAGCACCTCTACAAATTACTTTAATTCTGGCTGCGTCTGCCAACATCAGGTATGTTCTAGACTTCGGTACTACAGGAGACCCTTGCCATTTGTGGCGGATATGTTCTAGAGATCCCTGAGAATGGCGAAATCCGCAAATATGTACTGTGCTGCATCAGGAATGGTGCATGTCCCTGGCAGCTGGGGGGGCACAGTTGCGCTGGCAGTGGCAGGAGCCCGGCAGTAGCAAGTGCAGAGCTCCTGCAGATGCCACCGGTGCTGTAACAGTGTCTTCATGCTGCCAGCGGGGAGAGAGTGTGAGTTGGCGCGGCATCACGAATATTTGAAACCTCGAGTGCCAAATCGATGAATAGCAAGGGTTTCCTGTACCCTTATCAATTAACTTTAACAATCAAATTCTATATTTTGCTATCTGTCACAGGTACCTTGTGGTGTCAGTCAGTCTTAGCAAAGCCTTTATAGGAGTTATACATACACTGGTCAGTGCTCATATTAATCAGTACTCCAGCGAAGCCAACCCCTTCCTTTCTACCCATCTACTGGATGGGTAGAATTTGAAGGCTCCAGAATGGTGGGGTGCACACTCATCAGTTCCTTGGCAGTCTACTTCACAGAGTAGACAGGATGCCTCAAAAAAAAAAAATGTATGTGCACTGTAGTCACTAGGAATATAGAAACCTGTTGATCCACAGCGCTGGTTCCTGTCCCAATACCATTTCGAAACTTCTGCTGAGCAAAGGACAAACACAATTCTGCTATGTTGATAACACAACTAAATAACGGGAGGCAGTTGACTGTTCTTGTCCAGGTCTTTGTATTCCTCATGAGTCATGATTAAAGTTTGTCTACAGTTTTGAGATATCCTATATTCTGTACTTCTTGGTGTCTGAATGAAGGGAATGGCCGCGTGGAGTCATTTTCTAATCAAAATGTGTAATGTACTGTAGGCCAGATTCCTTCTGTAGCTAAACACTGGTAATGGTTTACTTTATTAAGATAGCTAAGGGGCTTTATTTAGTTCCCAGACACCCCAGCAAGGGGTTCAGTTTGCTAGTTCACAGTGTTAAAACAAATTAACTCAATGTCCAATATACCTTTAGCAAACAGAAAATGTCCCCTTTGTAATATCCACTATATGTCTTTAGTAAATAGAAAATTCCTCCCTCCACTCAATTTGTTACAGGGAAGAAAGAAAAGCGTAAAGATGTATTACAGGAAGCTGCTGTAAGTTGTTTTTTTTTTTGGTTGTTTTTTTTTAATTTTAAAAAACAAGTGATTGTTTTCTTAAAGATCTGTTTTTTCATTAAGTGACCTGGGGACTTGTCTACATGGCAGCAGTGGCATGTCTCAGCCAGGGCCAGCCTGAGCACACCCATGGATGTCTGTAGGCATGCTCCAACCTGGATGTATTCTGATACGTTCATTAGGGAGCATGCCTCTTAGACCATCCTCAAGTCTTCAGTGTGCTTGATGGCAGCCACCGGAGGCCAGCTCAGTGTAGCTTTACTGATGTATTCTGGGATTGGTATCTGCAGGTGGATGTGCCTGTCCTGGCCTGAACACACTGCTGCTGAAGTGTAGATGAGTCTTTGGATGCATATGTACCCCATGTGTGTACACATTGCACATTGCAATGTTCCTGACTGTGGAGTGCCCCAGGCTGCTCCCAGGCTTCAAGGCAACCAGCTGTTCCATTTTCTTTTGAAAATAAGTAATGCAAACAACTGACTTTTTTTTTTTATATATATATATACAAAGAAATTCAGAATTAATTTGTAGCAAACATTTCAGTTTCTCTTAATTTCAAATGAAAATATTGATTTTTTAGGTCAGAAGTGTTGGAGTTTCCTGTAGAATTGAAAGCTGGGGTTTCAACCAGCTGAGGAAACTTGATCATAGAGGCTCAGTCTTGTCCATTGTGGCCCAGGTTGGCTCAGACAGTACTTGGACTGGGAGGACCTGTCAGCGGATCCTGTATGATCCACTATAATTTGACAAAGTGAAGGTCAAATCATATGCCATGATCATTGCAGCTGACAGCCTCCAGGCTGGCTGCTTTGACTGCTACCAAAACAAATGTTTTGGGGAAGTCCAGAATGCTCCGGTTCATCAAGAAAAATTCAACTAGGGAAACTTATATAGGAAATGGAAAATATTTTTTTTCAGTCAGGGACAGTGACACCTTTGTCCCTTTCACAGCTCCCCCAGACTATTCATAGCATTTGTATATAGGATGAAGGGTCAGGCAATGAGTTTCTCTACAGGGGTATTTTTTCATAGATTGTAAGGCCAGAATGGACCTTGGAAGATCATCAGGTCCAGCCCTCTGCACCAAGCAGGAAAGATAATGGGGTCAGATGACCCCAACAAGGTGACTGTCTAGTATCTAACTAGCTAATGAATAAGTCCTGTTACAAAGTAGCCAGGTAATCTCCTAATGTTGGTTAGAGCCCACTCCACGACAGCGTTGGTAGCCGCCATCACTTCTCTAAGAAGTTCCTCCATTTCAGAAATGTCCAGTGCAGCTACAGGGAGGTCTGACAACACTTTCACCCAGCCATATTTCTTAGTTTAGCCCTCAAGAGCTGATGTTTACTTGTGTGAAGATTTTCTTGTTGAAATAAAATTCCTAGTACCTGATGCCTAGCTATGTAGTCACTTTCCTTTTTTTGGAACTAATATAATCTATGTGGACAATCGCCTGAAAAAAGGAGATTAAAAAACAACAGTAGTGATAGGGAATTGTCCTCATGGTTTCTGTGATTCTCCTTTCTTCCCCACTGTCCTGTACTACCTGGAATTTGAAGAGTGGTTGAGCTGGATCTACCCTATGTGTGCATGTGAGGGAAGGTGCAAGAGCACAAGTACTTTAGTTCCTTGAGTATGGACCGCATGCTCACCAGAGTGCATATACATAACACCTCTCAATGTAGAAAAGCAGAAACATGCTTGTTAGAATAGCAGTAGCTCTTTTTCCCAGGCTTTTGGTCTTGCTTTCAGTTCTGAGACAGGGTTCTGCATTCTGACAAACCTGTATCAAATCAAGTGATGATATAAAACACCAGAAAAGCTAGCGTTAGATCAGCAAACAAGCATCATCTTACAAATGAATAAATTAAAGGCCGTGGAAAATTCTGCATAGTGGTGCACAGCTTCTTGACTTGTGTGTTGGACTGGCAGGGGCCAATCTGTCTGCAGGCCAATGGGCCTGATCCAGCAGGCAGGGCAGGATCTGATCCAGCCCTGTGGAGGAGGGTGGAGGCCAGCCCTGACCCTGATTTTGCCGGGTGGGAGGAAGGGGGCATGGCTTGGCCATGATCTAGGTGTGTGGAGGGAAGGGGGCATGGCCTGACCCTGTTCTGGCTGTGCAGGTCTTGGGAATTTGGCAGCGAGGGAGGTGTGGCAGTGTTAATTGCCACTCCTCCCATACTAAACAGTGAATTTTCAGCCATGTGACATTTTCTGCCTAGTGTGGCATCCTTGGAGCCTGGCCTCTGAGGCCAGTAGAATAACTTATAAGATTAATGTACCATTAATCTAACACAAGTCAGATCAGAGGAAAACATTGTTTTATGGTATGTAGTGAGAAGCGTGGTCCCCATTCATGTGGTTTTGTGCATAACTGGGAATGCTGGTAACCAGCATCCCTGGTGTCCCAGCTGCCTGCTGAGGGCTTGGAATTGAGAGTATGGTCAGGGGTAGAAAGGTAAGAAAGGCTTATTGACTTAACAAAAACACAACTACATGTAGTAACAAGACAAACAATGACAGACAAGAACAATTCATGTCAGCAACTTATCAGCAGTCCCCTCTGATGCCTGATGTACAACAAGTTTGTCTTTCCACAAAGTTCAGCAAAGTTAGATGTCCTTGATTCAGCGCTGCCTGAGAGGTACTGGGAAGGACCCTGGAATTCAGTCCTTAGGCTCCTCGAGATCCATGGGCCCACTGAATCCAGGCCAACAGCTAACTAATCCTTTTCACAGAGCTGTCTCTTCCTTCAGAATTATTTCTGGATATTCCAGCCAATTTATAGCTTCTGAAGGGTACTGATAACATACAGCCACTCAGATTCTTCTTACTTCAACTATCATTAGACTGACCAATAGCAGTACAAGCTTTGCATTCCTTTGATAAGGTTAATTTTAACTACACCACAGGGCCTTACTACTTCAAGGCTTTGCTAAATTTACTAGGCCTTACTTTATAAAAGGCCTTAACTTTAATTAGGCTCTTAGCACAACAACATATAGCTTAATATCTGAACAAATACAGAAAAACACTTGGTCTAATCTTCATAGAGCCTTCAGCAAGCACCTTTATCACACAGACATAATTTCAGCTATCACACCCAGACTTGGGGTACTGCTAAGCAGAAGGAGAATGCAAACTATACAGGGGTTTTGAGGACTGTGAGGGTGGG
>NW_017728918.1:2144757-2148616 GCF_001723895.1 Crocodylus porosus
GCACATCATTTCTTTCTTTCCTAATGTTAATGTTCAGAATGCTCTCATAATTCTTCCCAAAAGTCATGACTCAAGTTTAGCACCAAGACCTGGGTCTATAGTCAAACACAAATAAAACATTTTTTAGGTTTTAAAATCTCCACAGATTCCCAAAAGTTAGTTTTGCAGCAGCTTAACCATTTCAATACATACTCAATATATATATTTATATTTCCTTTTATTGGTTTGGCTTTGATTTAAATGTGTTGTTAATAGATAGGTTCTGTGCCCAAAGGGTAATTATTAGCATCCAAGAAATCACACCATGGATCAAGAATGGGTCAATAAACCACTTCACACAGCTCTGACTCAGCTGAGCTACGATGTCATATTGAATTCTGAGCTACTTATTACCAGAAAGACATTAACAAATTAGAGTTGGGTCAAAAGGGATCTATAAATATGCTTGGGGAGTTTTGGCTTGTAAGGAAAGATGAGAAGAGGTAAATGTGCATAGTTTGCCAAAGAATAATGAAGCTCAAGCGAGAAGTTTGTGAACAGTTAACATTAATGATGGAGGAGAATTGTGTATGGTAGAACAATGCAATATGATAGGAAATACTTATCTGAACAGCAGGAAGTTGATTTATAGTGAGATTTCACAGGGTGTGGAGTAATCTCCCTCAAACCTTTACTTCAGTAGGTGTTATCTGTAGGCACTCTGGTGTGTGAGCTGCATGCACAAGTGGTAAAAGGCCCATTGTTTGGTCAGTGAATACTAGTTTGAATATAGTTCCAGAAAAGATACTACTACAGTAAAGAATAATTTTCTGTGGATTAATAAATCTTCATCTGTGCCTTGCAGGAGGAGCCTGTTATGCCTGGTGTACAGTTAAATGACTTAATTGCCTTAAGAAGTTTTAACTTCACAGTTTTCAACTTCTGATAATCTCTTTTGTTTTTACTTTTGATACAAAAGTCCACTACCTGTTCATAAAAGTCTTTACCTTACTTGATTCAATCTGGCTAGAACATGGACATCCCAAACATACTTAGCCAAACATAGTCTCAGCTTCAGGCAGTGATACCATTTAAGAAACCGAACAGTTCTGCAGTCAAAATGTAATAACTGGCATGCTCTAGAAAACAAGTAGCTTGGTAAAATCAACTCTGCCAAAAATATAAAGCAACCTAAAGCCCATCATTACCAGATTCAAAGCTGCTCAAGGCAGAACAGGTGGCCACAGTTTAATGAAGCATGTTGAAAGCATGAAATTGCAAAGAACTTGAAACTGAAAATGCCTGCAGCTTATAATTAAAAGGGCTTCTTATTAAACTTAAAATGAACTCCTCTGTTAAAACTTAACAAAGCCAAAGTTAAAGCATCTTAAGTAAGAATGGCTGGAGACCAGCCAGAGCCAGAAGAGAACATGTTCTTGATTTTGAAAAAGGCTTTTGAAAAGGCACTGCTGCCTTACTGCGTGAATATGATTAACAGGCTGTGCAGTATAAGATAGCAAAGAGTGGAGCGGATGATATCTGAGGTCATATCTAGACTGGCTACTTGCTACATTGCAGCCTTCATTGTACTACACTGCAGAAATTCCTAGTCAAAATAGACAAAATCACTATTTCTATTAGTGCATGAAATCAGGGAAAGACACACCAATGCAAGAAGCTTTGACTTTCCTTAGAAAAGGTTACACTGGTACAGTTATATTGGAGGCTGCAGTTAGGGTGAGTTACCCCATGCAGACAAAATGTGAAACTTGACTGATTCATGGGGTCTAGATGATTTGAATGCAGCGGTCTTTCTTTTTTAACATCACTCCATCACCAAGTGGGGAAGGGGGAATTTAATAACCATCTCAAAATACAAGTAAGATTGCTATAAAGAGCGTGATGAATTATTGTTCTCTGTACTTATAGAAGACAGGATAAAAATAATGGCCTTAAATTGCCACAAAGGAAATTTAGGTTAGCTGGTAAGAAAATTTTCTAACTATGAGGGTAGTTAAGGACTGGAAACATTTCCTAGAGAGGTGGCCTCATAGTGTAGTAGTTAGGCCTTTTCTAGTGAGAGGTATCTCGAGATCATATTGCCCAGCATGTATTGAGCAACAGTCAGACTGCTCCATGGAGGTAATATGATCAGGGGACTTGCGCGGTGGAGAGGGTGTGGGAAGGGGGTGATGAGCCCAACGGAATTGTTTGCTGGGCTCTAGCCTCCTTACCCCATGGGAGCCTTGAACTAGTAAGCCTCCAGTGCAGTGCACTGGAGGATAACCCGACAAAGCTGTTTGTTAGATTCCCAGGGGGCGTACACGCAACAGGGGTTTAGTTCTCCCTAAATTGATGCGGTGGGTTTTTAAGTGGTGGATTTTTAATTGCGTTGTTTAAAAACACATTTTTTCAATGTAGGGACTTCTGTGATATCACAGTGTGTCATGGCCCCTTCCGTCAGCTCATCCGCCTCCCCAGCCCCAGGCTCCGCCAGGGCAAAAAACCCCCCCAACAGTGAGGGGCCCAATCCTTTCTGCCCCCACAAGAGCCTACCTGCCTCTCCCGGAGGGAGGGAGGGAGGGTTGGGGCAAGCTGCCGGCGGGCCAAGCAGTCCTTGAGCTGTGGGGAACCCTGGTCCTTCCCTCTGCAGTGGTGGTGCCCCCCCAGGCAGCACTCACCCATTAGCTCCCCATCTGGGTGGTCCCAGGAGGCACTGCCACTGTTGATGGAAGCACCAGGCCCCACGCAGCTCAAGGGCTGTGCAACCCAGCAGCAGTTCATGCAGGTAGGCTCAACTGCAGGGGAAAAAAATGGAGTCAGGAGCTTGATCCCCCCACTCCCCCCCACCCCCACCCCACCCGGAGCCTGTCTGCCTGAGCTGCGCAGGGCCTGGTGCTTCTCTCCATAGTGGAGATGCCCCCCAGGCAGTACCTGCCCGCTAGCAGCCCACCCGGGTGGTCCTGGGGCACCACCGCCGTGGAGAGAAGCACTGGGCCCTGCGCAGCTCAGCCAGGCAGGCAGGATCTGGGAGAGAAAAAAAAGAAAAAAGGTCAGGCTCCTCACCACCTTTTTTCTATTTTTTCTCAGTCGAGTCGGCCTGCCTTAGCTGCTGCCAGGTTGCACAGCCCCTGAATTGCACGGGGCCCAGTGCTTCCATCCACAGTGGTGACACCCCCCAGGACCACCTGGGCTGGGTACTAGTGGGCGGGTGCCACCTGTGGGGCGCTGCCACCATGGAGGGAAGGTCCAGGATCCTCCGCAGCTCAGGGGCCACTTGGCCTGCCACCAGCATGCCCCCCGGCCGTGGGAGAGGCAGGTAGGATCCAGCGCCCCAAGCACCATCCTGCTGCCTTCCCAGCACCTGGGACTACCCAGGAACGGGCTGGCTTGTCCCTGGGGTACAGCAGCAAGGCGGTAGCAGGGCAGTGTAGACAAAATGAAGGGGATGTGTGCACAACACTTGAAAGCGGGTTAAATGCTATTGTGCCGCTTTAATGGTGTTGGTGTTTGCATGCATCAGCAGCATATTGCGCATTAATTCCAGCTGTTATAGCATATTCAGCAGCATAATGCATCTTAAATGACTTGGGGCGCAGCAAACTAAAACACCTCTAAGGAGTTTTAAGTTGCTGCCTTACATCCACCAGGCTCTGTGCAGCTCAGGGGCTGTGCAGGCAGGCTCCACTGAAGGGGGGACAAAAGCAGCGAGTCTGATCCCCCCCCATCCCCTGGAGCCTGCTTGCCTGAGCTGTGCAGGGACCCAGTGCTTCCCTCCATGGCTGCAGTGACCCCTGGGACCATGCAAGCTGGATGCCTACAGGTGGGTGCCACCTGGGGTGGGGGGGGCTGCCATTGCCATGAAGCAAAGCACCAGTCG
>NW_017728918.1:2148716-2165557 GCF_001723895.1 Crocodylus porosus
GGACTGCTCCACCCACCAGCAGCTCACTCACTCTCCCCTCCCTGCCACCTTAAAGGCAGGTAAGACATGGGTTGACTTCACCCTAAATTGAATAGGTGTTTTTAAAAACCGACAGCTTCAGTTTAGGGTGAAGTATACCCCCATTCCCTCTACACGTGCCCTAAGGCTCTGATGTGGTAAGGAGGCTGGGAGCCTGATAAGCAGCTTTGTTGGGCTTCCCTCCCAACTCAACACATTGGAGCTTTGCTGGCTCAAGGCTCTAGTGTGGTGCAAGCACTGCAGTGACACCAGCACAGCACAGGGGCTGGTCCCAGCTGCCATGCTGTACAGGAGCCAGTTCAGGAGTTGGGATCAGGGCTTAGGTTATGCTGGTGTTGCCTCCAGCTCCCCCAGTACTGAACTACACTAGAGTTTTGAAGTGGTTCTGGTATGGTGTGTCTCCTGGGACCCACTCTCATGTTGTGCCAGTGTTACACCAGCCCCTGCTCCATACTGGAGTCTTAAACTGGCTCTGGTACAATCCCAGAACTGTGACTGAAAATCAGTCAGTTCAAGAGAGGGCAGTACTATGATCTCAATATGATACGTGCTAAGTGTATGTGCTGCAGCGCCAGGCACCTCAGCTTGTGTGCAGAGCAGACTCAATTGAGGCTGCTGTGATGCGGTGCATCAGAGCAGACAAATGTATGTGTATAAATGCCCTGGGTTCCAGTCTGTGCTCTCTCCAGGAGGTTAGAAATGTGGGTTCAGATCTCTTCAAGCAAAGGAGAGAACTGAAGTAGACAGATTTTTTCAGTTAAGTGAAGTGAAAACTTGGATAAACAACGAGGGGAGAGTATAAGAGCATTGCTCAGGCATGTTGGGATGAAATCAGAGAGGCCAAAGTGCAATTGGAGTTGCAGCTAACAAGGGACGTGAAGGGTAACGAGAAGGGTTTCTACAAGTATGTCAGGAACAAGAGGAAGGTCAGGTAAAGTGTAGGTCCTTTGCTGATTGAGGGAGGCAACCGACAGGCATGATGTGAACAAGGCTGAAGTACTCAATGCCTTTTTTACTTCAGTCTTCACAAGCAAGGTCAGCTCCCAGACTACTGCACCTGGCAGCACAATTTGATAGGAGATGAGAATCTGACAGTGGTGAAAGAACAGGTTAGGCACTGTTTAGAAAAGCTGGATGTTTACAAGTCCATGGAGCTGGATACAGCGCACCCAAGTGCGGAGGGAGTTGGCCAGTGTGTTTGCAGAGCCACTGACCATTATCTTTGAAAACTTGTGGTGATTGGGAAAGATCCTCCATGATTCTAAAAGAGCAAATATAGTGTCCATCTTTAAGAAAGGGAAGAGGGGGGATTTGGGGAACTACAGACCCATCAGCCTCACTTTAGTCCCTGCAGAAATCCTGGAGCAGATCCTCAAGGAATCCCTTTCTAAGCACTTGGAGAAGGTGACTAGGAGCAGTCAGCATGGATTCAGCAAGGGCAAGTCATACCTGAACAATCTGATTGCCTTCTATGATGAAATGACTGGCTCTGTGGATGTGAGGGGAGCAGTGGATGTGATTTTCCTTGGCTTGAGCAAGTCTTTTGAAATAATCTCCTACAACATTCTTGCCAGCAAGCTAAGGAAGCCTGGGTTGGATGAATGAACTGTAAGGTAGACAGAAAACTGGATGGAGCATCAGGCTCAAAGGGTAGTAATCAATGGCTCAATGTCTAGGTGGCAGCTGATATCAAGTGAAGTACCCCTAGGGTCTATCCTGGGACTGGTTTTGTTCAGTATCTTCATCAATGATCTGGAAGATGGCATAGAGTGCACCCCCAGCAAGTCTGCAGATGAAACCAAGCTGGGTGGAGTAGTTGCATACACTGGAGCATAGGGCTAGGATTCAGAGAGACCTCAGTGAATTGGAGAATTGGGCCAAAAGAAACCTTATGAGGTTCAGCAAGGACAAGTGCAAAGTCCTGCACGTAGCATAGAAGAGTCCCTTGCACCAGTACAGGCTGGGAACCAACTGGCTAAGCAGTAGCTCTGCAGAAAAGGACCTGGGGGTTACAGTGAACAATCAGCTGAATATGAGCCAGTAGCGTGCCCTTGTTGCCAAGAAGGCTAATGGCATCCTGGGCTGCATTGGTAGGAGTGTTGCCAGCCAGCAGAATAAGGGAAGTGATTATTCCCCTCCTTTCCCCTCACTGGTGAGGCCACATTTGGGGTACTGTGTCCAGTTTTGGGTCATCCACTACAGAAAAGATGTGGACAAATTGGAGAGAGTCCAGTGGAGAGCAGTGAAAATGGTTAGAGGGCTGGGGGACATGACTTATGAGGAGAGGCTGAGGGAACTGGGCTTTAGTCTGGAGAAAAGAAGACTGAGAGTAGATTTGATAGCAGCCTTCAGCTACCTGAAGTGGGGGTCCAAAGAGGACTGAGTGGTGGCAGATGACAGAACAAGGGGCAGTGGTCTCAAGTTGCAGCAGGGGAAGTTTAGATTAGATACTAGGAAAAATGTTTTCAGTAGGAGGGTAGTAAAACACCCAACAAGTTACTCACATAGGTGGTGGAGTCATTTTTAAGACAAGGATATACAAAGCCTTGACTAGGACGATCTAGTTGAGGGTGGTCCTAATTTGAGCAGGGGGTTGGACTAGACGTGACCTCCTGAGGTCCCTTCCAGCCCTCATTTTCTGATTTTGTGAACTGAACCCAGACCTCCCATATTCTGGGGAAGTGTTCTGATTACTGGATAGTGGGGGCATTGTCATCTTCTCTCTCTTTATTTGTGACTCTCATTTTAAATTTTTTCCATGTGAAACTATTCAGTGAATTCACCTAGGTGTAGCTAAGGCTTCAAATCTGATTTCAGTGCCATTGGATAAGCTTTATATTCAATTCATTATACCATATATTTCCAAATAATCTCATCTCCCTTTGTACAGGCTCTAGGATAAACCCAGATCACAGTTATATCTAGAATTCTATAATTGGAAATATATTTGTACATTAAGGTGAGTATTTTACTGTGCAAAATGTAAAATATCATGTGTTTTTTTTCTTCATTGCAGTAGGGAAGGAGATGCAGAGGGAAAAGTGAATATCTGTTTCTAGTGTCTGGAAGCAAATTAAATTCCTCAACACCCTTTAAAAATATTTGGCTGGACTAGTGGCTTCATAAAGAATTGTATTTAATGTTCCCTTGCTTTTAGTTAGGTAGTGTTTGCTGTCTGATTGTGTTCTGCTTGATAGTGTATTTTTCCCCTTGAGCTGGACAGATTTTGCTGGCTTGGCAGAAAGCACTGTTTTCTCTCCGAAGAGCCATTAAATCTCTCACCTGCATATCCTGTGCAGCGCTGCAGTTAGACGATAAGGTCTCTCACAGGTGACAGCATTGGTATTCTAACCTCTTTGAAGGGCGTTCTGCCTTGGTTAAAGCATCTCAAATGACAATGAAAACACAAAGTCATGTTAAATACCTTAACTGGTCTGACACACATCCACAAAATGGCAAAGGGATGCCTTTAAATAAGGTAAATTTAAAAAAATGTTTTGGGAACCAATAGCAGAATACATGAATCTGAATATTAAAATGCATACATATATTAATTGTTATTATTAGACAGGAGTACTGCAATACTGTTCTTAGATCCAAACCAATTACCAGGCATTGAATAAAAGCATAGTAAGACAGAGTGTCCCTGAGATTAGAGGTGAAAGACAAACCAGAAGGAGGGACCTGGGATTTTTTGAATACCCAGCCCTACATGATTTGCCCGAGGTCATATAGGAAGTCTGTACTGGAACCAAGAATTGAACTACTGAGTCTCACTCCTGTGCTTTATCCTCAAAACTGTCCATCTTCCTAAGTGAACAGAAGAGCTCTTTATTATGAGGATCCTGTGTTTTATATCCTGGGAGCTCTGTGTTTCTAGAAGAGTTGGTGCTGCTAATGGCATCTAAAGCAAAATTAGGATGTGTGCACCGTAGGCTCTTGCAGATGCCAGTCATATCTTTAATTTTGTTAGATAAATAAGAGCAGTGAACTACAGTATTAGGAATTGTTTAAAAGTCATTTGGCACATACAAAGAATGCCCTGAGCTTCAAAGCTATAATCTGGACACCCTGTGGTTCTCGGCATTTAGAGCTGTGTTTTGCAAGTCCTCATGTGCTCTTTGAAGAATTTAGAAGTTTAAATAGTTTAAATTTCTTTTTGTTATTTCAGTTAGTGCTGGCTCCTTGCTTGATGGGCATGTGTGGGAGTCATGCTTTGTAAACACCCCCTGGTACTCTTAACCCAGAAGCTTTCAATTTGAGTGTGTGCTGCAGACTTCTAGCTCTCCAGCCTTTATTCCAGATTATTCATAGAGGCCCATTCTGTGGGGTAGAGCTGTACTGCTGCCCGGCGCGTCCACGGGTGGCGGATAGTGGAATGATCTTCAGGGAAGGTTAACTGTGAAATAAGCAGGGGCAACTCTAACATGTAAGCAGTTGTGGACCAAGCTGCAGCAGGACCACTAGGATGTGGTGAGGACAGTAGAGATGGCAATGGTTTCCCTCCTGAAAAGTCACATATGTCCTTAGGTGGTGCGGTGACATGGCAAGTACAGGTCGCCACTATAATAAGCCTGCCCAGCTCCCAGCTCTGGGTCTACAAGTTCTCAACTGCAGAGTAGGCAGAAGATGTTTGAATTTCAGTGGCTGCAAAGGTGGGCAAAGGCTGTAGCAGAACGAGATCCCCAGTTGTCTTAGTCTCCTTGCCATTGGATCAAGGTCCCGTTGTCTCAAGAGCCATGTGGAAGCTGATGTGCAGCAGCTTCTTCATGATAAAAGAAGTCACACACAGGCATCTTCCATGCCCATTCTCCCACTGCCCCTAGTTTCTAGGATCCCTTCTTTGTACAAAATCCTTCTCATCCCTCAGCTCAGATGCATCACTAAGAAGTTCGTGCCATGGGCAGAACCCTGTTGTCTGTCCACCCCTGGCTGCTGCTGATGTGGTATCCCAGCATCTGGCTGCTACTGTTATGGCCCAGGGCAGCTGCTGCTGCAGCCAGGAATCTCTGGGGATCATCATGCCTCCACTCCATCTAAATCAGCACTTGGGGCTGGTATGCTCTCCTTGCCTACACCTACTTATGTCATTGCCCCAGCTATTACAAAAACATTGATGCTTCCCTCATTTCTGTAACCCTCTTGTTATACCTCTAGTGATAAATGTCTGTCTGATGTCTCGTGGAACTTAAGTGACACTGTTTTCCAGAAATTATATTTTATATATTTGTATGATGACTGTCCCTTTTCTACCATATTAGTGACTGAACCAGGTAGCTGTAGTCTTGTCTCTAACCTAAGCAAGAGCTGGTCTAGGTTAAGCTAGAGACAAGATTATAGCTAGAAGCTGCAATAAAGCTTATGCTCTGTGGGTTAGGTAGAGGGGAACTCATAACACAGTGACCAGCAGCTAAAAATGTTGGTGTGGAGCAGGTGGGAACACTGATCCTAGAGGCCACCACAAAATAATAATAATAATAATTGTAGTATGCCAAAATCCCCTGTGTTCCTGATGAGTCAGTGACATCAGCTGTGCCTGGTGGCATCATTTAAGCACCAGCATCTAGGTTATTTTATTTTATTTTAACTTAACTCCATGTCTGTTTTCGGATAGTTACTTTTATCTTCTATGAAGGATTGCTTCTCCTTCAGTGTTTTTTTTTTTTTTTTCAATCTTGGATTCCCAGATTCATGTTTTCCCTATCAGCTTAAAAGTAGCTTTGGAGAGTTATAAATTACTGTATGACAGATATTTCCTAAGCTGCAGAAGAATTAAACCTTATTTATTGTATATAAAGGGACCCTTTCCAAAAATCAAGGACAGTCAAGACACAGTGTAACTTAGGATTTTGCAAGCTCTCAAGTGCTTCTGCTCAGTAGCCAATTATCATTGCAGATGATTTTAGGATCAACTGAGGTTTTCTTTTCCTTGGTCAACCTATTCCAAATGCCCAAGCCAAGTAATTATGTGCCATATATTTCGAGAAGAAGTTTCAAAAAGTTCTCATGATTATTTAAGAGCAGAAATGGAACTGAGAGGCCCTTTCTTTGCCATTATTTGATTTTTTTTTTTTTTTTTTTTCCATCATTGAATCAACAATTCAGTGAAACTTCAGACAGAGGGACAATCTCATATAGCAAAGACTGGTTGAATAGTAGTTGTTGAAGATATAGCTGCTGCTTATTCATTGTGAAATTCCTGTTAATACTTTCTGGCTTGAAAACATTTGGATTTGATATACAATTTATCTAGTTACCATTGCTGAAGATTTTCAGAGTTGCTTTATTTTGTCTTTTTTATTGATGATCTTCCTGTTAAAGTAACCAGCCTCTGGAAATTCATCGTGTTTTGATAATACTTCAAAACCGACAGCAAAAGTAGTCCCATGCAGATGGCTTTTTCCAGGGACTAATTTGTTATTGTCTTAGCCATTGACTGTGTTCTTGGAAAATTGATTAATGAGCTTGGATCAGAGGCTTTACAGTCTAGAGAAAAGGTCATATCCTAACAGAGTTAGAACCCATGTATAATGCTATAAAAAGAGGCGTAACTGAATAATTCTGCATGGAACATTCCCTGGCCTTTGTATTTGGGAGTTAAAAGGAGGGCAGTGCGATGTTGTTTAAGGCCAGATTAAACCCATCTGTTAGGGGGATGTCTTCCCTGAGTGGCTCCTGCTGGCCATGACCAGTTGTTTCAGTCACTCACGCTATAGTATTTTTAATATTTGATTTTGAACTTCTGGGAGAAAAGAATAGGATCACTTTAGTCCCACCTCTTTTGAAGTAGCAAAGTCTTCATTCAGGTCAGTAAAATGCATGTAATTCATAGACACTGTTCCACCCTTCTGTGGCTTGTGCTTGTGCTGAGCCTCACTCTGTCCCCAGTTCCTGACTCCTTTTTTCAGGACAGTGACCAGCAGTCCGCTCCACTGGTGTCTTGTCAGGGCTTCTCCATGACCTGTACCGATTGACTCTGCCTAGCTTCTGTCTAGCCCTTTCCACAGGAAGGCACGTATAGCATATTTCTGTCCTGCCTTCACTTCCCCCACCTCCTCTTTCTTTAAGTCCTGACACGTCCTCAGCAGGTCTTCCCATCTGAGAAAAAATGGAACTATCAGGCTCTGCTTAAGCCAGAATGGCGGATGTGGCCGGACTCTATTTCCCAGCACCCCCTGCCCACATCACTACAGCTGGTTTCCATGGGGACCCCAGGAGTAGTGGGCCTGTGACAGCACAGGGCTAGGGTTTCCATGGAAACTGGCCCCAGCAGTGCTGGCAAGGTGCGCAGCTGGGGGTGGAGCTGCTTCAGGCAGGGGAGTGCAGGCAGCAGACAGTAGCTCTGCCCCAGCTCTGGATCACACTGTCACCACCACAAGATCCCAGCCCTGGCCCTGGAGTAGCTCCTCTTCCAGCCATGTGCCCTGCCAGCACTGCTGGGGCTGGTGCCCATGGAAACCCTGGTCCCATGCTGTCACGAACCCTGCTGCTCCTAGGATCTTCATGGAAACTAGCCATAGCATTGCAGGCAGGGGCTGCTTGGAAATGGAGTCCACTGCAGGTCTGATCTGGTTCTTGGGGCCAGACTTTGCCAACCCCGGGTTTATGCTTTTCACAGTGGTTTAGTGACTCTGCCAGCCAAGAAGTGGCGTGAAGGATTTTTCTGAATCGCCCAAATTTGTTACCATTCTCTTCCTGCTTCATGACAGTATGTGAGTGGTGGTTCTCAGTAATGGATCTATGATATATCCCTTTGCGGTTAAAATGGGAGTTGAGCAAGGCTATGTCATTGCTCCAAAACTCTTCTCAAAGTTCTTTGCTGCAGTGCTACATCTGACCACCAACAAGCTTTCAGCCAGCGTGGAACTAAACTACCAAATGGATGGTAAGCTGTTTAACCTCAGCCAATTTCGAGTCAAAACCAAGACCATTCTGACCTCAGTCATTGAGCTCTAGTATGCTGATGATGCTGTAGTGTGTATGTATTCACTCAGAAGCAGACATTCAGGCAATTGTTGATGTCTTTAATGAGGCGTACAAGAAAATGGGACTGATGCTTAACATTCAGAAGACTAAGGTCCTCCACCAACAAGCTCCTAATGAGTAAGTTCCCAGCTTCCATAATCCAGATCCACAGTGAGATTCTTTCTTAAATATTTTTAAAATTTAAATACCTTGGAAACTATTTCTTGCAGAAGGCTGACATCTACAAAGAAATCCAACATTGCCCCAGATGTGCAAGTGCAGCCTTTTAACACCTGAAGAAATGGGTGTTTCAAGATTGAAACATCAAATCTGGAACCAAGCTCATGGTTAATCAAGCAGTTGTGATCCCCACCTTGCTGTACAGAGCTGAGACATGGACAACATACAAGAGGCATCTAAAGTTGCTGGAGAAGATCATCAGCGCTACCTGTGGAAGATCCTCTAAATCCAGTGGGAAGACAGATGCACCAACATTAGCATTCTTTTGCAAGTAAACACCATGAATATAGAGGCTATGATCACTCAGCATCAACTTTGTTGGGCCGGCCATGTCATCCAGATGTCTGACTTCAGACTGCTGAAGCAAGTTTTATTCTCCCAGTTCAGCTAAGTCCTACACTCAAGAGGAGGGCAAACAAAGCGCTTCAGGGACATCCTCAAGGCCAACTTTAAAAAAATGCAACATCATTGTCAACTCGTGGGAAGCTATTGCTCAGGACCATCTCAAATGGAGGAAGAGTTTGCTGCAGAGATCTCAGTACTTTGAAACATCACAATGACAACAGGAGAAGGAAGAGTGAGAGTGGCAGAAACAGCATGTCACAAACCAAGTCAAGAATCCAGTGCCACCAACCTCACACAAGCACATGTCCGAGTGCAGTTAAGCCTGTCAATCCTGTGCCCTGCCCAGGCACTAGCCTGGCCCCGCCCCCTCAGCTGCTACCGTCCTGAGTCGATGACAGCCTCTGATCCCAGCCCCACATGCAGCTGGGGCAAGGGGGGGTGAGGTTTCTGTTCCTGTAGCCACCCCAAGGGGGGGAGGGGGAGAGGGCTGCAAGGGAAGGGCTCCAGGGTCTCCTCCCCACCACAGCAGCTCTGTCCAGGTCTGCCTGACTGGGGCTGCTGCAGGGAAAGGACTCCAGCATCTCCGTCCCCCACAGCATCCCTGTCCAGGGCTGCCTGACTGGGGCTGCTGCAGGAACACAGATCCTGGAGCCCTTCCCTTGCATCATCCCTGACTGGGTCACACCACAGTTGCTGGCTGCAGCTGTCAAGAAGTTGAAGGGGTGGGGGTGAACCTGGTTCATCTCTCCCAGACCCCAGCCAGCAAGCTGTGGAAGAGCCTTTATGGCAGGGGGGGATCCATTCCCCCACAGTTGTTAGCTGGTGGTGGGGCAGGGCTGGTGAGAGTGGCTGCCCTGGCAGCTCCTTTCCCCCCGGTCCCCCAGACAGAGAGCGTCTGTTCGGTTGAATTGTAAGCAGTATCAGGAGAAGAAGGACAGTAATGGTTGAAAGATGTCATATTGCTAAAACCACCACCTCTTAATTCTTCCTTTGCTTCTGTGGAGGCTTTTTCCACATAGAGCATCTGACTTCAGGTGCTTTTACCCAGGTCCTGGTCTGACTTTGCAGGGAAGGTGACCTCCGTGTCCTTGCTAAAGACAGTCAGGTAGAATAGTGCTTTTGGCATGAAAGTTGCCTGCTGGTTCCTTCAGGAAATAGGTAAGGGATCTTCAGGAGGAGGTGGTTAGGTTGAGGAACATTTATGAAGATGAAGACTTGGTACATAAAGGGATCTTTATGACCCTGGAAGAGAACCAGAGAAGACATTGGCGAAGTGTGCTCAGAAGGGTGGAAGCTCATCACCTCTAGCAGCACAGTGCTCCAGCTCTGAGCCCCCAAACTTGAGGTGAAGAAAAGACACAAATCTTTGGTATCAAAGGAGAAGAAGCATGCTCTTACTAGTGGAAGAAATGAAGCTGTAGACCCCAGAGGCTGAGAGATTCATGACTAGCACTCTCAAAAGGAAACAGGGGGCAGTAGTGGCAATTGATGACTCCATTCTCGGGGCCTAGTTGTATCCATCTGCTCATCTGGCATTGTATCTTGGGTGATCTGCTGCCAGTCAGGACCCCAAATCTGAGAGAAGAAAAATGAACGTGTTCCAGATGGAAGACTTATTTTTTGAATGTCTGTGTGTTAAGGTGAAAGGGACAGATAGTAAGGTTGATGATGTGGGCATCAACTACAGACCCCCAAATGAGGAGATGGACCAGGCTTTTTAAAATAACTCTGAAACAAAAATCACATGATGCATTAATAAAGTAGGATCTCCTGAGAGGCTAAATTGAAAGTGCACAGGTAGTCTATCAAGTTTCTGGATTGTGTTAGGGACAACTTCTGGCACAGATGGTGGATAAAACTGAGTAGGAGGAAGAATTTTCTCATTTTGCCGCTTACTAATAGGAAGGAATTGGTTGAGAATTTGAAAGTGGGAGACAACTTGGATGACACTAATCATCGTGAAGTAATTGCATTCTTCAGGACCCAGAAAGATACTGGAGCATACCATTAAAAATGTACATGCAAACATCTAGGGGGTAACAAGGTGAGAAGTTACAGACAACATACCTTTGTCAAGGACAAGTCATTCCTAACCAACCTGATTTCCTTCTGTATCAAGCTACTATATGTAGTTTGCCTTGACTTAGCATGACTTTTGACATGGTCTCCAATGACATTCTCATGAGAGGTAAGGAGATAGTGTAGATAAGACTACTAAAAATGGAGGTGTGACTAGTTGTAAAATTGTGCTAAAATGGTATTTGTGAATGAATGACTCAATGTCAGGCAGAGATAAAGTATTAAAGTGGGGTTCTCCGCAGGTCTGTCTTCAGTGCAGTACTGTTGAATATCTCCATTAATAACTTGGCACAGGGCTAGCCAAATGGTGGTCTGTAACAGCCTCTAAGGGGTTAACCTGTGCCCCCCCCCCGAGTCTCAGTCTGGGTGCCAGCTACTGCTGCCTCTGAACTGTCCAGCTCCCTCTTCCTCCATCTGCTGCCTGCCCCTGCCCCTGCCGCTGGAAGCAGTGCAGTGTTGTCTGAGGGACCAAGGGAGCCTGTGGCCAGGAACTGGGAGAGATCCAGGAACCCCAGCACACCTCCCCTCTTGCCTGCTCCTGGTTGATCATCTTTCAGGTCTCCTGCTTCCCCACCTACCTCAGGGCTTTGGTCTCCATCCCTTGGCAAACCTACTTTAAAGCCTCACTAGGCTAGCAAGCATGTCTGCAAAGATACTCTTCCTTCTCTTTGTCAGGTAGATTACGTCTCTTCCCAGAAATCAAAGAAGCCAAATCCCTGCTGGTGACACCACCTGCGCAGCCAGGTGTTGATCTGCAGGATGCACCTGCCCCTGCCCAGACCCTTTTCCTTGACCGGAAGGATCAACAAGAACACAACATGAGCCCCAGACCCCCTCACCCTTGCAGCCAGAGCCATACAGTCACTCTTCCTACTCTCAGGGTCAATGATAGCAGCAGCATTGGTGCCCAAATGGATGAGCAGCACAGGGCCAGAGGGCTGGATGAACCTTGGTAGTCCTTCCGTGACATATCAGATCCGGGCTGTAGCAGTCTGCCTGTGGCAGCACAGAGCTCAAAACAGGCTGCAAAACCTGTCTGAGAAGCAGGGTAAATACCTGCTGCAGCTAGAGAGCAGTGACTGCAGTGTAGAAACACCTTATTCTGTCTGTGAACCTGGTTGTTAAGAGATCGATGGTTTTTAGGATTAAAACAAAAACTATTAAAATTAAGCAGATGCACCAACAATGAAAGTTATTCTTGGATCACGAGATATGAAACATTACCTTTCCTTTGATATAAAAACCGTGGGAACAAAGATTGACTTGAAATATTCTTACAAGCCATGGGACCAGCTATGCGATGTATTTTTAGCTGTACATCAGTAAACTGTTAAAGTATATGTAGACTAGGTATTTGGCATGGGTAAATGACTTGGCTTCATTGGGGTCAGTGGATCTAAATCAATTTAGATCTGCCAAAAATCTGTCCATTCATGTTTAGAAACACCTTCAAGGACAGGGGGGATAGTAGTCGCTCAACTCAGAGCCCTAGCGTGAAGTATCTCCTGTTGGTTATTCTGTGAACGCAAACCAACTTCTAATTCACAAAAAAGCTAACCCAGTATCCTGCACAATATACCTAGTTTAGTCACTGCTGTCTGTGTCTTGAGCTGTGCTGATTGCTTCCTGCAAGGTCATTGAACCACCCAGCGTCTGATGGGTCGCGCTCTGTAGCTCTGCTCAGGCAAAACCTGCTGCTGTTAAAATCTACATCAGTACAGTAGCAAAAACCAAATAGCAACAAACAAACCTTTGGCTTCAACCCTTTAAATTTTTTAACGCAAAGTAAATAAGGCCAGCTCACCCCAAACTGTCAGATTCCAAATACAGAATTAATTTACATGCAAAGCGGGAGCTCGCAGTGTCGGGAGATCTTTTCTTTCCAACAGAAGCACTCAGCTGAAACAACAGCTATGACTCAGTTGCCAGCAAATGCTGCCTGAATTGATTTAGTCTGAGTTCAGATTTAGCACATAATCATGTTCAATTTGATCCAGTGTGCTGCCTGGAGATAAAAGGGTTGAAAAAATAGATTTAGCTTATGTCAGTCTTGGTGGTGATGTCATGGCCACGAGAGGCAGGATAGTGCTGTTAGTATGCTGTGCCGGCTCCGTTGGTGGGTGTGTGCAGCGAAGGCAAGGAACAACTCCGTTAAGTGCAGAGAGCTTGTGTCAGAGGCTTACAGTTGTCGTCAGCACTGAGAGCAGAATTTGGGACTCTTCAAAAGCAATACTGAATTGGAAATTTCCCAGTCATTCATAACTCTGAAGCTGCCTAACTCTTTGTGTGCAAGAGGGGGGGATGCCAGCCCGTAGCATGGACTGTGATGTCTCCACTCTGGTTGCCTGTGGGGTGGATGTGGAGATTTTTACCAATCAAGAGGTTAAGGTATGCACCTGCAATCCTTTTGTTACAAATGCTTCTCATAAAAGCCTTGACAGCAATAGGAATAGGTATGTAGCAGTTTAAAACAAGAAGGCAGATGAAATGCTGCTGCGCTAGTAAATACATATGCAGTGCATGAATATCAGCATTGCAAGAAATGAGAGAGTAATGATTGCTTTCCAGTCTGCTTTGATACGCTGACAGCGCAGCCTTTTGTTTACTATTCAATGATAAAAGAAACGTTATATAACACGAGTCTGTGTGTGTTTCATCTTGGTAACAGAAATGACTCATTCTTAATTTCTCAAAGATGCGTTTATTCCAGTGTCACTTTTGTAGATGTGCATTATAATAGGTATCAATTGCTGCTTGACAATTCAGACACAGGAACAATACATTAGTTTAGGGCTTAGCTTTGCTATATCTTTCTCAGGTGATTTTTTTCCCCCAGGTTTTTGCAGCCGTTATGCTTCTTGCCTTTAAAGTTAAATCAAGCATTAGGTATTTTTAAAGGATTAAAATTTTGTAGCAAGTATTTTTACTACATCTGCAATGTAAGTATTTATACAAAGTTAGATGTCTTATGTACAGTATGAATGACTTGAAGACAATGTACATCTTAATATGCAGTGCTTATCTTCTTTGATTTCCTGCAGCAGTTGTCTAATTGTCACCGGTAATTGCTCACTGATGAAACCAGTTCTTTTCCAATTTTATTACAATAAAAAGAACCCCAACAAAGTAAGATTTCAAAAGACTCATTTTAAATATGTCTTTCACAAATCATTTCAAAGAGCTTGAAGGCATAATGCAGTGAGATTCAGCAGTTTATTTAAAGGGCACAGATACGGCCAACCAAATGTATTGTACTGTCCTACAGTTTTGGAAGAATGCAGGAGGAAAAAAGGAAAGGCTCTGCTAATGTGGGCCAGATTGTGAAGCCTTTCTTCCATTTATGCCCATGAATAGTCCTCTGAAGTCAGGGGCACTATTTGTGTGACTAACTGATCATTTCCCAACAGATTGCGTTTTTTCATTTGATACTTTATTTTTCTGTAAAAGTGTGTTCATATGGTATCATATATAAATTGCACAACTGCTTATGATTTACCAGTAGGAGGCCCTTTAATTTAAGAAACCAGTCTTTTAATGCAAAAGCCTTAATGCAGTTTGTGAATGGATTCAGATATCTAGTTGCTGGTTCATGGCTGTCTGAATGGCAACACTCCTGTCAGCACTGTGACATGTTTTTTGTAGTTGAAGGGGTGCAATATATTGGTAAATGTTTGATTGTGCTCATGTTGCTTCACCTAAAGTATAATAGATCTGACATTTAGAGTCTTAATTGTATTCATGGGGGATGGGTTCAGAGAAATTGAGACTTTTATGCTGAATGCAGATTGTGCATTAAAGGTACTTTGTACTATAGTAATGATAACAGTCAATAGAAAGACTCCAGTTGACTTCAGCCAGAATTGGATCATGTCCATTGTGAACAGCAGCATCCCGGAGGAATGACTGAGGAATGTGGGGAAAAGAAGGGAGCAAAAGGTTTACAGCAGCATTAAAGAAAGAAATTGGCACATGGCTCTACAATTTCATACCACACTGGTTAAGGGATGGTATTGTGCATCAGACTGGTTAAACTTGCTGTTAGCTTATGTTACAACTTCCTTAATTCAAATTTTGGAACAAATTACTGGGTGGAACGACTGGGCATTCTGTATTGCAGACTGCATTGTAGCGTAGAGATATCCAAGGTAGCTAAAACTAGCCGGCTCAGATACCGGAAGTAGTGTAGCTGCAGCAGCAGGGAGCAGAGCTTAGCCTGATTTACCCTTGCTTCTTGGCAGGGTGATTTGGCCGCCACTGAGTTCCATACTGCTGCAGCTAGACTATCTCCAGCACCTGACCTAGCCAGCTACTAATGCATTACACTGCAGTCTGCACGGTAAGAATAGCCATTGTTAATGATTCAACATTCCTGAGACATAAGGCTGGAGAAAGCTATTATTGTTGGTGTCTTGGCCTCCAAGGAAACTTCAAGCAAAAACAAGAAAGATAGTTTTCTAAAGTCTGCTATGGAAGGAGCTCAGACATTATGTTGATGGATAGACTGTAATATAAAACCCTATGGTTGATGGATAGATGGTTAGGACTTGAAACAAAATGGAAAAAAAAATCATTTTCAGAGGGAGGTGGGCACGAGGCTCAAACCAAAACAGCCAAGTGAGGTTCCCCAACTTTTGCAGGTCAACTCTGAGGCATCAGGAGATTGGAAACGGAAGATCTATGTTCATATACAGGCAGTCCTTGACTTACAGCGTTTCGAGTTACAACGTTTCGCACTTACAACTCTTATAAATTGACACCATTTTAACTTTATGACATCAGTTTTGACTTTACAACCCTTGATCTGATGTGACACCACACCAGCGAACAAGTTTGCTGTGTCACTCAGTCACTCATCTCCCTGGAGAACATCTGTCCAAACTTCCTTGGACACATTCTTTAAGAAAGCAGACAAAACTCTAGAAAAACCTGGAGCCAGGACTCCTGAGAAGACTCCAGCCAAGAGCCCTTAAAAAAGTCCAGCCAAGTCACCTTAAAGAAGTCCTTCCAAATCAATATGATTGCTATTTATAATATAAATACATTAATGTAGCTATACTACTCATCTATAACTGATCGAGTACAAAATTCTGTGGTATTTTTGGTGGAAAATAGGGTATCGGGCCTTGGTTCAGGAACGAATCCCCCATTTCTAACTTTGTTTCTTATGAGAAAATTGGTTCTGAGTTGCAACGTTTCAACTTAAGACACGTTTTTCAAGAACCAGTTGTGTCGTAAGTCTGAGGACTGCCTGTACTCTAAGGTATTTCATTCTAATACATTATAGCTGTACTGTGAGCATGCCTCTTCCTTCACATCCGAGAGACATTATCTCAATAATAATGAGGAAGTACTAATGGGTGACAATTTTCTTATGTGTATGGTATATTGTAGGTCACTAGGATTCTCAATATGGGCTAAGAATCCTTTAGGATTAATTTTCCTGTGCCAGTGAAAAGAACTTAAGCCTCAAGATTTCTGTTGATGCAATGGCCCCACTCAGTTTATTTCATTGACATCTAGTTAAAGAGATTAAATGAAGCTCTGGAGAAAACTGTGAACTATACTAAGCTATCCAATCACAGGTTTCAGTCTCCTGTTCCCTGTGAGTTGCTCCTTAGAATAATAAGTGGCAGTTCAGAGAACAGGTAAAACCAGCACAGACATCACCATGTACCTTAGAACAGAATCATTGAATTATTGAAAATGAGAATTGGAAGGGACCTCAGGAGGTCACATCTAGTTCAACCTCCTGGTCAAAGCAGGACCATCCCCAACTAGATCATCCTAGCTGAGGCTTTGTCCATATGGGTCTTAAAAACCTCCAAGGATGGAGCTTCCACCACCTCTCTGGGCAACCTGTTCCAGTGTTTTAATACCCTGCTTGTGAGAAGGTTTTTCCTAATGCTTTTCCTGGACTTCCAAGGGAGGTGGTGCTTTCCCCTACCTTGGAGGTGTTCAAGAAGAGATTAGACAAACACTCTTTACTGCCTAGAGCAGGAGGTCAGACTCAATGATTTACAAGGTCCCTTCCAACCCTAGAAATCTATGAAATCTATCTATAATATCTAATCTAATCTAATCTTCTCTTGCTACAACTTGAGACCATTGCTCCTTGCTCTGTGATTGGTCACCACTGAGAACAGTTCAGCTCCATCCTCTTTGGAACTCCCCCT
>NW_017728918.1:2165692-2196211 GCF_001723895.1 Crocodylus porosus
GAGGCTGCTATTAAATCTCCTCTCAGCATTCTCTTCTCCAGACTAAATAAGTCCAGTTTCCTCAGCCTCTCCTCAGAAGTCATATGCTCCAGCTTTCTAACCATTTTCCTTGCTCTCTGCTCAACTCTCTCCAATTTGTCCACATCCTTTCTGCAGTGGGGGGGCCCAAAACTGGACACAATACTCCAGATGCAGCCTCACCAGTGCTGAATAGAGGGGAATAATCACTTTGATTTGCTCTCAGTGCTCTTACTAATGCAGCCCAGCATGCCATTGGTCTTCTTGGCAACAAGGGCACACTGTTGGCTCATAGTCAGCTTATTGTCCACTGTAACCCCCAGGTCCTTTTCCAAAGAGCTGCTGCCCAGCCAGTCAGCCCCCAGCCTGTCCTGGTGCATGGGATTGCTCTGTCTTAAGTGCAGGACTTTGTACTTCTCCTTAGTGAACCTCATAAGATTTCTCTTGGCCCCATCCTCCAATTTGTCTGGGTTTCTCTGAATCCTGACCTTATGCTAAATAGATGTATTTAGATATAAACAATAGGTGCCTGAAAGATGGTTAAGATTATTTGACAAACAAAAGAGAGAAGTGCAAATCTTTGTATGGGAAAGTTAGCTTGCAAAGTTAGAGTTCAGTAATACAATTAGAATCTTGCTTCATTTTAATGCACTCAGTTTGTCATTTTGTTGTAATATTTGTTACAAAAAGAAGTAATGTGGCTGTTAATGAAAATCTTGCTGATTTTCTGTTGAAGTTTGAACCTACACTGAATCAATGAAAGAGTAAAACCAATGTTTTTTATATTTATAGTTGAGATTTTCTTATATTGCAACCTTGTTAGGTCAGGAACTGGTTTTTTTCATTGCCTACTGTAATGAAGTGCAATCCCTGATTGGAGCCTTTAGACATTACTGAAATATAAATAATAATAAATATTAATGATATAGGATGAGGAACCTCTTTCTTCTACTGCAGATATAGTATAGTCTGGCTTATGGAAGGTATCTTAGCGACCGGAAAAGCTCTGCAGTTTATAAATTGTTAATATGCACAAAGGGCTATACTGCAGATTTACCCCATTGTGTACAGAGGGAGGAGGTGGAGAGAGGTCATGCAGCAGTAGGGCTGTCCGAAATTTTGGCAGGTGTTTCATTTCGAAGCTGTTTCAACATGTTTCAAGCTTCCAACGGTGGGAGGCAGGGGAAAGCCAGGGCTGCGCTCTGAGCAGCTCCACCAGCCCCACTGAGCTCAGCCCGGCAGTGGGAGAGCCAGTGGCGGAGCCGCTCCAAGCGCAGCCCTGGGCAGTGGCTCTCCCCAGCCTCCCACTGCCAGGCTCAGCTCCATGGGGCTGCAGAGCCTCCAGCCGCTGGGCTGTGCTCACCACGGCTGTGCTTGGAGCCTAACACCATCTTCAGAAGCCCACGGTATTCAAGAACTGTGATAGAAGTTGGCACTTGAAACTTGCATGATGACAGCTTTGAAATGTTTCTTTTCTCCCTACCTCAATTTCTAAAATGAGCCAATTCACAGGGATGCCATGTAAAGTGTGCAGTGTTTTAGAAAAGAAGAGTATTACTGCTGCTCATCTGGGTAGTGCCAGTTCTAAACCTTCAAAAATCACCAGTTCAGCCCCCTCCCAAATTAAGAGTAGCTTAAACATGAGATTTTAAAAAAAATGCATTGGGTTTTCTGTTTTTTATGACACTTTAGAGTTCATGCTTTCAAATGATTTGAATACTGCCTTGGGGACTCTTGTTGTTGTTATTGTTGTTTTAATCAAATCAGACATGTTCACATAATCACATGACTCCTAGAGTTGGGGCTTTAAGGAAAACACCAAATAACAAGACAACTGCAATAAAATCATGCAAGCTGAAAACATTGTTTTTAATCTCTCTCTAGAATGCTTTCATACTTGATACAAAAAGATTTTTTTTGCAAAAATCTAGTTGGTTTAATAAAAGATATCACCTCTACCACGAGTTCTGATTCCTTTATACTTGATAGTTGTTTCCTAGTTGACAGCATTGTTAGAAACTAGGCAGAAAAATAATTGCTGTATTAAAATAATCTGTGAATTGAGCACAGGTACAATAGTTCAGCTTGAGGAAATCTATATATGCTTGTTGATGGTTATTCTTGCATATTACTTGATCAAGTAGATTAAATAATGAAGATGAGGAAAAAATGTCTTTTTTTTTTTTTACCCTGTAAAGAAATTGGTGTCGGTATCATTCCACATTTTAAAAGGAGGACAGCTTTGAGTTCAGTCAGGGCTCCAGTCCTGGAATAGAATAAAGAAATCATAAGGATGAAAATGTTCGCCTATGCATGTCAAATGATTATTCTGGACTTCGGTTCTCTGTGTAAAACCCCAGCAGTTAACTGGTTACACGTTGTAAACATTTGTTTGAGAGGTTCAGAATTGGAGAGGCTCAGAATGTACAAAAATCAAATAAAATCGGAAAATAATTGTATAAAGAGAAAATGGCTTATGATAACCCAGAAATCTGTACAGGTTCCTTAGGAGCCCCCGAAGACAGTATTGCTAATGCTTTGACCTCTGCCCCATTGTTTGAGTTCCTGTGGTTGCCCAGACATTTAGCTCAGGGCCGTGTACAGCAGGAGGAGCTAAGGTATCTGCTGCTAGTGGAGGATGAAGCACTGGAAGACATCTTCAATATAAATATGTCATACCATTATAGAAAAGTAGGACTGTAAGGGACCTCAGGAGGTCATCTTGCTCAACCTCTTACCAAGACAGGATGATCTAGCCAAACCATCCTAAACAAGTGGTAGTCTAATCTGCTCAGGAATAAACCATGACATTGAACTTCCAGCCATAATGCCATAAATCTCAAAAACATCCTTTGTCTGGCCAGAGGTAAGGCCAGGAGATGAGGGCACTATCAGTGTCCCGTCAATGCACCGATAGGAAGTAGTTTGTTAAAATACACTTAGGAGATCCAAGCATGTTTCTCCTTTTCTGGTTTTGTCCTTTCCAAATGACAGTTGCGTTTAGATTATAGGATCTCATTATAGTCTCTGAAGGAATCTGAGATTATATTTTAAATTACTTGAGATCCTGCTGTGACAGAACTTGTAACTGCATTCCCTTCAGCAGGTTTAACCCATGCATAAGGTACTGTATGTGTTCAGACAGGCTTGGAGAGGATAAGCACCTGCTACTCTGGTTGAAGGTCAATGGAAGCTACAGGTGCTGAAGGATCTGTGAACATTAGACATATTGTACATCCCTGTTAACTCATCCTTTTAGTGATAATCTTTGGGAAAAAGTGAAATTAAGAACAGGATACAGGGTTTTGAATTCTTTCCAGTCCTCCTTTCCATTAAAGGTCACAGAGACATTCCTTTTTCAGAGTGATAATTAGGCAATTTGTAGTCACAGAAAGGGGATAAATAGGATGCTGGAATGTGTTTTTAGAAGTTACAATATTAGTCTAAGGGAGTGTGTTATTTAACTAATAAGGTAAAACAGACCATGCAATTATGTTGATAAACGGCATACCTTGGCTCTGATGAGAATCATGCAGCAATGACAAATGATTTCAGCATATTGAAAAATTAATCAGTACAGCCACAGACTCTGAGCCACATTAGTAGGGCTATGAATGGGGCACTTACATTTCATGAATATAATTAATTTGGGTAGAATGAGCTAGAAGTAGTTAGGCATCCATCCCATCTTGAATTTCAGTGAACATGGGCCCCATTTAAAAGAATAAGGCTTTACAAATGCATTTTAAAATTTAGTAAACAAGCCCCTAATGGCTTGCAGCCATGGGAGCTGGTGCAGAGGGGGCTCGGGATCGTGACTGTGGCAAAATCATCTGATTGTAAAATCGTTCATTAGATGCCATCGTACTGTGTCACTTTTCCAGAGGAAGCCCAAGATCGTGATGGTAAACCCAGTTTCCCCCTGCACTGGCACAATGGGATCTAATGTATCATCCCACAGTTGCACCTCCTACCATGCATGTATGGCATGGCAGGAGGTGCAATGGTGTGGATCATGCATTAGATCCTATTGCACCTTTACCTAGATGTGTAGAGGGGCCCTGTAAGACAGGAGAAAACAGGTGGCTTTGGGCAATTGGAGTGCACAAGGAAACAATGAGACAGTATTGGTCAGAGTGACAGTCAGTAGCCACAGCACACTGGCAGCTTAACAGCTGTTGCGTTTTATATAGACACCACAGCAAAGTTTTAAGGAAGCATTTACAAGAGGAGAATGATGTAGTTTTGGAAATGTTTACAGGGAGCTTCTCCTAGCATCTGGGGCAGCTTTGAAGAAAACACAGAAGTGCCTGTTTGACAATTTAACAAATAGGCTATGGAGCAGGGGTGGGCAAAATACAGCCTGCGAGGCCATTTTATCCAGTCCACAAGGCCCTTACAAAAATTTAGAAAATTAAAATTTATCTGTCCTTGGTTCCTGTCAAAGATGGCAGGAACCAAGGGCAGTAGGACCCAGGGGAAGCCCTGGAGGGCACCTTCAACAGCAGGCCCTACCCAGCCCCACCCTGGCAGCTGGAAGCCCCAGCAGGGCCTTCTGGCCTGGACCATATGGCTGGGGATGAGCTGCTGTGGAGTGTGGAGAAAAGCCGGCCCTCCCCCACCCTGTGCTCAGAGCTCCCTGCTACAGCTGCTCGAAGCCCTCACAGGGATGTCCGGAGGAGGCACAGGCGGCCCCGTGCAGGCTGCGAGTGGCTGCAGGACAGGGTACTGGGCACAGGGTGGGCAAGGGGCCACTTTTCCTGCGCTCAGCACCAGCTTGTAACCTACCCCACTGCCAGCCTGGCCCCACGCCAGCTCTGGGCTCACCCTGCATGACAAGCAGGGAGGCCACAGCTGCTGCTGCCACGCACAGTCCCAGTAGGCGAGCCCAGAGCCAGCACAGGGCCCAGGCTGGCAGTGGGGCTGGGTTACAAGCTGGTACTGAGTGTGTGGGAAAAGCGGCCCCTCCCCCACCCCGTGGCCAGTGCCCCGTGTTGCAACTGCTTGCAGCCTGCATGGGGCTGCCTGTGCCTGCTCCTTACAGCCACGCATGGGCTGCGAGTAGCTGTAGCAGGGAGCATGGGCCACAGGATGGGCGAAGGGCCACCTTTCCCCCACGTTCTGCACCAGCTCCTTCCCTGCTGGCGAGCAAAAGGTTGGGACTGTGCACTGCCCCCCGCCTGTACCACGGGGGGGCACTGGGAGTGAGCGGGTGCAGGAGCAGGGCCTGTGTCCTAGGGCCAGGACCAGCAGGGCCCAGAGAAAGGTGGCAGGGGTACAGGGTCCCAGCTGGCAGGGGCTGTATGGAGCCAGGCCAGCTCCCTGCTCTCCCTGCTGGTGCAGTGCAGCCTGGCTCCACAGACCCCTGCCAGCCTGAGCCCTGCTCTGGGCCCATCTGGTGCTGGCCCTGCGACATTGGTCCCAAGGTGGTGACCAGGGGGTGGGGCACCTGTCAAGGGGTGGGGCTACCCATGCAGCCCTCAAAAGCTTGCCACAACTTGGTAAGCGACTCTCTGCCCAAAATAATTGCCCACCCCTGCTACGGAGGCTGGTATCACAAGCCATTTAGAAGTGAGAGGTGACTTTTCAGTACCGAGTTTCTGCTGCATGGAGGGATAGGAAAGGTCATGTATTAACTAGTGGAGGAAGAAAGAATATGCAGGACTTAAACATAGCATAATTGCAAAGACCTGCCGTGATTTGAGTTGAAAACATCGCTCAGGTTACAGGCCTGAGTGATAAGCAGGAGGTGGTGTTGCCTACAGTGATCAGCACTTGAAGCAATTCTGGGAGTTGGAGGGGGGAGAAAAGAGTAAGATTTCTGTTTTAGCTGTGTTGAGCTTGAGGTGATGACAGGTCTCCCATGAGGAGATGTCAGAGAGACAGGTGGAATTTTAGTTTGAGCAGAAAGTGACAGTTCTGGAGTAGAAAGATAGAGCTGTGAGTCATCTCCATTGGGATGGTAGCTGAATTTGTGTTTGAAATAACCTAGGAATAAAGTAAAGATGAAGAGAAGCAGACCAAGAACCAAGAGGGCAATCAGGAGTAGAGGATATGTCTGCACAGCACAAGGCAGTGCCCTACTGAGATGTGCTGCTGCTGCCCTGAGATGCCTTGTGCCCTCTGTCTATGTGAACTCCTATCCTGCATCAGTGTAGTGCTGCAAGCTTATAAGTTGACACAGATGTCCTACTTCTGGTTTAGATGAATGTGGAGCAGATGCAGGTGTCAGCATTGTACTGTCCTGTGCAATGTAGATATATTCAGAGCCAGGGAAATCGTACAGAAAATAAGATTTCAAAATGAAGGGCATGGTCAACTTGGTTGAAGGCAACTGACTGGTACAAGAATGAAGATGAAACTGGAATACTGCTTCTGAGATTCAGTAAGAGGACATTTTTAGAGCCTTTGGCAAGTGCAATCCCAAGTGAGTGCGAAGGACAGAAGCTGGGCTGAAGAGAGGGGAGTGGAATGGGAGGAGAGGGACCCCAGGCAGCAATTGTAACCAGTGGTTTTGGTTTTAGTTAGAGTGCTGTACTGGGAAGCAGAAGAGTGGGGTCCTGTTTTATCTCTTCTAACTTTAAAAAAACCCACCCTTGACTCCACTTATCTACTCAGCTGCTTCCCTATTTCTCTTCTCCCTAAAAGTCAAATAACCCCAGCAAGGTGTACATCCAGTCTCCTTTTGAAGATCTCCAGGGTAGGTGCCTGCACCGCCCCTGCTGGGAGTCTATTCCAGAGTCTGGTCGTATGAACAGTGAAGAAGTTTTTCCTTTTATCCAGTCTGAAACCTTTTAGGAGTTTATGATGGTTGCTCCTGGTTTTCTCCTGGGGTGCTTTGGTGAATAGTTGTTTGCCTAGCTCCAATGCTCTCCCCTGATATATTTGTAAGCTGCCGCCAACCCTTCTCCCCCCCCCCGCCAGTCTAGTCTTCTCTTTTCTAGGCTGAACAGTCCCATATCTGTCAGCCTTTTCTCGTATGGCTTGCTCTTTAGGCCTCTAATCATATGAGTGGCTCTTCTCTGGACTGTCTCAAGCATCTCCACATCCTTCTTGAAGTGTGGCGCCAGAACTGGACACAGTACTCCAGCTGCGGCCTCACCAGTGCTGAGCAGAGTGGGAGAATAACTTCCTCAGCTTTGCTTGAGATGCATTGGTTGATGCATGCCAGCATATTGTTTGCTTTGCAAACTGTAGCATCACACTGGTGGCTCATATTCATTTTATGGTCAATTATGACCCCCAGGGCAAACCTGAAGGACAAATGGGGTTTCACAGGATATGTTTCAATTATCCTTATACCGTTTTTCTTGCATACATCATGTATGTTTTTCCAAGAATCAGGTGCTGGAAATTGTAGTGTTCATTATATGTGAGAAATGTGGTAAGAGCAGTTTCTTCCGCTTATCGGCCAAAAGCAAAAGTAAAATCTGGATGCAACCCTGAAGGTGCAGAAAAATGAGCAGGCTTGGTTCCTTTGAAGCTGCTACGCAGTTGCTTACCGGAAGAAAAGGTGCATATTTTATTCTGGGATATGTTGTATGTGAGAAAATATGGTAACATCCTGTGCAAGTTGTTATATTTCTTTCATTTTATTGCCAGTGTGTTCCCTTTATTTGTGTACAATCATTATCTGATTACTACTTTCATTATTATTAATATGTTTGTTCTCCGTGATATCCCATGCCCCAACTTTTGGTACTCCTTATCCTTTGCTATATTATCATTTATGTGATATTTCCTCTTCCTGTGCACTAAAGCACTGTGTATGAGAGAATATTTGAGACAGTCCAAACCTTCTCCCCCTCCCTCCCTTGCTTAATTTTAAAGCTTTTTCTCCTTAGGTGTACCAGCCTTAGTTCCAGGAAGCAAGCACTTAGGTAGAAAATTAGAGCTGAAGAATCCTGTTTTCTGTGACTGCCTCCCTGTGGCCCAACATCTCAAAACTGTATTTGTAATACTAAGCCCCTGAAGATCAAGAGGTGGTTCATCATCTTGTCATCCGTTCATACTCCTTCTCTAGAGACTTGAATTCCCCTGAAGATTACCTGGTTCTCCACTTCTCTGAGTGTTTTACCTAATTCAGTAGGTATCCCTGATATATTCCAGCAGGAATCTGGTAGTTAGCTTTTTCTAACCTGAAGGACAACCACTGGATTCTTCCTTGCTGTATTAAGGATCATCTTCAGCTTCAGGGCCACATCTTTTATCCTTTCTCAAGGCAATTTTTCTTGATCTATTTGGGTGGCAGACCTGTTAATTCATCTTAACAAGGAGTTCTGAATCACGCACACCTGCTGCTTTCCGTTGATATGAATCTCACATCTTCTCCCTTCTGTTCTTTCTTATGTCTCTGGTTAGCCTATATTCTGATTTTCCCCACGTTCCTTTCATCCTCTTTCCCCTTGGCTTGTGTCCCTAGTTATTTCCAATATTTCTTCCTGTCTTTTCTGGAACCAACTGCTCTTTTCTTCTTTATCAGCCCACCTTTTTCCTCCACATTTGCTAGAACAACAGACCTGTGCCTCAAATTAATTTATCCTCCGCTAGGTAGTATACTCTGTCTTGTCCTTGTGGTTGTGTGTTTCTTTGGATCAACATCCTTATATGACAGTGTGCTCTCTAGGTCTTCTGATTTAGCAGGTGACAGTAAAACCTGAGTTGTCTGTGCAGCTTCCTCTTTCTTCTCTAGTCATTCATCATTTCTTCAAATCCCTGTCCGAACTCTACCATTGTATATAGCTATATCTTTAGTATTCAGACCTTCTCTTTCAAAAGCTGTTAGATATAATTTCATTCAAAAACTGCCTCTGTCAGGCAGGTGCATGGCATCTAAAGAACTATAACACCGATCCACATGGAGAAGTAATGTTATACCTCTCTTTTTTATATTTCAATTATTTTTTAATAGAAACAAGGGAGGCAAGCCAGAATGTGAGACCAGTCAGCTCTCAGCAGGCCACCATTATTCCATGAGCAAAACATTGGTTTAGCTTTCTGTTGTTCAAACTTCCTACAAACCGTAACTACTGGGGATGGGATGAGATGCTCGGTATCTATAACAGCAGTAAATTTGTTACTTGTATATGGGCAGAAATAAAATTTTGGTCCATTTAAAAAGTTGGAGATTCAGTAAGTAGGTGGAAGGAGGTGGTGGGGAAGTTGATTTGTATTTTTGTAAAAAAATTTAGAATTCAGGTATTTTAAACAATCTCATTTACTTTGGTAGATTGATACATTTTCTCAACAGCAATGATTTAAGCTACCTGTTACAAAAAACTCGGGACTGTTCAGCTTGTAGAGAGACAAGATGACAGCCCGTCTATGACCATGACCTCTTCTGCAAACTTGCACAGAATTAAGGTAGTGCTAAAATTCCCCTAATGATTACCATTTAGACACAAAATTAACGTACTATTGCAACTCCCTTAATTATCACTACCTAGTTTAAAAAAGAGGCAAGACACAGATCTATAGTCTGACCTTTTACTTTTGCTCCCCAAAAGCACAAGAGTACATACTTCAGTGCCTATCTAACTACCCGCAACAGCATAATGCGGATTTTTACCTACACTGACTAGGGAAACTCAGGAAGGGAGGTAGCCTGCAGTTTGGCAGTGGGGTTTCCTGAATTTTAGGAGTTCTCCAATTTTCCCTACAATGTATACCATATATTTAGAGATGGCTTATTCCAATATTCTAGTAAATGTTCTCTGGTTTTATTCAGATTCCTTTGTTTCACTGCAACTTTTGGAGCTAAACCAGTTCTTTTAGAAACTGGAAAGGTGTCAGTTAGTTGGGATTTATGTCCCTGTGAAAGACAGGTCTGGAAGGGAGGATTTCTTACCCCCTTCCCTAACTATCATAGAATCCTGCTTGCCTTAATCCTGTTTTCTTTTCTCCTTGGTTTATGGTCTTCATTCACAAGGCTGCTTTTGTTTCTATAACTCATCTAACAAACTAAACACAAGTATTAAGATTGTGTGTGTATATGTATGTGTTTGTGTGTATGTATAACAAAACATTAATACATTTAGTTACATCTGTTTGCAGTAACAAACAAACTTTTCAAACTAAAGTTATGATATGGTGTTTTTGGATGATCTGTTTTCAGGCCTTCTTTTATATTGGCTTCTCTCAGGCCTTTTACTTAATTTAATTTGTCTTGGTTTGGCTAAGCATGTTAACTGCTTTCCTTTTGTCTGCTACCCACCTAGTTGTCACATCTGCAGGGGCTCACCCTGCAGTGACTTAGAAACAGACTTTTGGGGCCTCCTGTTTGAGCCACACTTCTGCAGCTTGGCATAGATCCCTTGAAAATGGCCAAGGATGGCAACAAGTGATTATACCTTTCTGCCTTGCTGTACTCATTTAGCAAGAACACACTGTCATTTTAAAAGGATTCTAACTACCTACCCATAATTCAGTTCTTCTCATCAAAAGATAAAACATCAAGTCAGTGCAGCTGTTTCCTTTAACTGTTATTAGGGCCTTCCAAAAGCAATTATCTGCACCTGGCCTAATCCAAAACCAGTGGCCCTGACCAACAGACTATTCTACTTTCTCATGCTACTGCTTCTTGATTATGTGTTGAGCACTTCAGTCTGTGCTATCCATAAATTAGGCTTATGCCAAGTCCATCATCTCACTTGTCATCATGGCTGTTTCAGTTAGTGACCATATCTGCAGCGTACTATACATCTGGTTTCCACATTAGTGGTGCGTCTCAGGGGGAAGATTTTGGCATTACTGAATGCAGCTGAATGAAGATCTTTGCTTGATATGTAGCAATGCTCCTAAAACAGATAGACGACGAGGCTGTGTAAGGCATAGGATAGAAAGTAATATAGAAGATGTAATGTTGTTATATACATTTATTTATTATTTCATCCTGCCTCAAATAAAAGCAGAGAAGAAAGGCAAGAAAGACTGTCACAGACAGAAGAAGGGTTTTATATAGGAAGGTTTTGAAATGAAAGGTGTATTTTGGAAAGAGAAAGAATATTGGAAAACTGTAGCTAAAGAGATGTTTGTGTGCACCTGTGTATGTATATGCGTGCATATACCATATATGAAGTGCAAACATAAATGTCTATATATGTAGTATATACCTACTAATCAGGTACTCAGAGCTGATACTCAGAGTTCACTTTGAAATCCTGAGAACTGTAGGCTGAGAACAGACATCACCCTTGTGGCAACACACAAAGTTTTACGGTAGAACAAAATGCCATATGGTGATAGTACATCACTCGAGTCCACCGTTGAAGCACAGCAGTGCATCCTTCATCCCTGGCCCACGGGAACCCTGGGATGAAAAAGCATCTCCCCTATCCGGGGCTCCCTGTGTGGTGGGGATATCTAAATACCATGTGTGCAGCCCATTTTGGCTGCACGTACAATTGTTTAAAGTCCCAGCACAACTGACAATCAGCTGATTGTCAGCCTTGGCCTTCATGCACTGGGACGTTTTTAAAAACCACATGGCCAGCCCAGTTGGGTTGCACAGTGCACACATGGTTTTTTAGACATCCCTGGTACCTGGGAACCATGGGATTGGGGAGACACTCCCTACTGTGAGTCCATATGGACTGGACCTTTAAAAACCACAAGCTGCACACACAATTTTCTGACATCCTTGGGATGTCAGGGGACACGCAGGGACCTTGGGATTAGGGAGAGACTTCTTGATCTAGGGGTCCCAATGTCAGAAAACTGTGTGCGCAGCTGAATTGCGCACATGGCTTTTAAGTCATGGTACACCGAGGCTGGGACCAAAAATCACCTGCCTGTGGCGGGTGCGGAGGGGGAAGCTGGAACTGAAGGGATTCCCCTGGCAGAGACTTTAAACCCCACACCTGGCAGCTCTGGTTGCACTGCCAGGGTACAGGGGATCAAAGGTTTTAAGTCCCCTGCAGAAAGCCTCTGATTCCCAACACTGGGAGCCTGGCCAGAGCTGTTGGGCACGGGGTTATGGCAATTAGCTGATTGTTAGTCTTTGTCTGGACAGCCCAGCCAGACCCAGGGCTGTCCCAACTTAGGCCAACAATCAGCTGATTTTCAGCTTATCACACTGGAGTCCTATCCTTTAAACCCTTGTTAAAGGGTGTCATGTGGACACACCTATTTTCATGACAGGGTATGTCATGGCACAACTGGTGGCACAACAACCACAACGTCTGTTCAGAGTCACAGATCCTGTGTCTTGACCTCATGGATGAGATCTGCCTTATTTGTACAATGTGCAACATACCTACAGGAAACAGCTGGAATCACTTACACCTAACTATGCTACCAGCTATTGTATATCAGTATTCTCTACTGACTGAGTTAAAGAAGGTATTTATCTAGGTTTCTGGGCAAAACCTGTGATCTTGAAGTCAAAAGCCGTAAATTCAAAAATCAGGGCATTTGTGGCAGCCTTTTGGCCTCGTGACTGCATTTCTTTCTGTCCAGTGGATTTCTTTCTGTCCTTAGCCAATGGCATAGTGAGTAGGGCATTTTCCTGGGAAATGGATTGGGGCAGAGTGGGGCCGAGAGCCCAGATCTCCCATGTCTTGTGCTAGTGTCCTGACTGCTAGACTACTGGCAAGAGATTGGGTGGATTGTCTTCTTACCAATCCTTTTTATTAGTGACTTGGATGCATAAGTGTAAGCTGAAAGTGTGTTACAAAACTACAAGCAATAATTCCAGGGACTCCAGCAGGTAGAGTCACACTTAGCAACTTCGGCTATGTCTCTACCTCTGTTGAAGGGCAAGATGAAGGTTTGATGAGTCATACAGCTATCCATCCCTTCCTATCTGCTCTGCACATGCAAAGCATCAGAGGACAAGAAGTAACCTGATTCCCAAAAGGGCTCTGCTTGATTGGAAAAGGAAACCCAAGCAGAGCCACTCAGGGCATCAGTCCTGTTCTTCTTTCTCCTCCTGTGTTGGCCCTGATTACAAGCAGGCAATATGGGAAGTGGGTGCTGACAGGCGCTCGTGGACTTGCCATACTTCTGTCTTGCTTATCTTGGGTGAGTACTGAACACACGGAAAGGAGGGGCATGGTGGGGAAAGTTTGGCTTAAGATACGATAATCAAATAGGCTTCTCTGGGGCAGGCTGGATTTCTTCTAGGAGGAGGACCCTGTGGGGTTGCATGTAGGTCCAGAGAATGAACCTGGAGGCAGGTGTTTGTAGCTGTGTCAGTGTATCTGTAGACACCTAAAAGATCCATAAATGTCACTTAAACATCCTGGAGCCAGAACAGGGGCCTGTAACTGAAATGCTAAGACCAATTAATGGCTGCTATTACAACTTTGCACTTCTATAGAAACTAGTTTGGAGCCCCTCAATGCTCTTTCAACTAATCCTGGATGAGCAGGAATATTGGTTTTCTCTGCTTAAAAATCTCAAATTCACTGGTTTGATTTGATTTTTTTTTTTAAAGAAAAAAATGCAAATAATATGGTTAAACCCCCCCAGTGCACATTTTTTGTGATTAAAATGAAACACCACTGTATACATAGATATCAGTTGAACACAATGTGCCTCAGTCACTATAATAAAATAAATTCTAAATACCTATTAATGTTGGCATTTGATTTTTGACGTTTTTATCGTGGGAAATCAGAGCTCTCCCTACCCCCTTCACTCACCAAGACATGGGTCCAGTTGCGGCTGTCCCTACCGCCACTGCTTTATGGCACTGAGAATCCCTGATATGCTGGTGTCCTGTCCATGCCATTGCCCCTCACTCCCGACCCACATCGCCCTGGCCCTCCTGGTACCCCTCACTCCCAACCACAGCCCCCTGGTCTTGCTGGCGCTCCCCATACACAGCTCCCCGCCCTCCCCAGCCCTGCCATAGGGGGCCCCCAGCTGCCAGGACTGTGGGGCCAGGGACCCAGTTCTGCAGCTCCCTGCCCCCCACAGCAGTGCCGAAACCCTGGCTCTTGCCTGCAGGACATGGTGGCTGCTGCAGTGGAGTGGAGCCCAGCTCCCCTTCACCCAGGGGCAGCATCATCAGAGCAGAGCCCATGATGGGGACAGGTACAGGCTGCCCACTTCTGTGCATGCTCTTGGGGTGGGGCATGGGGGGGCACATGCCCCCCAAATTTGTGCACAGGGTGGGTGCGGGCTGTGAGCTCAGGGCTCCCTGCCCTGCTGCCCTCTGCCTGGGGCCTCTGTGGCTCAGTGGGTGAGACTCACTGCAGCAGAGCAGAGCCGGGCACTGCCTCTGTGAGCCCCACGCTCCCATGGCAAGGTACCCTCTGCACTGCCACCCCCACTGCTGCTGGGCGGGTGGGGGGCACCTCACCGTGGCAGCATGGGGCTTCCAGCAGCAGCAGCAGCAAGTTTCTCCACTCCACTGTGCCCTGCCATGCTAGGTCCCACGTGCTGGGCTATGGAGGCCCCAAGGAAGGGAAGCAGGGTGGGGAGCCTGAGTGTGCAGCAGGCAGCCTGCATCCGCCTCCGTCCTGCACAGATTTGGGGGACATATGCCTCCCCCCGTCCCTGCCAGGAGTGCACATAGCAGGAGGAGCCAGCCCCTGCTCTCACCCCTGTCCCCCTGGGCGAGCCACCCATGGCCCCGTCCCACTCCTCCCTGGGCCCTGTGACTGCAAATTCTGGCCCCAGGCCCCAAGCCCTGTGCACTGCTCAGGGTGGGCAGCAGCCTCAGCCCTGCACAACTCCCTCTCACTATGAGGGCCTCGAACCCCACCCCCCACACCCCAGGCTTACCTATGGGAGCTGCTTTGCAGGCTTCCTGCTGGCCACATGTGTATGTATGCATGCACATGCACATGGCGCCTCCTCACAGACTGCCCTCTGCCCGCTCCCCCCAGCCCCTTGCAGGCTGGAACTCTGCCAGCTTGCAAGGGGAAACCCACCGTTTCTTCCATTTTTCTCTTTTAAAGGAGAAAATCTGGATTTTTCTCCTTAAGGAGAGAAAATCCGGATTTTACCAAGGCAAATGGAAAACCCAGATCCCTGCTGATGAGTAAGGTAAGTATTATTATTCCATTTTTACAGGTAAGACAGCTGAATCACAGAAAGCTAATGCTAATGGTCTTTTCGGCAAATGTTTCTTATCCAGGCTTTGATCTGAAGTCCAGGAAAGTCAAAGGAAGCAGTCCTTTTCACTTTAATGTCACACAGAGTCCAACTGCACAACATTTTGCTTATATGATTAAGTCTCCTTGACTTTAAGCCAAGTGACTTCAGTGGAACTATTCATGTGGGTAACAATGTGCAGTACTGGACTCTTAAGTGCTATACGTTTCCAACTATATTTAAACAGCTAAATCTATGAATAGGTGCCTTGTGGAATCTAAAGAAGTGCCTGTACAGGTTCAACATCTGTATCCTTTGGTAGTTAAATGCCTAATTTACTTAAGCACTTCTTTAGATTCTGCTAGGTGTTATATGCAGTGTTATGTGCATCAGTAACTTTGTGATATTTACTGCCAGATTTTAAAAAGTCATTGGCTGCTGGGCAAAAGAGAAGTAGATCATGTTTTGGGTTGTCTAGTTCCCTCTTCAACCTCTGGACATCCATACCTTCCTATCAGTAATTTCTGATATAAGCTTCTGCTAATGAGCACATTGTGCTGAATAGCTGCAATCCAGTGCTTTATTATACTTTGACTTCTTGATGATTAATGCATTTTTTACATTAGGAAATGAAAGAGATATTGGAAAACTGCAGCATTTTGACTATAAAAAGAATTACGTCTTTTCCCATTCTAATATTCCAAAATAAAACATCTGCTAACTGGAAATCATCCAGTTGATTTAAAAATGGCCCATGTGCATTTCTAAAAATGGTCAGAAACATTTTATTTCTTCAGACGTTTACCTTGCTTCTCAAATTATAGAAGAAATGTAGTTTAGGTTTCTTTTTTCCAACCATTCGACATAGCTTGACTTCATGACACTCACAAGCTGATCTAGTCCAATATCCTGTCTTCAGCAGTGGACAATGCTGACTATTTCTGAGGAAGGTACAAGGTTTGGGATAATCTGACCATGGGGAAAAACAGTTTTCCCATTCCTTTTAGTTGGAGCTTGGCTTCTGCTCTGAACCATAAGGGCCTGTAACCTTTCTAAAACTCTTGGCTTAACTGCACACTCTTTTTTACCCACAGAAATAGGCAGACTGTCTGAGTCCTGCCAAACTCTTGGCTTTAACAGTATACGGGTGCAATAAATTCCGGAAGCTAATTGTGCATTCTGGAGGGAGGAGGTACTTTTTGTTGGTTGAAAATATTATGCCTTTTGGTCTAATTGAAAGCCTCCTCATCCTTAGAGACCTAGGTTATTAAACTGTACTCATCTCCATAACATCTAAACATCCACTACAGTTGAAACTTTATCTTGGAAGAATGTGTCTTCTTCTAAGCATTAATCTTTGGCTTGTGAGGAATGAATGAATTAAGGATGTCTTTTTAGGTCCAGTTTATTCATATTAGGAAGAACCTTCAGCCGGCCTTAGGGTTATAGTGAAACAAGTATTGAGATAACAAGAAAGAGGCTCAAAATCTGGAAGCCTCCAAGAAGTATGAGAGAGAGATGTGTAGGATTTCATTAATTCTGTAGGATCCTGATCTGCCAGACTGAAATCCAGACCCAGATTTTCCAAAATGTTTAGATCAGGTCTGTTCACTTAGGTTCATCTCACCTTGGTGCACTAATGAAGATCAGAACATACTTTTGAGATGAAACCCAGTACAGTCAATTGGACTTTTACCTTGGACTTTGATAGGGCCTGATTTCCTGTTGCATTACATGATGGACCTCCGTTGTCTTCCTGATGATAAACAGGTGCTGGCTGTTTCCCTGCCCAATACCATGTCCCTGGACTGGAAAGACATACTTTTATGTGGCAAAAAAATGAGCTGATTTTTTTTCTCCTTTTATTCGTAAAGGAAAAATACTGATCCAAAATGTTTTCTTATAGGCCAGTGAAGGCAGGACTATAAATGTAAAATATACACAAACAGCTGATAATCGGACACTTTTCACTGGCACATGCATGGAGCAGGTCCTCAAGGAATCCATTTCTAAGCATTTGGAGGAGAACGTGATTAAGAATAGTCAGCATGGATTCACCAAGGGCAAGTCCTGTTTGATCAACCTGATTGCCTTCTGTGATGAGGTGACTGGCTCTGTGGATGTGGGGAGACCAGTGGATGTGATATACGTTGATTTTAGCAAGACTTTTTATACAGTGTCCCACAACATTCTTGCAGGCGAGCTAAGGACGTATGGGCTGAATGAATGGATTGTAAGATGCATAGAAAAATGGCTGGAGCATCGGGCTCAAATGGCTTGATGTCTAGTTGCAACTGGTATCAAGTGGAGTACCCCAGGGGCTGGTTCTGGGACTTGCTTTGTTCAATATTTTCATCAGTGCCATGGAAGATATGATAGAGTGCACCCTCAGCAAATTTGCAGATGACACTAAGCTGGGGGGAGTAATAGATACACTGCAGGGTAGGGCTAGGATTCAGAGGGACACAGACAGATTGGAGGATAGGACCAAAAATATCTCGAGGTTTAATAAGGATGAGTGCAAAGTCTCACATTTAGGCTGGAACAGTCCCGTGCACCAGTACAGGCTGGGGACCAACTGGCTAAGCAGTAGCTCTGCAGAAAAGGACCTGGGGGTTACAGTGAACAATCAGCTGAATATGAGCCAGTAGTGTGTCCTTGTTGCCAAGAAGGCTAACAGCATAATGGACTGCATTAGTAGGAGCATTGCCATCAGATCAAGAGAACTGATTATTTCCCTCTATTCTGCACTGGTGAGGCCACATCTGGAGTACTGTGCCCAGTTTTGGGCCCCCACTACAGAAGGATGTGGACAAATTGGAAAGAGCCCAGCAGAGGGCAACAAAAATGATTAGAGGGCTGGGGGACATGAACATGACTTCTGGGGAGTGGGCTTATTTAGTTTGGAGAAGAGAAGATTGTGGGGAGATTTAATAGCAGCCCCTTCAACTGCCTGAAAGGTGGGCAGGAGGTCCAAAAAGGGTGGAGCTGGACTGTTCTCAGCAGTGGCAGATGACAGGACAAGGAGCAATGGTCTCAAGTTGTAGCAAGAGAAGTCTGGGTTACATATTAGGAAAAACTTTCTTATGAGGAGGGTAGTAAAGCACTAGAATCGGTTACCCAGAGAGGTGGTGGTCTCTCCATTCTTGGAGGTTTTTAAAACCCAACTTGACAAAGCCCTTCCCAGGATGATGTAGATGGAGCTGGTCCTACTTTGAGCAGGGGGTTGGACTAGATGTGACCTCCTGAGGTCCCTTCTGACACTAATTTTCTATTATTACAGAAATAGACGCGATTATTTCAACTCACTTCTGATCCACAAGCTTATTTTTACAAGAAAATCCTACATAGGAAGTTGCATCAATTCAACATATTTTTTGTGCCTCTCGGGTCAAGAGATATTTTATGCAATTACATTTTTTTAAAAAAGTCCTTTTTATGTTGGTTCAGACCAGAATGAATGTAAAGTAGAGTTAATTGCCCTTAAGGGTAAGTCAAAGGGGCACTGGGGATTCACTATTTCATTTTCTATCTTTTCTGTTTCAGCCTTTATCAGAGGTTACCACTTGACACTTTCTTCAAGTGGATAAATGAGTCTTCTGAAGAACAAAATGAAATTCTTCCATTAAAGAACCAGATTCTGCCTCTGGAAGCACATGTACCTCTTTCCATTGACTTCAGTAGGAGCAATCAGCATGGCTCTGATGGTAGAATTTAGCACTTAGGTATATGCAAGCTCCCTTCCCACCAATGAAGCAGAGAAATCTTGACTGTCTATTGGAGGCAAGTTCTGTTGAAGTACGTTTTTACCCAAGAGTCACTTCCTTTCATCCTCTTGTGACTGTCCATCAGAGTATCGTATTGGATAACAGGAAATGAATGAATTATTGTGCTTTATTTTTCTGACTGAAAACCTATCCATGTCACCCTGGAACAATTCATTTAATTTTTGTTGAATTTTTGAGACTCTTTAAGCATTTCCAATGGGACTATGTCAAGGACTTCAGCGTCAGAAAGGGAACTCCTATACAATGCAGTTTAGCACTGGCAAATCTGTTTACTCTTCAGAAACATCTTGTTCCCACACCTGCTAGAAAATGCATATTCTACCAATTTCCACATCATTATAGGGACCAGTCTCATTGTTCAATGTCTAAATCTGATGCAGACCTTCACAAAGGTACATGATCATAGTAACTTTGGACCAAAACTTTCAGTTCTTACTCATTCCATAATGTAAGTTGAACGCCCAAAGAAGTGCAAAATTTAGCTACCTGCAGATGACTTCACTCCTTGCAGCAGCAGAAATAAAATGAAAGTAAAGATTCTGAGTCACATTCAGAGATTAGACTTTGTAGTCTAGAACAATGCTTCCCAAACTTTTCCTCAGCATGACTTCATTTATGACCTCATTTCCTTGCCTGGCCCCTCACTCCCAACTCACAGCCTCCCACCCCCCAGCTGCCCCTCCCTCCCTACCCACAGTCCCCTGGCTCTGCTGGTGCCCCTCACTCCCAATCTGCAGCCCCCAACTTTCCCACAGTGGTGACTCATAGGCTGACAGCGCTGGTGCACCCCCTGACAGGCCACGCTCCCCACTTAGGTGCCAGGCAGCAGGGTCAGGCGGGAGTGCCGGTGCCCCCCCTGCCAGCACCGGATGTAGCACCGTGGCCACTTCCAGGAGCACCACACGCTGCGGCTGCTTCCTGTTTGGCATGATCGGCTGTGGGGGAGCCCCCCTCCCCTCCTGGTTGCTGACTTGTCACGGGGCATGTGTCCCCCCTGACTACGGTGGCACCAGTCGCCCGTGCCGTGCCACGACAACATCGCTGATGTCATGACCCCATTTGGGTTTGCAACCCACAGTTTGGGAACTGCTTATCTAGAACGAGCCCTACATTGAAGTTCTCTGCATTTAATTCCAATTTAGGCTCCTGCTGTACTTCTTTAGACTTTTTTACTTGTCACTTCTGAATTTGTCTGCTTAGTAGTGAATTTTTTACATAGGAAAAGACGTTTGGATAGTTTAACTTCAGCTGGTCCTTGGCTTCTTTTACTCTTCTAACAAACAGATGGATTGGTAACATGGAAGTTAAACCAGGCACCCTGTTTTTTAACATGTTTTCTTTCTTACGCCATCTTCTAACTTACTCTTTGGATTTAGTGTACACTAATTTCTGTTGGCCTCTAAGTGAGTGGTAATAAATAATTGAAGGGAGACTTCAGTATAAGGGAATCCAAGTTGTCTTCAGAAGAATCCATCGCTACCAATTTTTATCCCTCTAGCTATATTTCTCACACACATCCAAACTGTGCCCTTTACCTTGCTTTCTTCTTCCATGTTCAGTTTTTCCATTTGTAATGCTTATCTGTTTAAAATAATTATAGTTAAGAACAAGCTTAAAACCTTTAGTAAAACAATAGAAAATGTTGCCTGGTTAATTGTATCATTTATAGTATTCCTCTGAAAATATCAAAGTGCAGAAATAGATGCTGCATTGTGGTATGTGTTTCTTTCCATCTTTCATGTGTGACTGATGCCCAAAGTCTTATTTGGCCCCTAACTAGGAAAAACTTCTTGAGTTCAACGTGGCACCCATTCGGCAAAGCACTTGCACATGTGCTTCACTGTAAGCATGCAAGTAGCTTTACTGCTTTCAAGCATTTTCCACATGCTTAAGTAGTTAGTTGATTCACAATGTGAACGTTACATGTAAGTATGGAGGAAATAGGAGAGCTAGATCCAGTCTCGCGGTAGTGTTACATTGGAACGGTCCGGTTGACTTCCATGGATTACGTGTGATCTACACTAATTAATAGGAAAGGAAAAATAGGTAAAAGCCCTGTAGCAATGGGCTCTAGAAGAAGCTTCGTGTACCTGAGAAGAACCAGTAGTGTAAAACCTATTACAAATAGGCACAACGGAAACCAGTATCTCTCTGTTCTTTGTTCCTTTTCCATCATTCCTATTGGAGAATGATTGCCCAGTCCTCTCTTACCCCTTCTTAATATGTTTTTGGTGAAGAAAACCTTTTATATACATGGTTAAGTTCCCCTGTTTCCAACTGTATGTAGAGCATATATAATTTTGATTTCCTCTTTAGGTATGCTGATATAATAAACCCCACTCATGTACTCACCTTCTCTGGATATCTGCACATTACTCTTATTGTTGTTTGTAGTAAAGTATATATGTTGCAGTAGGTGCTGCACAAATGCATAACAAAAGCACAGTTGGCCTAAGGAGCTTGTAGTCCAAATAGCAGATGAGACATGATAGGTGTTTCCAGACAGCTTGGTGAGCCCAAGGAAATGGGGAAGCAATACTGGCCTCATGGTAGGTACAGTAGTGGTAAGTCTGCCTGACCCTTAGCAAGTTTGAATAGGCAGCACAAGGAGGAGAGAGGAGGGATCTGGAGGAGGACAATGAGATAACTTGTATTTATTTTTTGTGGAGCACTCCACTGTGATTTAACCATTAGCACTGGAGCAGAGGGAGCGACAGTCTGAGGCTGAGACGTAACCTGCTTCACTCGCAACAATTCTACATGCTTGCTTCTCGTTAGGCCCGATTTGCTACTACAGCGTAGGTGCGAATACAAAGAAAGTCTCTATTACCGTGGCATTTCCTTATACTTTTCCGAGCAACACATGTAAGGGGTGGTGAACGTTTGTAAAGCACTGAGAGAGTTGATTTCTTCTCTGGTCTGACTTCGATGTTTTCCCATCTGATGGCTTTCCATTTCTAAATCTAGGTGGGTAGGCCATATATTTTCAATTGTGCTGGTGCAGTTATTTGCAGTTGTTAATTTGAGCTTCTCTTATGACTGTGATGGGAAAAGCAATTGAAATGATATAAATGTTGGTCACGTTGGGCAGAGCAGTAAATCAGGAATGGGCAAGTTGAGCTTTTTATTTTTTATAAACTGTCTCAAGGTTTTTTCAGGATTGTCAAAAGCCCAAAATGAAGAGTTTGTATTTTGTGGTATTGTCTCGCGTAGTGAGGTTATAAAACAGTGGTGCAATCATAAAATGACAGCCTTTTGCTCACAGTTCTTGATTATTGTGTTGTGTTTCTTTCTAGTATCTAGCACTATGTTGAGTTGGGGCCTGATCTTGTATCACTGACAGGGAAGAGGTTCTTCTAGGTAGATCTAAACTGGATCAGGAACAGACCTTTGATTAAAAAGCTCCTTCTTGGAGACTTCCTTGTTTCAGTCAGGTAGACGGCAAGGTAGATTTGCACCTTACAGGGTGCTTCTACAAGTGCATATTAATACAAGGCAATAAACTCTGATGCATATTGCGCAGTAGTTTATTGCTCCTGTGTGCTGTTTTACAATCTAATGCGCCTGGGACTGCAGCACGTTGAACTGGGTTGGAACAGCTCCGGCTGGCAGGAAGCCTGGGGGGTCAGCCTGCCTAGCTTGGGGCTGCTCTGACCCAGCTCAGCGTGCTGCAGAGGAGCTGGCTGGGGCATGAAAGTGCTTCAGTGTAGGACTAGCTGGCTGGCAGCCCCTGCACTGAAGCACCCTTGTGCCCCAGTCAGCTGGGTCAACATCTACATGTGCATTGCTGCGCACAAAAAAACTCCGCAGCAGGATAATACTTGTATTTAAATTACATTTACATTTTTGCTGTAGAGTGTATTAGTTTCATGCAGCCTAGTAGGGCTGCATGTGTAGACACCAAGATGTTTACTGCAGAGCTAATGGGGCAACTTGGCAGTAAATGTTTCATGCAAACAGGCCCAAAGACTGAGCATATCACAGATGCATAAGCTTTTGTAAGCAGCAGCTTGCTTCATCAGAGATTGGAAGGAAGTTGGTCTTGAAGGAGTCATGGGAGTGCTGATTCGAGCTCCAGCTTTGGTTCATTTCCATCATGACCTTGGGCAATACAGAAGTCGGTTAGCTTCTCTGTGCCCGTTTCAACAGCTGTAATATGTAGAGGAAGATATTTATCTGCTTTTAGAGAAGAGCACTGAAGCTAATTTAAGCTTTTTAGACTTCATGTTGATGGATAGCATTATAAAAGTGCATAGTATTATTATTAGAACTCTTCCCCAAGACTCCTTGGTTTTTGTTATTAATCTAAAGATGTCTCCAGTGCTTTCTCAAAATGGGCAAGATTCGATTCTTCAGCTTTGAATTCATGCCCAAGGTTGCTTCCAGATTCCACATCAATCTGCTATTGTTTCAGTGTCACTTGGCCAACCATCAGGATAGGCCAACCATCTTTTTTGTTTTTTTAATCATGTTTGAGCCTGTTTGCTTAATTAATAAGGCCAGCTTCTTGTTCCTTCACTATTTCTTCATTAAGATAACCTATAGGAACCTTAGGATCTCTCACCTCCAACCTGGCTCTGTGAGTAGATTAATCATTGCCTGTTTTACAAAAGAGTATTTGGCTGAAATCCCTCCACTGTTGGAGCAGAATCCACAACAGGTGCTATAAAGACTACTGCGACCATGGATGAGAAAGGAAATGTGCATGGAAGAGTGATTTGAACTTCACTGCATATGTTATCTGGTCATTAATTTGAATCGACATCAGCATGGATACTCCTTCCAGAAGGGTGGCCCTCTACAATTCCTGCCTGCATCAGCAGCTTAATTTTTCAAGCTGCTTTTCAAATGTCACACTTCAACAGAGATGTGACCTATGAAAGGACTCCCCAAGTCAACATTTCAAGTTACTAAGCAATAAGTGGAGTTTCAGGGTTGTGTTAGTTCTTCCAGAGGCCTACTCTCACCTTTCCTAACATGATGGCTCTTCCTGCACGGTATGCCATGCAGTGCAGTATGCAGGACAGGAATCTGCCACAGCTTCCTTAGGGATCAGGAAGGAAAGCTTCCCAGAGCAGTTCATGTTCCCTAATGGTAGGATCAGGACCAATAACATCATGTGTACCTGGCCAGATAATTGGCCATCCCTGAAAGAAAATAAAACTACTTTATACAGCATCTAGAATTAGAAAGCTTCAAATGTGAAATCTCTCCCACTCCTCTACTGTATCACTCCATGCTCTCGTAAAAAAGAAATCCAACTCCCAGTCAGTTGACGGGGGAGGGGGAGCGTTTCTCTTGGCTTAATCATGGGGTGTGAAATTGAATTGAGAACTCTCCGAATTATATTAACTCACCCCCTGGGCAATGCCACAGGAACAATTTATTTCATCTTGAAGGAGCCTTTGGTTTCCAGATGAGTGGAGCTAAGCAGCAGGAATGTGCGTCATTTTGTGAGGTAAACAGGGATGTGAGCTGGTTAAAATCAGAAAAGGCAACGCAGCAGAATCTTGTGCCCCTGACAGTTGTCGGCCTCTCCTGAAACGCGACTGCGAATTTCATTAAGCTCTTGGTCAGATAGCATCTCGGCCCCATTTGTTGTACGGCTGTGTTGGAAGCTGAACACAAGTGTATGCTGGAGCTCTGCCAGCGTGAAGAGGCAGCATCGCCTTGTCCTTAGCACACAGATTGTAGGGTTCCTCCCAAATCTTCCCCGAGGGAGCTAGGCCTGGTAAGTGGCTTGGGGGTCTGCTGCTTCAGCTGCAGGGTGAGGTCCCTGGTAGGGACTGGGGGTGGGTGGTCAGGGACCATCGCTTAACATGAGTGAAGTCTGGCGCTGTGTTGTCAGGGAGCTGCGGGTCTGCAGATACCAGGAGTTAGAACTGGAGTTGGGCCAGTGCTGGCGTCGGCATATGCCAGGACTCAGAACAGGAATTGGGAGCTGAAGTCAGAGTCCAGATATGCTGGCATCCGGAGCCAGGGTCAGACTTTCTGAGAGTCAGAGCCACAATTGGGAACCAAAGGCAGAGATTTGATAGGTGAAGTAAGGAAGTGCATAAGGATCAGGAGCTTTGATCTGGCCTCATTTCAGTGATTTCTTCCAGCTCAGAACTTCTGACCTGCTTTTTCATCTCAAGCTTTTACAATATGTTGAATACCAAACACCTTTTGACATCTCCCCTGCCACCACACACCTGCTTTACATGGCTTTGTTGCTCCCTAAACTATTTATGTTATCAGTAGCCAATTGCCCATCAGGAATGGGGGTGGGGGGCAGGAAAGGGAGGCAAGGACAGAGCACCACCACCCTGTACCTCCTCCCAAAAATTTGGCGGGGGGAGCTTGTCCCGCCATCCCCTCCGGCAGCACCCTGTGCCGCTGCCGCCTCCAGGGAGCAGGGGGGGAGGCCACAGCACTGGCCACTCACCCCCCCACACTGTGCCCTCCATCCCTGCCATCATGGCAGCGCGCCACCGCTGCCTTCTGTCTGGAACGCTCTTGGAGCGCTCTAATCAGTTGTTTCTGTCAGCGTTGTGATTGGCTGTGGAAGCAACCAATCAGAGTGCAAATAAAGCATTACAGACAGACAGACACACGATGGCTTTTATTATATTAAAATGAAAATAATCATTCTGCCTCATGTATGCACAGGCGTACATATCAGATGAGATTCTTGAAGGAGACTTTTTACTTCTGTGACCCTACACTGATATTTAAACAGCAAAACTCATAGTGTAAGATGCAGAGCCATGTGTCAAAATGATGCTGGCTTGTAACAACCAAAGACCAAGGATCATCTTCCCTGCGGCAAGTTTGTACACAGAGAGCATGCGAGGGTACTTAGCAGCACTTAGGTGCCAGAAAATATGAATCCATACTAACTTCTTGTATGGCTAGTACATGTTTGCTTAAGGTTGGCGCTGTGGAAAGAGAAAAGTGTGGTCAGTGGACCATGAGTATGCATGGCTAGTAATCAACGTCTTTCTTAAAGGAGAAGACTACCAGGTGAAGTAGCTGTTTAGCATTCTGCATCCACACATACTGGACAGCAGGAGGACACCATTCCATATTGTAAATCTGATTGTAAATGCCCTTATAGAAGGATTTACATATTGCTGTACTCTGCTTTCACGTTAAGAGACTGTCACTTCACAGTTTGGGTTGTCATCCTAAGCGAATACGGATTGGGACATCCTATCGAACAACGCAACCTCAGGGTCCGGGTTGCCAGCAAGGCTTCAGTCAAAAGTTTGCAGATTATCAGTAAAAAACAATGTGTTAGGCTGGCAACCCTGCTTGACTGCACCATTGGTTTTACACCATGCTGCCTCCACCCCAGGAGCTCCCTACTCACCCTCATACCCTGATACCGCTGACTGCGCTCTGCACCATGCTGCCCTCCCTTCCCCTCAGCTGGCCCCACTGTCCTGGTCTTGATGTGGACTCCCACTCAATGCCTCACCCCAGCTCTGCAGCTCTGTCCCAGCTGTATCACCCCTCCTCCATCTTGTCTGGGGCCATGTGGCCCTACCTACCTGTGAGGCCAGCAGTATGACAGGTGATGAGACAGCAGTAGCAGCACATGGCTTGGGGGGAGTGGTCTATGGAGGCTTCTGTGGGCCATGAAACCCGGAGCGAGAGGTCCCAGCGGAGTGCTAAGCCAGCGGCAGGCAATTATTTTGGGTGGAGGGCCGCTTGATGAGTTTTGGCAAGCTGTCGAGGGCTACATGGGTAGCCCCGCCCCTTCAGTTGCCCCACCCCCTGGTTGCCATCTTGGGACTGGACGTTCTGCCCCCTGATCACTGCCACTGGAAGTTCCTCCCCATGCAGCTGTCACTGGTGCGAGCATGACCTGGTCCTGACCCATTCCCGTATTTTGCCCACCCCTGTGCGAAGGTGTACTCCTGCTCAGATGCAAGGTGGCCCTACTCTGCTTTGTCTGTCCTTCAACATCCACTCTTGTTCAGAGGATGGAACTTCAATCAAATTTGTGGTTGCTTAGGGTTTTTTTGTTATTTTTTACGGATGGCTCCATATTTTTTACTGACTTTACACATAAAGGTTTTTAGCCTGTTCATAACAGATAGTTGGCAACCCTGCTCAGGATGCATAGAGAATACAGTCATTATACTATAAGGCACTGGAACATGAAATAAGAAAAGATTAAATAAAGGCTTATTTTTTTATTGCGCATTCATGGACTTATTGGAACTAGAAATCCCATTAAGATTAATGAAGCTGCAATAGCATGAACAGTTTTGGCAAGCCTGAACCAAAATGTACAATGTTTGCCCCTGGGAAAGTTGTTTTATTCCCCACCCCCTGCTCAAATCCAACTTTAAAACCTATTTTATTATGTTACTCCTTCCTGTACTTCTTATTTTCAACCTAAGGCTATCAAGTATAATCTAAGTAACCATGGCTCCTAAAAATAAATGAAGAGATGCACAAAGTACAGAGAAAAAATTGGCATAGTCTCATGAATATAATGAAATGCTGGTTTGTTGTCTTTCAGTATTTGGTGACATTGATCTGTTGTTTCCTTGGACAACTGTGGTCTGGAACAACTGCTTCCTACCATAAGATAATAAAAAAAACATGCAAGGGTGCATTGTTTAGAATGCTACTGTCTCAATACTGTTCATTGTGCAATAAAGGACACGCCGATCTATGTGCAAGAATACAAAGCAATCTTACAGGTTGATCATTGTCGAGTGCTTCAGAATTCAGGCTGGCTGTTGTGATACCTGGGTTTTGTCATTTATTACACAATTTCAAACGCACAGAAAAGTTCTCACTGGTTAAAATGTTCATATGCAGGTGGCGTGCTGAAGAGCACATTTCTCCAGTTTACGTTAGCCTTCCTACTTGATATGCATCTGACATTATGGTCTTCCCTTTGGTAGCAGTGTAAATTCTATGTGTAGAGAACAGACTCGGACCCTAGGGCACCTGTGCACAAGCCCAATGCCTTCTCCAATGAGTTCTGGAGCAGATTCAGTTAACCAAGTCTGCTGAAGCATGCGAATTAGCATGCTCCAGCAGCCTCAGCGTTGTGTATTCAGCATCCCTGCGCTTCAAAATGGTGGTGGGGCACTTTAACTAAAGCTCGTTTAACTCTGCTGCCATTTTTAAGCATGGGACACTGAATACACAAGATGCTGCAGGTGCTTTAATTAGAATAGCTCCCAGGAACTGCTCTAATCAAAGCAGTCCCTCTCCCCCCATCCTGGTGCACGTGTAAAGATGCCCCTAGAAAGCAGTTTGAGTTGGAGTGTTACCTTTTGCCCTGGAAATAGATTAAGAGGAAGATTTTTTGTCTTGGCTGTGGTGCTGCAATGAAACTACTCCCTGTTGCAGCTGCTGTGGAGCTTTTGGTACAGAGAAAAAAATCAAACATAAACCCAAGTCTTAGAGACCCACATCTAAAGATGATGGCACATATCTTACCCTTGCCCTTTCTCAAGTGAATGAGAATATGGTGCTGTTAATCCCTTACTAGCTATTCTAATACACTGGTTTAAAATACCAGAGGCAGACGGCTGGGGGTAGATTTGTACCTTTGTAGACTAACTAAATCAGAGCTATATTATATAATCTTGCATCAGAAGGCTTTCATCAAATGCTGTGCATGGGCTGGAGGAAAGATTTCTGAATTGAAAGCAGTAATCAAAATACAAAGGGTAGGGAAGGAGGGAGGAAAAAGGAGAGGGCACTGTTGAGAGAGACTAGGTAGGCAGGAGAGAGAAAAGCAAAGTGCTTAACCCATTGAGGGACACAGGGTTTATAAAAGCTAATCCAGGTAATGGGATAAGAATCTGTAGTCTCTGTTTAGGCAGTGCTTAACACAATCAAGTCTGTGGTTTATAGATAGGGTGAGGACATCATCCAAACCTTGTGTTGCAGGCATCATTAGGCAGCTGGGAATGCAGATCAGTGCAGCTAGAATGAGTATAAGGAAGGGATAAGGACCCTGACTATGCCGGTGATGAGGGCACTCCCTTGAGAGGAGTACTGGGTTCTGGTCTTTGTTCCTACAACAGTTTTTGTATTTTCTGTTACATAGTCATTGGTTAAAAACAGAAATAATCCTGACAGCTGGGACTAGAACACAGGCCTCAACTTTCCAAAGGGGGTACCCTTTGTTTTGCGGCTTTAAATAGTTATACTCCCTCTTGTGCTCCTCTCTCATGGGTCAGAGGAGACTCATATATACCATATAACCATCCGTATATGCTCTTGTAAGTCTTTGAACCCCATTGTTTGGACATTTAATTAAAAGTTCTCATGCTTAGGAGCTGTCTCGAATGTGGAAATGCTTTTATACCAGTGCTGACCCATAAGTTTCCTTCCTTCCATCCGTCCTCCTGCTGCTTCTCAGAAACTGGGGGTTGAGTTTGTTTCTTTTTCTTAATTAAAAAGCCTAAACTTGATAAGAGAACGAGTTAAAAAAACAACAAAGCCACAAATGTTCAGTACAAAAAAGTTAGTTTTGTCAAAAACTCTTGAATGAAACGTTTTGGCCAGCTCTACAAATCCACATAGCATTCACACAAAGGGCAGCTTGTGGAGATAGAAAGTCTGCTTGGCTTTGGTGTGCATCTGGGAGCATAGGGCTACTTCCTGGGTCATTCAGTTTCATCCCTGCTACATCCTGCACCACATTATATACTGCCATTTGTTTCATAACTTGATCAAATGCCTTCATAAAGCTATTTAGGCGGATTGCCATCACTGTCCCCATAGGGAGGTGGTGCCAGAACTCTGCTCTGAGAGTTGAGAACCTTGTTCTGATCTGTGGCCAAATTTATTCCTAGCCAGTTTATACCCTTTTGTTCTTGTGCCATCTTTGCCTTCTAGTTTAAATAGCTCTCTTTATTTCCCTGGTGTTTACCTCCGGAGGCATGTACAGACTGCAATATAGCCCATGCTTTACTTCTGGTAGACTAAAATTACCAAGCTGTCTCAGCCTCCAGCCATCTGATAGGCTCTCCATCCCACTGATCATCCTAAGCAGACCTTACCTGAACCCCTTGAGTTTAAATGATCTTTCTTGCAGATAGGGGACCAAAATTATATGCAGCGTGTTCAGTGGGCTTGTATCAGAGCCTTGTACTCTGGCATTAACCCTTGGCATGTCCTAGGATTGCATTTATCTTTACAGGCTCATCATTTTTGTGTCCCACTGTCATCATCATATAATCTACTAGTAAGCCCAGGTCCTTCTCCTCCTCTCTCATTTCCAATTGATGAGCTCCCAGATTCTGGCAGAAATTCCTGTTGTTCGTCTCAGGGACAGACTTTACACTTTGCACTGCCAAACTTCATCCCATTTCTATCAGTTCAGTCAGTTTGTGCCATTAGAATTACATCAGTGTAGCTTGACTCTGGGAGATTTCATCTTGTTTCAGCCTCAATTTCAACCTGGCTGTAATAAAAAATTATATTGAACAAGGAATATTTCAGGAGAAGTCTTCATATCATAACCATACATTCAGGTCTTGACTCGGACTACTTCCTTATATGTACAGTATTAAAAATCCAAATAATTAATTGCATGCAGGAATTTTAAAAAATAGCTTCAAAGTGGACAAATGTCCCTCTGAATGTTTGTTTTGATCCAATGAAAAAATCTAGGGAAAAAGAATAAAATGTTAACTCTGGAGACCCA
>NW_017728918.1:2196223-2217699 GCF_001723895.1 Crocodylus porosus
AGATCAAATGTGAAACAGTGGTATTGAACAGAAATATGCCAAAAGTAAAGAAGTTATTATGTTTTGAGTGCTACAACTGATCCACAGAACATTGATGTCTATAGAAAGACTTCCACTGATTTCAAATGGCTTTTGCTCTTATCTTAAAGGACTAAAATACCAGTAGAGGTGTCTATGAAAAAAGCAGGTAGATTGGTGGTAAATAAATGAGAAAAACATGGAACTGAAAGGGCACTTGCTGTTGTAGGCAGTCATGCCATGTCACTCTTGACAGGCCTATCCCATATCATATTATGCCTTTCATAAACCGGAACATCTTAAAACTAACTGGGTTTCTGCCGCTGCTACTGTGATGGAAAGGCTGTTCCGGAACCTCTTGGCTCGGATGGTTGGGAACAGGAATGCTCTTCTAATTTCCAGTTTCAATGTCTTCATATTTAGCTTAGCTTCATTTGTTCCTGTGCCAGCTTTATCTCATGCCATCAGTAAACTTCATTAGCACACACTTAGTTTCTGTGCTAATACCATTAGCTTCTGGGATTGGCTATGTCTTCACCATCATTTTCAGTGCATCTCATGATGCAGCTTCTTGAAAATATTCTTTTTTAACAAAATAAAAACCAAGTTGAGATTTATCAGCCTTGCATTATTTATCCCACACACTTATAAGGTCTTATTCATCTAAAGGAGAGGAGAATTTATATTGCTCTTTATAATGCGTACGATATAGATCAGAATAGCCCCTAGAAGAGGCCTTTATTAGCAAAATATGTACACTCAGCAGATAGTAAAAGTCAAAGACAGTAACAGTCAAGGCAAAAGGCATTTCCTGGGGATTAATGACTAGCTAGGAGGAGTTGGATGGCTCAAAATGCTGCTGAGTGCCATTAAGTGCAGCTGATGATTAATGCCCTCTGCTGAGGTCGATATTATTGTTATCAGCTGAAAATCAGAAAAACCCAGATGTATGGGTTGTTTTTTTTAATTGGGTGACCAAGTTTCAGTTGGTATGGGACACAGGATAGTTTGCAGAGCTGTACATTAATCAGACAAAGAGCTTGAGTTCAGTAGCATAACTTGAAAAGCATGACTGGGGGGTGGGCAAGAGGGGCATCAGTCCCAAGGACCAATTTAGAGAAGAAGCAGCCACAGTCTGGTGAGTTCATGTCACGGCAGGCGAGAAACTCCCTTGCTCTCTGGTGCAGTCACCCTCTGTCATCCCCTCCCTGGCTCTACAAGCAGCTATGCCAGCATAAAACAGGACAGTTAGCAGAATAAGGCTCACAGTGCTTTTATGAGTTCCCAACATTTTATTCAGTTTCCAACCTAAATCAGCTTTTTTGAAGACACTCCAGTGTTTCTTCTTCGGTGCTTAATGACTCAGTACAGACATTCAGGGGGGCTAGGGGGAGGTTAAATTGGTTCAAAATGTCTGCCCAGTATCAGGTAAATCAGGATGGGGGGGCTTTGAGGGTCTAGCAAGCTGAAGGGGTTTGAGGGTCTGCCAGGGAATGGTGGGGAGGCACAAACCATGAGGAGTGGGGGACAGCATGACCCATGGGGGGTGGGTGTCACCCTGACACCCATCCCTCCTGCCTCTCCCCATATTGGGACTTACTTGCTCGGCTCCAGCAGGAGCAAATGCTGATGAAAGTGGCTGCAGCTTGTGGGATAGGGCTGAGAGGCTGGCTGGAGGAGCAAGGGACCAGCGGGGCAAAAAATAACCCAGAGTTGAGGGGGCATGAAAAGAGCAGCCCCAGGGCTGAGGACAACAGCTGGGATTTCCCAGCCCTGAGGCTATGCGGGGAAAGTATACAGAAGTATCACGTCCCAGTTTGACCTAAATTGAGTAAATCTGATACTACACAGATCCAGGTATGTCTTAATCCAGGTGTTGCAATTTTTAGATCAGTTTGGGTGCAGGGAACTTCTGTTCAGTTACAGGTTTAGACTGATTGCGGGTCACTGGGGGTGGGGCTGTAAGTGTAAGGTCAGCCCTGGGACGGGCTAAATTTAGATTGAGTGGCCATTTCAAACTCGATTTATCCTCCCCAAATGTCTGTCCTTTGCTAGTAAGAGTGCTGCTAGCGTTCAGAAAAGTACAGGAAATTCCCTCTGCTGCCCAGGAAGCCACTTGATATATGGTTTCTTCTCCCTTATTTGTATTACAGCACAAACTCAGGGCTGGAAGAGCTGGTTATGTCTCTGTCCCACAAGGTAACAACATGCTGCATAAAAAAGTCCTGTCTCTTCTTTATTTCAAACCTCTCTGCTGGTAATTTCAGTCACTGCTCCCTAGTTCTAGTATTCTGGGACTTGGTCAGTAAGAGCCACGTTCCCTATTCACTTTGTCCATATCCTTCATGACCTTAAAGACCTCAATTATATCCCCCGTCAGCCTTCTTGTTTCCAAACTGAAGAGCTGTTTAATTCTCCTCTCATGGCAGCTGCTCAATACTGCTGATCATTTTGGTTGCCCTTCTTTGTACCTTTTCTGATTGTATCTACTATGTCTTTTTTGAGATGTGGAGGCCAGACCTGCACACAGCATTCAAGATGTGGCCTCGCCACAAAATTGTGTAATGTCCCATATTTTTTGTTTTGTTTTCAGTTCCCTTCTTAATAATGCCCAGCATTTTATTAGCGCCATGGATTGTTAGCAGTATCTGTGCATTTAGGAGCGCTTTTGGATGAATTTTTGGGCTTCAACTGCCCTTCCTGATGACCCCGAGTCGACCATCATGGTGACTCCACCCCTGTTATAACATTTCATTAGGTTTTTTGGTTGCCGCTGTACATTGAGATGATGTGTTTAGAGAACTATCTACAGTGCCTCTTACTTTTCAAGGTCTCTTTTCTGAACTATTTTCACTAATCTTGTTCTTAGAAATTGCTGGATTGTTCTGTCAGGCATGTTATAAAATATTTAGCCTGAGGTAAGACCTGCAATGGAAAATTTCCATCCAAGTGGTTTATGGTATCAAAGCTTATAAGCAACTTAAAAGATGTATTTTATAATGGGAAGTGATGGGCAGCCATGCTGATAGGTGGTATTGCCAGGTGGTTTGGTAATACAGACATACTTTTATATGGCATGCTCCTAAAAGACAGCCTGTCCTGCTTCAGCTGTCCTCCAGTCCACTTCCCCGTCTGAGCAAAACAATGCAAAGAAGCCACAAGATGGGTGACAGAGCGCAGTCTAGTATGAGCCGTCACCCATAGGAAAGACGTTTTCAGAGACATGGTAGAGAAAATTTCGTGTTTCATAGTTTTATAGTCAGGTGCTGGAAGGGACCTTACAGGTCATTGGGTCCAGTCCCCTCTCCCGTCTCCTTTCCCTTAGTTCAAAAATTAAAGAAAAAAAAGTCAATCGCCCTCTCCTAGGCTTCAGCTCTTCCTTTAAGAGGCTTATTTTGAGTGATGGCAGTAGTTCTTGCCATGCTGCAGCTCCTCCTCCTCCTCCTGCTGCAAAGGGCTTTGTTCTGAGTGCTGCAGTCCCGTACTCCCATACACTGACACATCAGGACCAGGGTGCTAATACCTCCCCAGATTTACTCAAATCCAACACAACTTGGAACTTAACCCCTAATAATTAGATTATAGATTAATTATAAATGATATTAAATTAGATTGTAAATACATTTAATGAATTAGATTATACATTTGTTATAATCATTTCTAAGTCTAAAATCTACTTTTTGGAGGGTCATCTTAAATTTGTCCCTTCGTCCCTTCAGCAGGGGAGCAGAGGCTGCAGGAGACAGTGGTCACAGCTCAGGGTCAGAGTCAGAGCTGCAGCTGCTGCTGTTTCCCTCTGATACTTGTACTCTAATATGAGGGGCTTTTTCCCCATGTTGAATGGGGAGGGAAGCCTCATCTTATATCTCAGTAAATACAGTATAGCCATTGATTTTTTTTTTCCGCCCCCCCCCATGTCATCTGTGGTCTTTTCTAGGTCTCTCCTCGAAGGACTCAGGAATTGTTTTGGCCCATTAAAGCTAGAGAAGTTGAAAGAAAATACTTATTTCAACTGGAGAAAATATAGGTGTATCACAGCCAAAATCAGAGTATTATTATCATACTATACAGTGTTTTCCACCTGATATGTGTTGTCCTGTGTGTAAATTATGACATATGGAAATAAACTGGGACAAATATCTTAACCCCTGCTTAATCCAAAATAGTCACAATGCTTCTCCTGTGGCAGGAGGATATACTGTTCTGTGTATCAACTGATGTTATAAATTCTGTATCACTTGAAATCTTAAAATCAAAATTGGAGGTATTTCTGGAAGAGACACTATAATTCTTGCAAGCTATAGCCTGGATGTAGGAATTGCTGGTGGGGTTCTATGGCTTGAGTTACACAGGAGGTCAGACTAGATAGTCACAATAGTTCCTTCTTGCCTTAAAGTTTCCGAATCCCTACCTCTATAAAAGACAATAAGCAAGTAATGTCAGTATTGATTATGGGCTTTACTGGCTTATGGTGATCTCAAAATAGCCTTGAATGCACACACAATTTCTAGATTTTACAGATTTTGTAAAGTTCTAGGATACTTGGGATTCTCATTGATTTCAGTACGGGAACCTCAGGTTGCCTGTAGATGTGCAGGGAGGCTGCTCCGACATGCTGTAATTACAGTGCGTCAGAGCAGATTTGATTAATCAAGTCTGTTGGAGCTTGCTAATTATTGCACTTCAGTAAGCCTCTGCATCTCATGTATCAGCTCTCCCATGCTTCAAAATGGTGGCAGGGGCAATTTAACTAAAGCTCATGCAACGAGCTTTAGTTGAAGTGGCCCTGCTGCTATTTTGAAGCATGGAAACACTGATGCATGAGAGACTGCAGGCACTTGAATTAGAGCGGCTCTTGGAGTCGCTCTACTTAAAGCCACTTGTAAAAATGACCCAAGCGTCCTTTCATACTTTTGTGATAAGATTCTTATTTTACAGTGCACTAATATCACATGTCTTGAAACTTTTGAGCTATCAAGATCCAGGTTGAAAGCCTGCATTGTCCTGTCTGACGCATCAAAATACTTATGTTGCACAGCCATTTGCGCCTGAACAAACTGGATGGAGAAAGTGCCAGCCAGTAAAGGATCAGGTCCTGTATTAAAATCTTTTTAGAGCACTCCTCTTGCAGGATCAAAGTATACATGAGAAGCTTGAACTTGTAAGAGAATGCTGATGGTTCTGGTATTTAGTCCAGTCTGGGATTTCGGCCTTGACTAGTCCTAATGATATAAAAAAAATCTGTTCTCTCCCCAACCTGAAGAAGGTCTGTCTGTGCCTGAAAGCTGTCAGACGTCTCTCCCAACTATACAGTTGTTCTAATACAAGGTATCACAAAAAATCCTTGCGTCTCATACATTTTCTGATCCATCATGGATACAACAGCACTCCAGCCCTATCGAACCCACCCCACCCCGCTTTACCGCTTGATTGTGAAGAAAGTAAGAGAGGGAGAGAGGCGGTATAGATTGAGGGCATTCTCCTCTGAAATGCTGCTTCCACAGGATGCTGCTCACAGACTGTTCATTTATTTTATCCAATGACTTTTCAATATAACATGCATAAGCAGTGATTGGGGCAGGCTAATCAGCTCTTCCTCTCAACAGTGCTAATTAGCATACCTGCAAATGCCACGGAAATGTGGCTAGACTACTTCAGGAGATGGCACACGTGGAGCAACATAGCATATCTTAGCAGAGTGAAGACATGTAAATGAAGGTGGCCAACTTGCAGCACATGTGCCAAGTGGCACAGGAAATGTGTGTGGGGCAAACAACAGAAGGGGGAGGGAACGGGCAGCGCAGTGGCAGGTAGGGCAAGAAGCAAAAAGCAAAGCAGCAGGTTGGGCAAGGGGCACAGGTCAGGAGCAGACTGGGTAGGGAGTACAGGGCAGGGGGCAGAAAACAAAACAATCAGTTGGAGATTGGAGTGGCACTTGGGGAGGGTGAGGGGCTAATTTGTGGCATGCCTGATTAAATAGGTTGGCCTCCACCAATCTAAATCATACATGTATTCTACTTTAGGCACTTAAATCCTTCTGTGGATCTAGGCCTAAGTTACTCTGAGCCTAGTTCAATGCTTGCCTGCTCTGATGCAATTCCTTTGGATTGATTTATACTCATGTAAATGAGGTCACAATTATGAGTGTAAATTGCAATTTTTTTATCTTTTTCACTTTGACTTTTAAAAGTTCCCATGACAGTCACAGTCACATAGATTTGATATTAAGAAAAGTTACTCCATAATTTGACCAAAGTTTTTTATTTGCAGGAGAAATTTGAGGGCTTGTTCCGTGCCTACGATGACTGTGTGACTTTCCAGCTGTTTAAAAGCTTCAGGCGTGTGCGGATAAACTTCAGTAGTCCTAACTCGGCTGCTCGTGCTAGGATAGAGCTGCATGAAACACAGTTCAGAGGGAAAAAGCTAAAGCTATACTTCGCGCAGGTAAAAACCTTTTGACTTGAAATCCTTTCTCTTATTACATCATTATTGGGGTGGTTTCTTTTCACTATTGCATAGGTGCAGAAACATGGTCTAGTAAAACTGAATGAAATTAATATCAATGAGCAGAATTTGGTTCTGTGTTTTTTGCGGTCATAAAAAGGTTCCTATAAGATGCTAGAATTTTCTCAGCTCTGTACTGAACCTACAAACTCAGTGTAGAATTTAAACTAGGCAACAGGAAATGCTGAAGAGGGGTGGGTCTTAAGACACCTAGCTCTGGACTACAGGGAGGAAGCTATATTGGACTGGGATTCATGCCCCCAACTTCTCTTGAATGTAGGTTTCTAAATCATCCCTTTTAAAATAGACGCGAATGCAACACTTTTATAAACTGCAGGCAACCCCTGCTTAACACTGTTTTGCTTAGCACTATTTCACTATGTCTCATTTTTAAATTGATAGCTGATGCCACTTAGCCCTTGGTGAGTTTTGTTAAACGCCTGCAGTTGCCATCCTAGGTCGTTAAAAACTTTCAGTTTCACTAACGCTAATTTTGTTTAATGTTTGGCTTTTCAGGAACCAACTAAAAGTGCTAAGTGGGGGTTGCCTGTAATTTAGTGGCTAGTGGCTGTTTAGGCACTTAAATTAAATAATTATTAATGTCAAATTATTAGTAGGGCTGTCTGTTAATCACAGTTAATGCATTAATTGTTGTTCGCGTTAATGTTTTTAATGCATTAATAGTGCGCATGGTTTTGGAGGCTGTACCTAGGCTCTACTCCGTTGCTGTTGCTGCCACCACCAGGTCGTACCAAGGGACAGCGATGGCTGCCCAGAGAACCGCAGAGCAGCCCAGGTGCGTGCTCTGGTCAGCTGCAGCAGGGGGAGGGGCACACACAGATGCAGACATGCCGCTGCAGCCTGCAGGGGGCCAGGAACACAGCCCTGCAGTGTATGGAACAGCGCCCAGCAGTTGAGTGTGTGAAGGGGAAGGGGCGCAGGGGAGGGAAGAGCATAGGGGCAGATTGAGGCCCCCATGGTTGGAGAGGGAGTGGGGCAGAGATTGGGGTGAATGGGAACCCAGGGTGGGTCATGGGATGGTCAGAGCTGTGGGCTGGCTCCCACTGCTGTGTGCACTCTGGAGGGGACATGGGGGGCATGTGCCTCCCGGATTTGTGCACAGGGCAGAGGCAGGCTGCAGGCTGGGGCTCTGCACCCTGCTGTCTTTGCCCCAGGAGCCATGCACTAGCTGTGCCATGTCCCTGTCTGCCTGGCAGCGGTAGGCATGTGGCATTGCATGGCTCCTGGGGAACAGCAGTGGGGCTCAGAGCCCCATCCCATGGTGGCAGCCCACCTCTGCCCCATGCACAAATATGGGGGGCACATGACCCCTATGCCTACCCCTGGGTGCACATAGCAGTACGAGCCCCCTGCATCTCTAGATGCCCACAGCTCCGACCGTCCCACAACCTGCCCTGAGGCCCCATTCAGCCCAGTCCCTGCCTCTGCCCCACTCCCTCTCTCACCATGGGGGCCTCAATCTGTCCTTCCCGCCCCCACACCCCTTCCCTTTCACACACTTACCTGCTGGGCGATGTGTGTGTGTGTCTGTCTGCCCACCCCTCACTCCCAAGCCACGGCCCTCCTAGCCCTGCTGCTGCCCCTGACTCCTGACCCACAGTGCCCTGCAGTCCACCCAAGGTATGTGGGAATCCCCCTCCCTGGGCTCCAAACCCCTCACACACACCCACAGCCCCCCCCACCTCCCTTCCACACCCATCCCCCAACTATACAAAATACCTGCATAATTTTGCATAACTTTGAGTTTTTCTGTGAATAATTTTGAGTTTTTAGCTGTGCCATTCAAATCAGGAGTAATAATTTTTTCAATTGCACAACTAATCGTGATCAAAATTTTTAATCATTTGACAGCCCTAGTTGTTAGATCAAGAACTGAAGTAGTCCTTGGAGTAGGGATTAGGACAATGATATCCTATCTCCCATGTGAGTACTATAATTGTTGGGCTACAGTCAGGCTCCCCAGGCACCTACAAATTGCATCCACCCAGCTGCAGCATGGGCACAGCTTCCAGCTGATGAAGCTGCGTTGGGGCTGGGCAGCTTCCAGCTGTGTCTGTGGCACAGTGTGGGGACAGGGCTGAGGGAGAGTGGGGGAGAAGTGGCAGCAGCGCAGACGTGGTTTGCAGATGCCTGGTCCCAGCACAGCTCCCCACTGGTTAGAAGCTGTACCTTTGCAGCATCTGGGGAGCAGGAGGCTGGGGGAAGTGGCAGCGGCTCAGGCACAGCTTCCAGCTGTATGGCCCCAGTGTGGGAGCAGGGAAAGCCCCCTACCACTGACACACTGCCAAAGCCACCTAGCCCAGAGCCAAGCTGTTCTGGCCCTGTCTTAGGTTATACAAGACATCAGACTGGCCCCTTCTGACCTTTGAAATGTGAATCCACAGCTTGGAGGTTGAAATCCTACATATATCTTCAGAGCGTACTTGGTGGCCTGGGGCACTGCAGACTTACACTGCCCCTTTCATTGTGCCTTCCACCTTTAAGGATGAGATTACATTCAGTTTCCAGGCCCACCACTCAGTCCTCACCCTGCCTGCTGAGACTGCCCGTGAGGATGCTGCTTGGGGTGAGGGTCTCTCTGGTGTGGACACCTGTCTTTAGGAATCTAAATTAAGACCCACCAACCCATTTCACAGATGACAGCAAACAATAATATCTGTCATTAGAAGTTTGTGACACTACATAATCATCTTTCAACCATCATTTTACTTACAGACCTTAACATAAGCAACAAACCTCTGTTTCTATTACGCTCCAAAGGTCCAGACCTCTGAGACAGATGGGGACAAGCTTCATTTGGCTCCACCACAGCCTGCAAAACAGTTTCTCATCTCGCCTCCGGCCTCTCCTCCTGTAGGATGGCAACCAATAGATGATGCAACACCTGTCATCAACTATGACCTACTTTATGCAGTTTCTAAACTAGGACCAGGTAAGGCTTGTGGCTTTCTTGTATGGGAATGCATCAACAAGCAGATCGAAAATAGGGAAAAGAGTTAATAATGTCAGGCAGCCCCCTTGCCCTCTGCCCCGACACTTCTTCCCCCTGCAGCCTGCCCCACCCCCCACAGTGCCTACCCCCCTGCAGCCTTTTCCCCCACTGCTCCCCACAGACTCTCTGCTCCCTTTCCATCCCCGCTACTGTCGACATGGCTCCCGCTCCGTTCCCTCCCAGGTATAGAGGACATGAACGTGTGGCTTCTGCCTGGCCACGCAGGAGTGTCCTGGTGCCAGAGCTGTGCAACTGCTGATGGGTCAGGCAGGGCATGCAGTGCCCACGTGTGCTGTTCCCCAGCAGTGAGTGGAGCTGGATCGTGTCTAAGAGGAAAGGGAGGGGAGGGGGCAGAGGCTGTAGGGTGGGGGGCTTCAGAGAGCAAGCAGGGAGGGGCAGGTGGATGCTGTGTGTCTGCCTGGCCCTGACTCAGATATGCTCCCTTTGCGCCCTCTGCCTTGTACATAAATCTAAGACTAGGGGCTTTTTTCCTCATGCTGAAGGAGGGGCTCATCTTGGATTTGAGTTAACATGGTATACAGCAACCAAAGGGAACACTTATATATGTTTTCTTTCTGACAAGTTCTGCTAGCTGCTGAATGCTTCTTAAACACTCTGACCTCTCAGCATGGACAGAGGGACCCTCGCAGGACTGAGCCCACAGACAGAAAAACGCACACCCCACTTTCAGGAGTGGGGCTTGCCTACAGGGTTGCTCAAAGAAGCAAGCAGAAATGAATAGAGACAATTAGAGATTCCTGGAAGTGAGAGTCAGATGACAGTGAATAAGTAGATACAATGGAAGTAGGTCCTCCCATCCGTGTGGTGGGTGAGGGCTAGTCAGGAAATTTTTAACCTGGTGTTTTCCATTACAAAATCCCAGTTTGTGGAGACCAAACACGTTCCCAGATCAAGCCCAATTTCCCTTTTCAAAAAAACTGAAACAAATTTTGAAGTTGTTGAAATGACCCATTTCAATATCTTCAAAATGAAAAAATTCTATTTTTAGAGAGTAAACTACTATTTAGGCAGTTAAATTATTATGAAGCTTATTATAATTTATTATAAACCTTAAAATATTGACAAAATAAAAATATATACATTATCTAAACAAAATTGTTTTGATTGGCCTGATTTAATTTCCCCGCCTAATTTTTAGTTTTGAAAGTTTCTGAGGGTCAACTTTTTGACCCTCTGAACATTTTCTTCTGCCTGAGTCAAGGCAGGAGAAAATGTCCAAACTTCAGAAACTTCTCCAAGGGCAGAAGAAGCATTTCATGCTCATCTGTACAGGGGGGACCTCTTTGCTGTATGGCTGCCAGCTGAAGAAGTCCTGACAGATGAGAGAGGAGTTCTTAGAGGAAGGGGATGGGACAGCAGATGGCTCATCCCCTTCAAGGTCCACGAAGCTTATGGGACCATCCCATGATGTTTTCAAGCGAGAGCCCAGTCCGTGCATGTCCTCAGTTCTGATGGAACACCATGGAGGAAGTCTTCAGCTGGGAAAGCACCCAGAGATCCCCTGTCTCAGCCCCATCACATGGGCTTTCCCATGGATGGGATGATTAGGTCCAGTGCTTCTTACTGTAATACAGAGCATTATTCTCAGAATCAAGCTTTATGCCTCTAAACTGCTGAATACCAGGAAAACAAAGAGCCCTCCTTTCTCCTGGCTTCAGCAGCATTATAAATGGAAACATGTAAACGAATCCTCCAGCTAGCTGGGTAATAAATCAATTCCTGTTCTGGAGCACTGAAATGTGAAATATCACTCATTATTCTGCACTCTGGGACAGAAATGCATGAAGGTCATATTCACCCTTGTTTAAGGAGCCTGCAGGGAACAATATGAAAAGTCATTGTTTCCTCTCCCTCCCCCCCACCTCCTTTCTATTTTTAGCACGTTAAGGAGATCAATTTTAGTTAACTGCAGAGGAGGTTTTAAAACTGCTGCATTTCTCAACTGTGCACTCGCTATATTTAGGATTTCATTAAAAAAAATCCCTCAACCCTCTGCATCTGCATTATCTCCTTTTTAAATCATATGGCATTGGCAGAGGCAACATTTCTAGTATCTCAAGCTTGTTTAAATCAGATGGATCTTTCCCCCATCAGAATCCTTTTCTGTGCTTGAGTCATTACCGAAAAGAAATGGGTGTTTTCTACTGTGGGAAAAGAGGTAAAAAGAGCCTGGATCCTGCAATCCTTACTCAAGAAAGGCATTTCTGCTCATTTCAGTATTCTGACTGGGTGGAAGGGAGCTGGGGCAAGACCTGTGTATCACCTAGGTCCCACTTAAAGCCCAGTGCCCGAAGAGGTGGAAGCTTCCTAGGTGCAATAGCCCTCATGCTGCCCCTCTGTGCATGGGTGACTTCTGAGAAGACTTGTCTCAGCCCTGACCTTGATTAGTTTTAGTCCATTATAGTTCATTATACTAAACATGATATAGATTATGAGTAATAATAATAATAATGTTATGCATCAATGAACAACCCTCACCTCTATGGCCACAGAGTTTCCCTTGTAACAGAAGTGCTATAGTTTTCCTGTATAAGAGCATAGCCTAGACTCAAGGCCACGTGTATCCCCTTCATGGCTCTGGGAGACTCCCAGCCCAGATACTTGGGGAGGGGTGAGGAGGAAACTCAGACGGTGAGGTCTGCTGCGGTGGCTGTTGACCAGCTCTGGGCTTGGGTGCAGAGGATTGCTTCTTCCAGTGCAGCCTCCAATCTTCTGGCATTTGCTCTTGATACTCCAACAGGAGGCTGGATGAGGGCACTAAAGGGTTGCAATGAAGTTCTCTGCAGTTAGCTGGATTTTATTTTTACTGGAAGTCTCAGAGCACTTTGAAAATACTAGTTTGGTGAGCCTCATGCATCCCTGGGCAGTAGGTGAGTATTGTGTCCTACAGCACCAGCTACAATAATGTCTATCACTCCTGGTATCAGCAGTATCTGAACCGAGCCCTGCAGTACATCCTGTACAGAGGAGCCCGTCTGTCCCAGCGGGTCCCAGACATCTGTTGTACCTGTTTTACAGATGTTAAGGCTGGGCTAAGGGAGTTTCTGTAAAGCATATAGTGGCAATGCTTCCCACACCAGTGGCAGAAACAGTGTTCTTTCCTAACCACAGTTGATGCTGTCTGCTACAAGTACGGGAGTGCTGGGGTTGTGGTTGTAGCCGTGTTCATCTAAGGACACAAGCAGGCAAGGTTCTTTGCGTAGATGTGATATCTTTTATTAGACCAACTGAGTAGTTGGAAAAAAGTTCTTTGCAGGCTGTGTATGGGAGTGCCATTTGCTTAACTGCATATTAATATTCACCCCAAACAGAACTACAGACATGAGGGCAACATTTATCTATCTGTAGAGGGTCACTTCACTATTGTGAACATCAGCAGACACATTTATTGGCCTGAACTAGTCTTACAAGATTGTTAGTGTACCAAACTAGGTACAAAAAGTACTTAGCCATTCTAGCTACGATCATAGCAGGGTAGATGATCATTTTAAGAGTTGCACGAAGTTGTACAAGGCTGATGTAATCCCAGTTACCAGCTGTTGCTCCATGTATGGATGGTTGGGAAGCTTTCTGGGGGTGATCCACTGAGAACAACATACATTTCCTCAGAGTTTTCCTAAGCTCAATTGAAATGAGACTTCTCTAGCTGCAAGTTCCCTTTGCCTCCCTTGTTTCCAGAATGGCACTTCCCGCAGAATACTCCCTACACATGCGAGATCCCCAATATCCATCTGCTTTAGTTTGTTGTGTGTTGCTACCCAGGCTCTGCCATGTATTCTTACTAGTGAGCTGCAAGAAGGATCCTGTGAGCAATCCATATAGTTATCCATACACAGAGCCCCTCTAGTTATTAATGCATATAGACGGTTTATTTCATGTGACTCGGGTCAGTCAAAGGCCAATTTCAGAGCCTGTTTCTACAGCCTTTGTTCCCACTGAAGACACTGAAGCTACTCATATGAGTAAAATATACTTAGTTATGGCTAGATTATGATTAGCTCTAGTGCAGTGTTGCAGGGGAGTGAGAAAGTTGCATCTTCCATTGCACAGATTATGTTAGGAGACACGTAAATGTTGGCTTCGAGGTCTCAAGGAACCATACGGCTGGCGCAACATTCACTTCCCACAGCAGGCAAGGGCTAAGAGGTATCTGGCTCCCTACTGCACAGCCCTTCCTATACATACCATGCTGCAGGTACCGACTCACAGAGGTGGCTAGGAATAGGAGGGGAGTAAACTGCATCCTGAAAAAATTACAACAGCCTGCCAAGTGCAATCTAGGATCCTCAAGATGCATTATGCTTCTCAGGGCCTGTCTGCATAGCCTCCCTGCCAGCCCTGGAACTGCCACTGACAATATAGGCCCTAGATGCTTGTTCCTGTGCAAGCACCCACGAGGTCCGCAGTTTGGCAGAGTGGATGGTTTGGGAGTCAAAATGGTTTAGAGTGAACCCTAGTGCTGCCTCACAGATTCATCCTTACATTCCCCCAAGACAGAGCCTGACTGCTGCCCTGAGGCCTGAGAATGATACAAGGCAAGAAACAGGAGCTGCATGGGAGGTGTCCTACACAGCGAGAGTCCTTTTAGCAACCAGCCAGAAGAGCTGCAGATAGCAAGTGCATAGGGAGCAGCTTAGATCCTGCTATACCTTTTTCTTCAAAACTGTTGTGTGGCATTGCAGGCACACAAGGACCCAGAAGTGGCTGCATGTCAAAGGTGGGAGAAGCAGTCTCTGTATATACAGGGGTAGAGTCTATCCTTGTGTGACTTTTGGTCTTTTTTTGGTAGATTAGCACAAGCAGGTAGAGTGTGGAACGATGATGCAGGCACTCACTCTGTAACAACAGAACCTGTATCGATTAGTGGAAAGGGTGTTGAAACAGCCCTCCTCTGTTGTGACACGACTGAGTTCCAGAAACAGCTTTGCACTTACTTCACCAAGCAGCACACCCATACAGCTGATCTTCCTCGCAATTTCATCTCAAGTCCTCCTGCCTGGCAAGTGCCACCCTTTTGAGCAGGGGCAGGCAATTATTTTGGGTGCAGGGCCGCTTACTGAGTTTTCGGGAGCTCTTGAGGGCTGCATGAGTAGCCCTGCCCCTTGACATTTGCCCTGCCCCATGTCACCGTATTGGGACCGGAAGTCCTGCCCCCATCCCCTGACCTTTGCCGCCAGGAGTCCCTCCCCTTGCCCCGGAAGTACTCCTTTTGGGAGGGAGCCAGCTGCAATCTTAAAACCAGAAAAAAAACCCAAATCATATACAAAAAAATAAAACATCTACTATAACTTGCTTTAATTATATTTAAAAATATTTTTGTTGATTTATGTGTTTACAAAGTGTATCTAAAGGTGACTGCATAAAAGCTCAAAATACAGTCCTACTGTATGTTGTGTGCGCAGTAAGGGGGTATATGTAGCGGGGTGTGCTTGGGGATTGGGTGTGTGTGTAGTGAGGTGTGGGTATGGTGGAGGGGTGTGGGGTATGTGGTCGGAGTGGGAGGGTGGGGGTTTATGGTGTGTGGGGTGGGAGAGAAAAAGAGACTGGGCTGGGCTGCCGGCTCCATTGTGTGCGGCTCTCGTGAACTGCATGTGAGCCTCACACAATGCAGCCAGGCAGACCCCGTGCCCAGGCTCCATGCCCCTACTGTCCCATCCTGGGTCCCTGCTGGTCTCAGAGCACCTGCATGGGCTCCACGCCCACCCGTCACCACTGGTTCTCTGCTTTCCCTCCTGCACGCTTGCCCTCTACTTTCTCCCATTGCACCGTTGCCCTCTACTTTCTCCCTGCACCGTTGCCACTTCCTGTGCCACATCCCGTGGCCCTGCCACTCCCTGCGCTGCTGCCACTTCCCATGCTGCATCCTGCACCTACTGCTACTTCTCCTGCTGCTCCCTGTGGCCCCCGCTACTTCCCATAGCCACTACCACTTCCCGCACTGCTCCCTGCACCCCCTGCTGCTCCCGCTACCTGTACCACTTCCCTCAGCCCCCGCTGCTGCTGCCACTGCCCTTTGCTCCCTGCCCACTGCTACTCATCTGGCTCCAGCCCAGCTCAGCAAGCACCACAGGGCTCCCAGCTGCTGGGTGGTTTGCAGCGGTTTTCCCCACTCCCTCCGTCCGATTCTTACCTTACTTTCCACTCAGATGGAGGAAGGCGGGCAGCTGCTCAACCACTGGGTCCTGCCACAGGCTTCCCCTGGATCTTGCTGCCACTGGCTGCCTGTCATCTTTGACAGACAGCCAGGGCAGAAAAAAAATAATTTTCTAAAATTTTTAGTGGCCCTGCAGGCTGGATAGAATGACCTGGCAGCCAGATCCAGCTCACAAGGTGTATTTTGCCCATCCCTGCTTTAGAGCTTCGCTGTGAATCTGCCACATTCACAGACCTGCCAGCAGTGGAACTGGTAAAGCACGTTAAGTAGGGCTGGCTTTGGCAGAGTGACATTGGATAGTTTTGACCAGAAACAAATGTGGGGCTAAATTTGCAGAATCAGCTACTTGCCCTCCTTGGACCCACTAGTGAGAGCTCTACATGTGGGAGATGGCAGTTCAAATCCCTCTTCTAGCTGAGGGTTTTACAACTCCATCTACCTGCTTGGAGAGTGCTCTCACCATAATCACCAGGGTTTCCTGGAGTTGTTTGCTCCAAATCACTTCAGTTGGAGCTGTTCCCCTTTTGCATAAATTCTTTAGTATTCACTGTACCAGAGAAAGGCAGTGGATTAGGGCACTTTCTGGGATGAAATGTTTAGTTTAATATGAAATAAAAAACTGAGTTTTTCTTTCCAGCAAGGAAAAACAACTAGCTTTCATCTTGGTTGCATTAAAACTAATTAGAATAGAACTGTTAGCTGAACCAAAAAATCAATTTCTAGTGCCCTACTATTGAGTTAAGGACTATTTTTACAACATGTTTTTGTTGGAAAAAGGTGATTTGGCAAAAACAAAACTTTTGGCAGGGCTGAGTTAACTTTGATGACACTCATTGGAGAAGGTTTCTGACAACCGAGGGTTGATTCTGTGATAAGGTGAAAGACTCTGTGGATGGGGGAAGAGCAGCGGATGTGATTTTAACAGTTTCCCACAACATAAGAGGCTGGAGCTGGACTGTTCTCAGTGGTGGCAGATGACCGAACAAGGAGCAATGGTCTCAAATTGCAGCAAGGGAAGTTTAGGTCGGATATTAGAAAACACTTTCTCACTAGGAGGGTGGTGAAGCACTGGAGTGGGTTACCTAGAGAGGTGATGGAGTCTACATCCTTGGAGGTTTTTATGGCCTGACTTGATAAAGCCCTGGCTGGGATAATCTAGTTGGGGGTGCATAAGCTGAGTGTGAGCCAGTAGTGTGCTTTTGTTGCAAAAAGCCAACCGCATCCTGGGTGGTATTAACAGAAGTGTCACTTGCAAAGCAAGGGAAGTCATTCTCCTGCCATATTCAGCTCTGGTGAGGCTTCACCTACAGTAGTATGCCCAGTTTTGGATGTAGACAGATAAGAAAGAGTCCAGCAGAGAGCAACCAAGGTGATTAGAAGCCTGAAAAACATGAATGAAGAGGAAAGACTAATAGAACTAGGATTACCTAGCATGAAATTACATGTTACGCTTAGACCATCCTAAGGGCACTTCAAATGAGGGGGCATTTACAGACATGCTCTGGGAGGCAAGGGAGGAGTGCAGTTGGCGGTCTGTGCTAATTAAAAGTGCCGAAGTGTCACGGGTATCAGTGTCCCTATGCTGAAACAATGGTGGCAGGCACTTTGAACCAAAGCTCGTTCAACAAGCTTTAGTTCAAAGTGCTCCTGCCACTATTTTTCAGCACAGGGACACTGATACATGTGATGCTGAAGGCTGCTGGAGTGCATTAATTTCCACGCTCCAGCAGATTTGATTAATCGAATGTGGTCCGATGCACTGGATTTACAGCGTGTCTGAGCAGCCTCCCTGGATGTGTATAAGTGCCCTGAGTGTCTGCATGTTAAAGCTCATTAACTTGTGCAAAGTGCCCTCTGAGTATCTCAAAGTTACACTGCTTCAGGCAAGGGTAAACTCTGGGCTCTGCTACTGAGTTCATATTAGGGTAACTTCAGTCTGCTCCCTGAAGATAACAAGCAATTTGCATCCCAGGATGCACTGTCCTTCTTCACCCTCCCACCCAGAGTAGGGATGTCCTGGTTCCTAGCTATGCCCCTGCTCGCCAGCCCTGTAGTGGTAAGTCAGAGCTCTGCAGGCAAGAAATGATATTAACCCTTAATGTGCGAGTGTTGCCAGTATGTTCTAACTTGAACATTGCTCAACATTCCAGAGATTGAGTGTGGTCTGAGTGTGACCTGTAACTTCCCCCTGGAGAAAAAAAGACCGAGGCGGGATTTATAACAGTCTTCAAATATCTGAAGGATGATTGTAAGGAGGATGAAGGCAGACTGTTCTCTGTGGCTGTAGAGGATAGGACTGGGAGCAATGGCCGTGAACTTCAACAGAAGAAATTTAGGTTGGAGATCAGGAAGAACTTTCTCCTTGTGAAGGTGTTTTAAGCAGTGGAACAAGCTACCTAGAGAAGTTGTGGGATCTCCACCCCTGGAAATCGTCAAGAGCAGGTTGCACAGGCACTGGCTGGGGTGATTTATTCAGGGGTGAGCAGGATACTGGACTGTGTGACCTCACGGGTCCCTTCCAGGCCTTCTTGCCTGTAAGCCTACGATCCAGCATGAGATTTCTGGTGGCAAGAGATCTTCCCCCTCAACAGGCCCGTGATTAGGGCATCCACCCCACTCAACATGGAAACCCAGGTTCAAGCCTCTTCTCTACCTGTCTTGAACCTGGATTTCCAACATCCTGTGTAACTGTCCTAATCTCTAGTTTGCTGCCTTTTCTAGATTGTCTCATGTTTCTCATGACAACAGAAGACTGGGCTTCACATCACTGCTCCATGGAAAAATATTGAAATATCAGATTTTTGCTGCAAACTGTTTCCTGCACGGCTCTGCTGCTAAGGTGCAGCCTCAGACTGAGGGTGGCATAGGGTAACCCTGCTCCAAGAGGTCATGGTTCCACTTCACCATCCACTAAAGGGTACACAATGTTCCTCATTCGGGAAGTGTGGGAGGTTGTGGCTCCTTTCCCTTTGCTATAGCTCATGCTTTCCTGGAGAGGGGGCTGGTGGGAAGCAAGTCCTGCTCTCAGCTATGGTGAGATGGAGGCAAGTGATGAGCTTGGCTGGTACTGTCCCCTGCCCAGCTCACTCTCATGAAGGCCACACAGAATTTGACCCACAATGTTTGTAAAGCATTCTAGATTAAGGGACTATAAATGGAAGGCATTATTATGGGGCTAATGACACACTTAAATGGAGCAGACAGCTCTGAACCTATTCATATTTGATCATGATTCAGAACAAAGAAGAAGGGAATGGCACAATAATACTTCTACCCTGAATTGGTTCCTAATTAATCAAGCCCATAAAATACCCACTTTGCCACACAAAAGAGCTTCAGAGTACAAGAGAAGGCCATCAATAAAAGGTCATGATACTGACTCAAATGAATAGAAAACTACGTGCCATTAATTTTTGTGTGATTACCAGATTATTCCTATGGTGTTACTGCCCTATGTGCAACTGCCCAGACGTTGTAAATTCTCTTATGGTTAATGTTGTTGAAGCAAATGGTGCCAGATGTATTTGAATACTGCAAGATTACAATTGAATTACATTACAAGATTACATTTGAATAATGTTTCTACTAGGTCCATATGGCTCGGAGTGTCTTAGGAACAGGTTCTGGTAACTCAAGATGATATATGTGCTATAACTTCCTTCTTTTGCACATTATTCCCCCCAGGCAGATTATAGCGTAGAATTTATTTGATAAATCTCATGCCATTTTTCCAACTAAATTGACATGGATATTTTCTTTATTAGTTCAGTTAGATGATTTGCCACATCACTTAAATTTACATCTGCCTAAAAGGGGAGAAAGGAACCAAAGACGGTTATGGGAAATGAGAGGCCCCACCGGAGGAGATGTTGAAGATATTGCCACAGAAGTAAGAGGAGGATAAGGAGAAGATGCAGTCACTGAAGCCCAAGTAGGACAAGATACTGAAAAGATCTTATGATTGACAGTGACTAGCAGATGAGAAGTCAACAGAGATGAAAATGGGACAGAGGCTCTGAGATCTGCTCAGGAAAAATCCACTGAATGCCACATTAGCCATGTCCCCACGAGTGGGATCATGTGGATTGCAGCACCTCAAAGTCTTTTGAGGTGCCCTGAAATGCATGTGGCACACATGAATCCATTTGCAAAATTAGATACCATGAAATACCAGTATCTAAAAAAAGCTGTGGGAGAAAAAAGCAGGGTGGCACATGTAGCAGCAGTGTGTGCTGCCAAAAACTGGAGCCTGGCCAGTCAGAGCTACACTCCAGCTGCCAGCTAGGCTTCGCCTATCCGGACTGCTGCTGCCCTGGGAGGCCCCCAGGGCAGGTAAGGCTGCTGGGGCCAGCCCTGGTGCTAGCTCTAGCCTCCCTTACCTCACCCAGGGCAATTTGCTGTGCACCAAAGTGGGCATGCAGGGGAGTGCCGGGGAACAACAGCAACAAATGTGCCACTGCTCTATGTCCATGGGGAAAGCATGTTCTAACTAAAAGGGAGGCGCACACCCAATGGCAGGGAGGTGCCATCACCAGGGAGGACTATACTGAGGCTGCTCGGGGATGCAGGGGGACAGTCAGGAAGGCCAAGGCAGAGATGGGACTGGGACTAGGGACCCAGATCAAGGACAACAAGAAGTCCTTTTTTAAATACATAGGGGGCAAAAAGAAGGTACCGGGTAACGTGGGGCCCCTGCAAGACACGCTAGGAAATTTGGTCATCACACCAGACGATAAAGCTAACCTATTTAACAACTTCTTTGCCTCTGTTTTCCTGAGCGGGGACCGGATCAGCTCCCCCACTGGGCCCCCCTCAGGCCCCAGGGGAGGCGCACCTAGGCCAAGGGTCAGGGAGGATCTAGTTAGAGAACTTCTGGAGGAACTGGATGTATTCAAATCAGCTGGTCCAGGCGATCTCCACCCCCAAGGAAATTAGCTGAGGTCATTGCAGGACCCCTGGCACAGCTTTAGGAGCACTGTGGTGCTCTGGTATGGTGCCAGAGGACTGGAAGAGGGCCAGTATGGCTCCCATCATCAAAAAAGGGAGGAAGGAGGACCCAGGGAACTATAGGCCAGTTAGTCTTACCTCAATCCTGGGTAAGCTTTTTGAGAGAATTATCCTGGCACATGTCCACGAGGGGCCAGCGGAGGAGATTATATTTAGGGGCAACCAACACGGGTTCATTACAGGCAGGTCCCGTCAAACCAACCTGGTGGCCTTCTACAACGAGGTCACCAAATTCTTAGGTGCAGGGGTAGCAGTGAACATAGTCTTCCTGGACTTTCGGAAGGCCTTCGACACCGCCTCTCACCCCATTCTCATTAAGAAACTGGGGGGACTGTGGTGTTGACACCCACACAGTTAAATGGGTTGCCAACTGGCTGGAGGGCCGCACCCAGAGAGTGGTGGTGGATGGGTCATTTTCTACCTGGAGGCATGTGGGCAGTGGGGTCCCCCAGGGCTCGGTCTTCGGGCCCTCACTGTTCAACATCTTCATCAGTGACTTGGACGAGGGGGTAAATAGCACCCTGTTCAAACTGGGTGATGACACTAAGATGTGGGGGGATGTGGGCAAGCCAGAAGGGAAGAATAGGCTCCAATTGGACCTAGACAGGTTACAAGGGTGGGCATATGAGAATAGGATGGGATTCAACACCGACAAGTGCAAGGTGATGCGCCTGAAGAGGAAGAACCAGCACCATACCTACAGGCTGGGGAACTCCCTTCTCGTCAGTGCAGAGGCAGAGAAGGATCTTGGAGTCATCA
>NW_017728918.1:2218119-2219351 GCF_001723895.1 Crocodylus porosus
CGGACTCAATGATCTGCTCAGGTCCCTTCCGACCCTACTAACTATGAAACTATGTTTCCACTTGCAGAGATGTTCCCTTTGAGTATATTTAGAGTTACAGTTTTGGAAAAAGAACTCAGGGTAACTTCTGGAGCATATATATAGAGAGAGGTCAAAGAAGACAGGAGATGGGGCAGTAGTTGGAAAAGGAGGCGAGATCAAGGTTGTTTTGCTAAGGGCAGGATGAGACCACACCATAATTAAATTGAGAAGGGGCTTTAATGCAGGGATGGCAACACTGGGGTAGTTAGAGAAGTTTTAGGAGGCAGTAGATGGTAAACTTCGGTGCTGGTTCTAGAGTAAAGAAGAGAATGGGGAGGGAGAAGTGTGTATGCCAGATCTTGTCCATCTGCTTCTAGAATATCTTGCAGTGGTAGGAAGCAGGGTTTATCAAGGAGTCAGAAGTACAAATAAGTACCAGCTCTGCTGTGGACAATGATATGTTTAGCAGATACATCAGCTAATCCCAGCTTTCCACAAAACAGGATTTTCCCAGGAGACCTGATGCCTGCCCTCACCTGTACATCGGGTGCCTATGGCAGAAAGAATTCAAATATAATAAAAGCCGTGCTACTTCTGGTTGTGTGTCTGTCTGTCCATAATGCTCCGGGCCAACCGCACATGCGCTGCCCAGAGCTTATTGACAGAGAGACACACAGGTGAGGTGAGATGAGATGGAGGTGGTGGGGGCCAGGGTGTGCTCCACTGTGCATGGGGAGGGGGCGTGGTGTGCAGCTGTGTGTGTGGGGGTGTGTGGCATGTGTGTGTGAGTGGTATGTGTGGCATGTGGGTGTGGCTGGGTGTCTGCAGCGTGCAGCATGTGGGTGGGTGTGGCAGGTGTGGCTGGATGGGTGTGTGTGTGTATGTGGTGTGTGGCTTGGTAGGGGGGCTGGCATTTGAGGTATGTGGGTGGATGGGTGTGGATGTGTGTGTCAGTGGGTGGGTCTGTGTGGCATGCGTGGGGGTGTGTGGTGTGTGACTGGGTGGGTGGGTGGCATGTGGCTGGATGCGTGCAACATGGCTGGATGTACGTGTACTGTGTGCCTGGGTTTGTGTGTGGCATGTAGTTTGTTGCACATGGCTGGGTGTGCGTGTGTGGCAAGGGGTTGGGTGGGTGGACTCAAGAAGTCTATGGGCCAACGAGAGGCAAAGCGCTGCTCGACCTGGTACTGGCTACGGGGGACGACCTAATC
>NW_017728918.1:2224384-2234893 GCF_001723895.1 Crocodylus porosus
TGTGTGTGTGTGTGGCCTGTGGCTGGTTGTGTGTGGTGTGCGGGTGGGTGGGTGTGGCACATGGCTCTGCATGTGTGGCATGTAGCTGGGTAGGTGTGGTATGTGGCTGGGGGTGTGTGTGTGTGTCGGGGGGTGCACATGGCCAGATGCGGAGCGATGGCAGCGCGGGGCGGTGGGTGGTGTCGCTCCATCCCTGCCGCCTGCCCTTCATTCTTGATGGGCACTTTGCTAGTGAATAAATAAAAGATGATCATGCTGGAGCCTCAGTAGCTGTTGGCTTAATGCCTCATTCGTCCAGTGCCTGAGGCTGGTCAGGTTGCCCTTGGTCTTGTATGTCATTTAAAGTAATTGTAGTCTTGCTTTCTAAACATAACAGTCCCTGAGAAGAGGTCTAGCCATGCCTTGCGCAAAGTGAGAACAGCACAACTCTGCTGCAGTCCATGGAGCTGCTCCCACTTGCTCTGGGACTGAATCTGTCCTAACAGGTGTAAATAAAGATGTAAAGTGTATTCTCCACTTTGAGGATTTAGAAAATGTTTCTGAACCTTAAGTTTGCTTTTCAGTGAGTCCTGGTCCTAGGCTGTGCTTTGGGGAATTTACGAAATGTGTCAGATTGGGAATGGGCAGCTTTTGGGTGGAAGGCAGAAACAACCTGTGAGCTGGATCCTCAGATGAACATGGGATTTAACCCCAGCTCTATCTTCCTGCACAGAGTCCTGGGTTCAGTTCTGTACTGCCAGGGGTGTTTCCGATTTTCAAACAACGTCTGTGCGCCATGTACAGATGCCCAAACCAGGCTAGGAGTAAACAGGAGGAAGCCTGCCCCTGTAACCTTGAGGTCACTGTCCTGGGTCAGGGAAGCCATGGATTCTGGCCTCTCTTCCCAGTGTTGTTTATGCATTTCACATTACACAGTGGCTGCTTGAGAAGCAGAAATAACCCTGGGAGTGGGGCAAGAACCTAGAAGTCCCCCTCTCCAAGAGAGCATCCTAACCACAGGGAAGCAGAGACAGACCCCCTGTTGCTTGTTCTCATTGTTCTCCTGGCCCGGGAGTCTTGCACTCTCGGCGTCCCAGTGGCCCAGCTCGAACAGGACAGACGGGCATGTACCTTGTTCCATCGCCAGGTGGCTGGGCATTCTCCTTGGAAGTGGGAGCTGTGGGTGAGAGTATTCAGGATGAGGGTTCATACAGCCTCTGTCATGGGTGAATGCCCAGTAGACTTTTGGGCAAAAGGTGGGTGGCAGCACTGCCACTATTGCTCCGGAGCTGAGTTCACTGCTATTGATGTGAGCTACACTTGGCATTCTCTGGGAGCTTGGCTATTTTCTGGGGAGAAATCTGGAGTTAGGTGGGGGGAGGGTGGGAATGAAGCCTCCAAAATGCATGTTCTGCATCTCTTCTTCATAGAAGCACCTACCTGAGTGCAGCTGCCTAGGAACACATGCAGTCCTGAATGGAAGCACCTGGTAGATTCAGGTACACATTGAGTTTAGTGCCAGACCATTTGAATCACTCCTTATCCTTATGGGTACATCTCCACAAGCATGCACATGCAGGGACACACGTTTCCCTCGGGAACAAATGGTAGCAGCACACTTGTCTCTCTAGCATGAGGCAAAGGGATCTGGGTGGGGTAGGGGAGGCTTGGGCCAGCACTGGTGATGGCCCCAGCAGCTTACTTGGGGTCTTGGAGGCCTTGTGTGGCATCAGTGGCACTGAGTCAGCTGCTTGCAGCCTGGCTGGCAGCCAGTGTGGCTCTGGCCAGCCAGGCTCTTGCTTTTGGTGACACACACGGTGCACCACTTTTTGTAGTGGTGGGTTTTTTGACACTGGGATCTCCCACCAAGTTGCAAATTAATACCATGATGCATAGGTGCACATGCGCTGGGCGTGATTTGTCTCTCCTCAGTTAAACGGCTTTGGGGCACTGCAAATTGCATGTGCATGCTTGTGGGAACACGCCCTATATGTCTCATTTTTGCGTACGTCCCACCGAAGCGCATACTGAGATGATCTGGGTATGGTGGCTCCAAGCACTTAGGAAGATTAGAGGTCATTGGGAGGTCTCAGTGGGCACATCTGCATGTGCACTTTAATGCATAGTAGACTATTTCACTGCGCATTAAAGTGTCATGGAAAAAAATGTGACATTACGCTAATGCTTAGTAAAATAGCCTACCGTGCATTAAGTGTCACTAAAAAAGCATGCAAATGCACTACTGAATATTAGTGTAGCCTAATGCATGCTAATTTAGTACCTCACTTTGGAGGGTGCCTGTACATGGGTGCTGAGACTGCTCCACCATGCTGGAATTCGAGCGTGTTGGAGCAGACTCAGTTAATCGAGTCTGCGGGAGCATGACAACTGCCATGCTCCAGCAGCCTTCTGTGTCACATGTATCAGCGTCCCCATGCTTAAAAGTGGTGGTGGGGTCACTTGAACTAAAGCTCATTGAATGAGCTTTAGTTCAAGCACCCCTACTCCCATTTTTAAGCACAGGGACACTGATGCACGAGACACAGCAGCACTTTAATTAGAGTGTCTCTCGGAGCCACTCTAATTAAAGTGCCGCCGCCCCCCTCCACCTCCCCGAGACCTGGAGCGCATGTAAAAGTGCCCAGAGGTAAATAACTTTAATGCACATTAGAAGAGGTACATTAATGCACATGTAGACATGCCCTGCCCCAGGAAAAGTGGGCTGCTCTTCACAATTTTGGTCCCCTGTTCTGATTTAGATTTTGCTTCCTTGGTACAAAAGCCAACACCTAAGGAAAAAACTTCACTGCTTGTGACTTCATTTTTCTGCTGAGCTGTTCCGCTGAGAGGACCGCGGGCCCGACTTTGCCCTCTCCTGGTCTACATGCTCAGCAAGTGTGATTTGGCACAGCTCCATGTAAGTAGAGAAGCACAATAGCTGAGTGTGCAAGGCATCTCTCCACAGATCAGAGACGTGAATTTGAGCCTCACTCTGGACTCCCACTGTAGGCTGCACTTGGTCATGCCAGCTGTTGACAGGTTGCGCCAACAACCCACCATTGTACATCTCATTGTTGGTGGGTTGTTCAAGGGAAGCTGGATGTGATGTCAGACACCTCACACCCTGTGTGCTATTAGCTGCAGAAACTGGGGTGCCTTATTCATACTACTACCATCTGGACAAACCATCTAATGAAGGCTGTGAACGTAACTAGGATTAATGATTAATTATCCCAGACACTTTGATGGAGCTACTTCAAGGTATAGTAGCTGAGTTTTGGCCCGCAGTTTTTAGCCTGCCAGGGTCACTTAAGAAAAGGGAAGATCTATTGCATTTTCATAATCTGTTTATTACCTTGATGTTTATTACTTTGAACATGTTATACTACGTCAGTAGTATTCTGTTTAAAGGTCAAAATGAAAATTAGTTTTAGAAACCAGGTTGTCCTTTTATAAAGATACTGCTGATTGCACGTGACTCTTCAGATAACTTAGTTATACTGGCCACATTCTTCATTTACCCATAGAAAGACTTTGATGTTTCGGTTCACAGTTTTGCAGGTATGAATAACTGTGAATACAAAATTGTGCTTACAATTATTGAGGTCACTTGGATGCTTTGTGAACTTGTTTAAGGGTGAAAGGAGTCCTGTTTTGTCCAAGTAACATCAGGTACTGCAATTGCTATTACTTGTGCCTAAGACTGGTGGGTATTTATTCTAGTATTGTCATTTCCACTTTGCCTTTTCAAAACCTTCCAGGAAAGATTGGAGCAGTAAAAGCATGTTGCATTTGAGCTGGGATGACTACCTTTTAAGAGGGCAGTGAATGTGATTTACTGTACAGCATCAGTCTGTGAGAAAATGGCCCGGCTTTGTGTGCGTGCAGCACTGCAGAGCTCTTTGTAGCTGACAGTGACCAATGTAGCCTTCAGTGCTGGTTGGCAGCGCTGACGTCAGCCGACCGTTGAGAAATTAGCTGAAGCCTGCAGGGAAAATAGGCAAAGCGAAACCATAGAATTTCTCAACACACCACAACTAAGCTATTTCTTTTTATATTTTAGCCTATCAACATGGCCCTTAATGCTTTTCTTGATTTGGATCTGAGGGAAAGATTTCCAAAAATAGAACAGTTAAATGTCACTGTTAATGGGATCACAGCAATAAAATCTCTCCCAGCAAGAAGCCTGACTTCTAGCTATTATTCACTTGCTTGATCATAAAAGTTGCTTTCCATCCTTTGGACAAAAATGTACCATCTCCTCTAATCCCAGGCCCATAGACCTCACTTGGATTAACAGCTCATCAGCGCAATCACTGTCTCGTAGCTGAAGTAGTTATGTGCAAAGATAGGATCCAACCCTGCAATCCCTACCCTTGTCAGGAATTGTTGTCAAAGATGGGATTTTCAAAAACTAGCTGTATGAGCAAAGTTTTCCAGGCTCAGGCCCAGAGTCAACATTTTGTAAAGCAGACTGGCTGTTCTTTGGGGTGAGGACCGTATTTTGGTTTTGCTTCTATATCGCTACTGCAGTGGGCTTCCTGATGGGAGTCCCTAGGCCCCTAGTGTAATACAAACAAAGTATACTAGGTATTTCTGTGAAGGCAAGCAGGACTTGGGGGTTTCAGCGCTGTGGGATCTGTTCTCACTGCACTTGGGGGTTTCAGCACCGTGGGATCCCACCCAGCACTGTGGGATCTGCTGTCCTCCCAGACCACTTTACAGTGAGCACGCACTGCCTTCTTGGCCTCAGCAGCAGTGAGTGGTGTCAGTTCATCGGATTGAAACTAGCTGCAAGGTGGTTGCAGGACCCAGAAGTTAAAACGACTTCTTATGAGAAGTTCTCTCATCTGCCCACTAAGTGCTTCTCCAGCTGAGTTAGAGCTGCCAGCACATTTTCTTTGAGAGACCAGACCAGTGTATCAGATTTCACATTTTCTTAACTTTTTCTTAACATTCTTCTCAAATTTACCTTTTGTGGTTTGATCCCATTGTCCCACAATACAGCCTTGGGACCTGTCTAGGCAAAGCACTGCACAGAGCAGGGAGTCAGGAAATCCTGAGTGCAAAGCCTGGCTCTGCCTCCTCTTTGCTGTGTTTCCACCTTTGCCACACTGATCTGCCTTGCAGAGGCCTGGGGTGGGTGTTAAGGAATGTGTGAGGATGAGTGGTTTATTAATCCCAACTGTGTCACACTGATAAGTGCTTGAGGACTCGCTCTGTGGCTGGTCTGCAGAGGGTATCTAAGTCCAGCAGAGCCCCTGCGAAAGGGTCTTGGCTCTAATCCAAGTTGCAACAGCTCTAGAAGTCCCTGGCTCATCCCAAATAGCAATTATCACAGATGCTCTGTAACTGCTGTTCCCTGTTTGCCATCATGAAGGACATGTAGAGATGCTTACAGCTACAGCTGTTACTATCAATAATAAGCCATCCTTTGTAGCCTACAAGAATGAGAGAACATAGTGGTGAAACCAAGCCTTGATGCTTGTAACTGGATCTGAGCAATCCCAGACACCAAGGGAGTTTGACACTGTGGCTGGGTCCATTTTAGATAAAGAGGGGCAGCCATTAAATTTGGCTCAAGATTTGAATTTCCCCAGTGCCCAGAGGTTTGGGGTTGGGCCCTTCAGCTATAAATGGCTGCCTTTGGTCTCATGCTCTTAAGCCTTGTCTGTGGTTGGATTGTAGTGCCCAGTGTAACTGGGCCTGTGCAAAACTCCTAGGATAGGTGGCAGTGCAGATTATGTTTATCTAGCGCCTCCTCCTGTCCCACACTCGCCCCAATGAAGCCATTGGTGGCCAACATGCAATGTAGCAGCAACAGGCGCTGACCCTTCCTGCTAACAAAGACTCACAGAAGAACGTGCTCTGACTGAGCTAGTGCCTGCCCTTGCCTGCTCTTGGGGTCGGCAATTATGCATCTGCGCTCCCCAGATCGCTGAATCAGGGCAATGCCTAGAAACTGTCAAGGGCACTGCAAGCATTGTGTTCTTCCAGACGGGTGCCTTGTGACCTAACTGCTTGTGTCTGCTTCCAGGAGAGAAGTACGAGCTGCACGCAGGGACAGAGTCCACCCCGAGCGTGGTGGTGCACGTCTGCGACAGTGACGCAGAGGAAGAAGAGGACCCAAAGAATTCTCCCAAACCAAAAATTATCCAGACCCGGCGCCCTGGCCTGCCTCCTCCGGTATCTAACTGAGTATCCCCAGCAGAAGCAGCACTCCCCTCCTTGAGCTTGCCTCTTTCTTTCTCTGTTTGCTTGGTTTTGTTGAAGGGCAGCTGTTGCCACATGGGTACCAGGACATCCAGCTCATTGAAATCCCTTTCCTTTGACTAAGCCTATCTAATGAAAGGGCTAGGAAAACATCTTTTGACTACATAAGCATATCACATGCCGTCTGGAAGGGACTAAAACCGTCTGGGGAGGGGTTTTCACTGCATAATGCTGCACACCATAATGATAGCAGAGCCAGAAGTATCACCAAGTACACTAGTGATGGGCACGTTAGCTGGCATCAGGACTAATATTCACACACCAGGACATCAGTTTCTGCTCCCCTTCCCAAAGGGGGGCTCAAACCTGACTTCCCCCTTCTCCCTCATGTGTTACCTGGTTTTATTTTATGAGGTGGCAGCTTGATGGCCTTAAACCATTCCCTTCCACCTGCCAAGCAAGGGGGAGCCCACAGCTCCCCCTGGGAACTTGCTCCAGGGGGCAGCAAGTTCACTACATTTTTCAGCAATAGTAGAAGGAATGAAACACTCCTGCCCCTTCAACTGCAGAAAACACTAGGCCTTTCATTCTGGCGGTAGCGTGCCGTGGGCAATGGAGGCCAGAGCAGCTTATGAAGGGTCAGATGTCCTTCATTTGTTTTTCTTCCAATGAAAGAAGCCAGGCTGCCAGCACTAGGGAATCCTCATTTCCCTCTCATTAGGAGCGGTACAAGTGGTACTTCCCTGTCCTGCTCCCTTGAGTTTAAGGAAGAAGAAACCATCTCTCGATCGCATTGTCTATTCTTTGCTATCTCACGGTAGTAGCAAACCCCAGGGGTAGGTAGAGGTTTCTGGGGTAGCTAAATAGCCCTGACACTCCAGCTATTAGCAAATATTTGCCCATCTCAAATAATCAGCTTTTCCCTCCTTTGCTTGATGTGTTTTAGGCCCATATTGAGGTGTATGCAGTCTTTTTTCAGGCCAAATAAAACAGGACCATCATTAAACTTGAACTTAAACTGCATGAAATTTACTTGCCTGTTCCACGCGGTCCTGCACACCCCTGCCACTCACAAGATGTGCAGAATTACCAATGCTTTCTTAAGCTTTCATCGTGGCTGGTAGCAGGCAGTACTTAAGAGACATCCAGAGTTTCTGTCTGGGCTGATCCTCCATATTAATTTTTCTCATGCACACTCACCATTTTGAGAACATGCTTTAGGGATCTAAGCCCTGAATTTGCAAGTACATAGGCATGTGCTTAACTTTAGGCATATTAGTAGTTCCATTGAAATTAATATTAGAAAAAATTAAGCATGTGCACTAAACATGTCAGGATCAAGGCACAGTGAATTGCAGTTCTGCTTCCCTTGAAGAGACTCAAAGCTCCTCTGCTCAACACTTGGAAGCTCGCTCTAGGTTCTGAAAGCGATACTCATTTCTGTCATCGAGATTCTGCCATAAAGCTTTGGAGTGAGTTTCTGAGAAAAGGCAGTGGCAGGATCTGAATTAATTATGTGGATATTCAGGTTTCAGTAGAATCGAGCTCACATTGGTCTTGGCTGAGTAAATTTAGAGGAGCAAAAGCAGATTTGTCACTGCACTCTGCAGAAAGAGTGCTTAAAACACCTGGGGAGAACACATCTGAGAGAGTAAGAACAGGCCATTTTTATACTTTCCTAACCATTGCCATTTTTGAGTATTCTTGCTGAACAAGAGTTTTGCCTGTGCACAAACCTTAAAGCAGTGCTTCTCAGTGCATATGGGCACTGCTTTGCATATGATAATACCTAGGTTAAACGAGCATGTTCAGTGCAAAAGAAATTGATGTAACATAAAAGGGACTTGACTAACAGCTTTTTGGTAAGGAAGTAAATGCTCTTTGAAAGAATAGGTTTTCAGATGTTTCACTGTGTTGCTTTACAGTGATGCATTCAAAATTGATTTAAACAGTGAAGAGTATATGATTTTGAATAACCATGTACTCGGGGACTACAATCTGAGCACTCTGATTGCAAACAGTACAGAAGGCAACTTTGTACAAGGAGTACAATCCTCTTTTTAGTCCCCAAGTAGATGAAAAGCTAGTTTGATATTAGGACCCGTTGGTTTTAGACAGGATTACACTTGAATAGTACTTTTACATGAGGGTCATATTGAACACATTCCTCAGTAAAATAGTCACTTTGATGTGGAAAACATTTTAGGACCAGATCCTCAGCTGTTCTGTTATCATAGTTCCACTGAATCCAGTGTACATTAACTGAGGAGCAGAAACTCAGCCCTTGTAACACATCCAAACTTTTGGGAAGTTTGGATCTATAATGTTTAGGCGCCACTCTAATTGATTCACACATCTTACTGTGAGTGATGCAGTTTTAGTGTAATGTTTTCCTAAATGTCTCATTATCTCAAAGTGCACTATGGTATACATGTATGAGGAACAGTTAAAAGTTGGCTCCGTTCACTGACTACTCTCTGTCCTGAAAGTGGGGCTGTCAGTTACTATCCTGGAAGGAGTGGGAAACAGCTTCATTTCTAATCCCCAGAAATAAAACCACAGTTGGAAGATTGGAGTAACTCAGAGAACATCCAGTGGCAGCTGCAATCAAGGTTTATAAACCACTTTATATAAATTGCCATTGGCAAAGAAAAATAATTCTGATGATATAACCTCACCATGAGCATTTGTAAGTTTGTCGAGAGAGCTTTGTATCTCACCAGCAACCAAATCCTGACTGGTGTAAAAAAACAGGCTTATGACCATTTTGAATAGTAAATGTTCAGATCTTCTGTTTCCATAGTAGGCGAAACCCCTATTGACTTCAGTGGGGATTAATCTGTGTAGCAACTACAGACTCAGCTACTGTCTTTCACTTGTCTATTTGCAACACTGAGAAATTGATTCTGCTTTGGAACTGCTACAAATCAGGACTATTCGCTGCATTACATTACTCCTAATTCGTGTTGATTTCAGTGATTAAGAAATTCTCCCAATTCTTTTAATTTGCTTTCCCAATAGGAGTAAGACAGTATTGAAATGGTTTATCAGCAGTGAAATGGCACCCTCGTGTGGCTCCTTTGATCACATTTCTGGTTAGAAATGAAGCCAATAGTGGAAGAAGGCTACAAGTGCTGTTTGTGTTCTCCTTTTTTGATTTGTCCTCTCCAGTTTTCTCAGAATTTAGACTCTTAAATATACAAGTACATGTACAAAGTATGTAACCACCCTACAGTCGAAGCAAGGAGTTCAGATATTTCAGATAAGAAGTGTGGAGAATGTGTAAAGCCCTAGCACCCCCCTCGAGCTGGTGGAGAAATCCTCGAGCCCTCATGGGGTTCTTGGCATCAGTGGAATAATGCACTAGCAGGTCTTGTGGCAAAACCAACCGTCAAAGCCTTGCCCCACTGTCTGACCTAAATGGATCTTTTTGTTAAACCTTAAATAAGGTCAAAATATGACAAACCCTGCTCTTTTCACATTTATTTTGCTCCCAATTTGTCTAGTTCTCTTTTCATTCAGCAGCAGTGAAAAAGGCCTTTCTTGAGATAAAGGGAATGTCTTGCGATTGGCCATTAAATCATTGTGCAAGATATGAGTACAGCCCTGTGTTCTCACACTATGACAGTTAACCATGTGGCAGCATTTCCATTATTCTGAACACACTTTAAAAATATTCTAGCTTTATTTTATAGGCGCATTAATGTTATTAGCTAATGAATCACTTTTGCACTTGTATAACTGAGAGCTTAGTTTTAAAAAAATAAATATGGCAAACAAGGAGTTCTTGATGTGTTCTTCTTGCTTTGGCATTTTGAGAAGGGATCTTTAATGCTAAACTATTCTGATGATCTGGCTAGCGTGATGCTCACTGCTGGATAGATCAGAACTGCTTAAATGTGCATCACAGGCCATGTACTAGAGGTGAGTTAAAGTAACCCTGTGCTTTTGGAGCAGGAAGTTAAAGGAAATGAGTAACAATTGCAAGCTTGCTCTTCAGTCACTATTGTTCTCAGGAGAAATTATGACTTGATTCCTGGCAGGATATGAAGCAAAATTCAAATCTGATATATAGTGCTGTGACTCCAGTGACTTCCTTGAATTTGCAGTACTTTATATCTTACCATAACTAAATTTGCCTGGCATTGTGCACAAACAGTATCTTGCATCACTCCGAAAGAACAAATATGTGTCCCTGCCAACTTGAAATGGTTCCACAGATACTGTTATAAAGATATGGGCAAACATAGGGTGTGCATGTGTGCGTGTATACCTATATATATATATATATATATTTAAATAGGTATATATTAAATA
>NW_017728918.1:2234993-2244155 GCF_001723895.1 Crocodylus porosus
TACCTATATATATATATATATATTTAAATAGGTATATATTAAATATGTTAAACACACACACACATACACACACACCTATATTTAAATAGGTAACTTGGCATTGAGATAATACCCAACTTAAAAAATAAAATCCACTAACATAGATTAGCATACCTATTACCACAAAATACCAGAGTACTGGCTTGTGGTCTACCATGTCATCTTGTATAAGGTATGTTTCTTCCTCTTCTGCAACAATGTTGAAGTATTGTTTTATGATTGAGGCAGAAGACTAGGAACTCAGATCTGAATTCTCTTAACTTCTCAACCATAGATATCTTATATTTGACCTCGTGCCAGTCACTTAGGTCTAAAGATGCAAAAGCAACTAGTGATTTTGGTGTCCAATTAGAAACACTGCAAGGGGAGCTGATTTTCAAGGGGAAAATGGGGATTCTTTGTGAAAACTAACTCTTAAGAACTGAAGCACCCCAAGCTCTCAGTATCTGAACTGTAAAAAGGCAATAATTTATCAAAGGCTTTGGGATCCAGGGTTGAAATATGCTATATAATCCCTCACTACTTTTTAGTGTTACGCTGCATGGGTACAGCATATAAGCTACAAGTAAGATGTTTTATCTGATTTTTTTTTAATTTAAAAATAGTCTTTGTGCAATTTGTGTCCAAATAGCATGTGGAAGGGAACACTAAAGGGCCTGAAGTTAGTTCAGTGGTTGCAATAGTGAATACCTGTAATTTCAGAGAGGCCTCAGCTTTGCCTCCATATGGGCACATCTTCATAACAAAATGCACATGCACAAAACTCCAATAGGTACTAAATCCGCAGACAAAAATGAGGGGTTACACCTCTGTATTGGGCATTAGCATGCTCAAGCGATAGCATGCAGTAAGACTGATCCTCCCAGGTGCTGAGTGACTCCCAAAAGTCAACAGGATCTGAAAGCATTTCTCATTTACAGGATTTGGGCTGTGCCTTATTGGCTCGGTCCTGACTGCATGCAATCAGTTTTGCAAGTGAAGTTGTGCAAATGCATTATTATGGATCATGCGCATGGGGCTGTATAAAATACAAAGATACTCCATGGTCCTGAAGAGCAAGCATTGGCTAGGACTGTTCTTGTCACCAATTCACTACTTGCAGCTAAGCCCCAGAGGGGCCTCAGCATCTTGCTGGGCTTAATGCTTTGTGCTGCCTGATGACACAAAGCTTGTGACTGATTCATTAGAATAGTTGCCAGCTTCAGTACAGCAATTTATTTGTGGAGATCATGACTCCGTAGTACTCTGCCATGGAGCTGGAACTATTTTCCCTGGGAGGGGGATTTGGAGCAGGTCATTAAGAATAACCTTGATTAAAAGTAAATACTGAATCTCCTGCTGGCCAGCACAGCTTAGAATCGCAGAACAACACTAGCAGGCTTCTTCCTTTATGTTTGGGATTCTTTAATAAACAGCATTTGTATGAAATAAAAAAAATCAGTGCTGTAGTTCTTTAGCCACCCCACTGATTTATGAAAAAGTGAAACCATATCTGATCTTGAAGCTTTTGTACTCCCCTCTAATATTAGCAATATCAGTTACTAGAACGTACTGGGTTTGCTTGTTGGAAAAAGCAATGCCCAGATTAAAATTCTGCAGAGACCTGAGCCTTTCTTACCCCCCAGCATAAATGTTACTGTAATCAGCAGTCCTGTTGGTAAGGATTTTGGCTGTTTGTTTTAGAAAGTCTGGTAGCTCACACTTTGTCCTAGATTCATCCCTACAGAAGATCATCTTTGCAAGAGGATGTACAGTCTGACTAAAAGCCTCTCTACGGGTGCTGCACCTCTGGGTAGATGTGCAAGCAGGGATTTGCTGCAAGAGCTCTCTGTTGTCTGATATGCATAACTGGAGCCCCTGTAGCTGCTTTGGCTGGGAAGAGAACATATGCATCTAAAAGACAGCATAACTGCATTTCCCTTTACTCCCGGTGGGGCAGCGAGATCAAGGATCCTGTGAGATCCTGAGTCCGCGGGATCTGAGCTCAGAAGGCGTAAGGAAGCCTTCAACTCATCTCATTCCTTTCATGAGGGTTAGGTTTACCTAAAACACGTACACTCCCAGAGCAACAGTAAAAACCACCCGTTGACTCTTGGATACCAGTTTCCTGGCAATACAGCAGCTACAGGAGACACAGTCGCAGACATATGGCGTGGGTGAGGACAGGGAACTTGATCCTGTGAGGCACCGATGATCTTCACAGTCAATAGGAATTACAGACACTTAGCACCCAAATAAAGACTTCAGGCTCTAACGCCATAAAATTTGGTAGCCATGACATATACAATATGGTCCAATCTTGCTCTCACTGAAGTCAACATGGGCTTTCCCGCTGCCTTCAGAGTAGGATCAAGTGAGAAGATGTAAACTGGTCTGTCTGTTAGATGCTAGAAAATCAGCCTTGTTTAATATATCATTGAATGTGACTGGCCATTAATCTGGTGCAAATTCATTGTGTCTACATTAGTGCTCTGACGACATACACCATTCAGTTTAGCAAATATGAATGTTTTGAATCTGTTCTAGAGCAGAGTGCTCCACGTTCAGACATTTCTGACAGGAATGTTGTCATCCTTATCGACTGATCCTTAATGTTGATTTGGCAAACTGTCTTAGTGTGGTTAGCTACAGAAGTATTTCATGTATGTTATGTGGATCTGAGACCACTGATCATGTTCTCCTCATTCAAGTGTCTGGATTTCTGACACGGATGTGACATATCTGTACATATTATAAATCAATACTATTTTTAACCATATATTTTGTACAAATATTCACATTAGCTCTGTACTTCAGTGGAAATCTAATCTGGTATTAAACATTTTGGTGGAATTAGTGAACTATGCGTCTGTGCTTTATTCCATACACCCCCCCACTTCCATTATCATGAATCACCACAGTATAATGATTTTAAGCAGCCCAAAACAGTGACAATGATGACCCATTGTAGCTGTTTGTAACAACAGTATATGAAGCTGGTGTACAGTACTGCATACACCTCCCTCTGGTGACCATCACTGGGAACTGGAACAGGCCAGTTATTCATCCAAAAGGAGGAAGCCTCTGTCTCTTGTGCTGATACACCATGGTTCATGTCCCCTGGCAAGGCTGCATGTGATCTCCCATAGTATATTACTGCCATAGGTCAAGTGAAACTAAATTTAACAGAACAGAAATTACACAGGTGCTTAAAAGCACCTGGGCAGGGTGCTAACCTCTTTCTTTTATCCTATGTATGTTTAATGTGGTTGACTGTGCCTTCCTCTGAAGCCTCTGTGAGTTCATTAACACTTGGATGCTCACAGACCAGGTCCAGCCCACAGCACAGTGTCATGGTTGTGGAAATTTGGTGGCGGGAGAGATGGGGCGTTGTTCCCCTACTGCCAGATCTTCTAACCTATGGGAAGGCGCGAACCCTGCATGCTGGATCCGATCCAGTGCTCAATCCCAATGTACAGGGCTGGACAAGGGTAGGGAAGCTACTGTAGGACCCAATCCTGTTGTGGGGGACCAGGAGAGGGTGGTGCCAGGCCCTCAGGATCCAACCCCAACATGTGAGGGGCAGAAGGGGGAAGTGGCAGGCCCACAGGGGACAGCAGGGGCAATGCTGGGTCCCTGGGACTGAATCCCAGCACACGGGGGATAGGATAGGTGGTGGTGGGCCCCCGAGACCCAATCCCAGTGCTGGGGGCAGGGAAGAGTCAGTACTGGCCCCACAGCCCAGTCCAGCTCACAGACAGGCCCTGCATCATTTATCCGGCCCATGGGGCCAAAAGGTTGAGCACTCCTGATCTACACCAACTGTGGCCAACCTGCAGCATGGGTGCCACAAGTGATATGGGAGCCTCTACGCAGGGCATACCGCAGTGGCAGATGGAGCAGGAAGCAGAAGCTAAAACAGCGAGTCAGGCAGGGAGCATAAGGAAGGAAGCAGAAAGCAGAGCAGCAGACTCAACAGAGGAAGGGGATCAGAGTGGTCCTTGAGAAGGGTACATAGCCAATTTGTGGCAGACCTGTCAAAAAAACTGGGCCTCCACTGATCTGCACCGTGGGACAAGACAGCTCCTTTCTGCCACCAAGGGAATAAGTCCTTTAAGGCTGCTCCTGCTCCATGTCAGAGCAAAATTTTTGATTAAATGCTGACAACACAGGGAGTTGAAACTGACACGTGCATTTGACTCTGTGAGGGGACAGTTCCAAGGCTCACCAAGCCCTTGCCCCTGGGTGACCTGCGGGCCTGTCAGCCATTACTGACCTACTCCCCCCACAGACCCTGTCAGCTTCTGACTGAGAGCATGCTCAGTCAGAACCTGACATGAGGTAATCGGACTAGAAATTTCTCTGCGGAGAGCATGTTGATTGGCCACTAAATTCAGATAAAAGTTCAGTGAGCCCCTCCCTCCCTCGGGGGGAGATGGCACTCGCTGGAGACAGAGGCTGGAGCTGCAGGGACTGTCTCAGTCAGGCTTTGGGGCCTACTGATCTCCTCCCTCGCTCGGCGTTTTGTGTCGCTCGTTGCTGGTGTATTGCGATTTTGATTTCCTGGCTTTGACTACTCGGCTTTTGACCTCGGCTTTGGATACCACCACTTCTCTTCATTGTCCTTACTGGACTGGCGTCACGACCCCGTTCTACCCGACGTGTTACAGTTTTGTTTGTTCGTTTACTTCATTTAAATGAGCTGTTGACCAGCCCTGGGACTATCAAGTTGGGCAGCTGCACCTAGCTCCGGCTAGAAAGCAAGGGCTCACTTGAAAACCCCATGGGCCAACAGACCCCTCCATTGTTTGGTGTTCGCATTCGTTAACTGTAAACTGAAGAAAGAACTGTGCCACCACTTCAACGTGTGAGTAAATAAACCTATCTAATTTAGAAACCAATATGCTTCCCATGCTGCTCAGACTCCGCTGCTGCTAATCCCACCTGTTCGTGTCCCAGTCACCACCCCAGCCCACCGTGACCTTGGGGCCCGATTCATGCGGTTTGGCTAGCCCCGACACTCCACACACCTCAACCCCCGACATGAGATGGTGGAGGGCTGTGGTTCACACCAGGCATCTCCTCCTGGGCACGCTGGAAACTCAGGTGCAGGGAAGCCCTCACCGCCTCATTTCTGGGGTTGAAATGTGTGGAGTGGACAGGCCTTATTTGAATCTGAGGCCTCTGCAACCATGGCATGCACATGTCCTCTCCAGGACAGGACATGGACTACACTCAACCTCCAGCCTGGCAAGACATATCAGATGGGCCACAGGTCTCCCCACAGGTCCAAAATGTGGTAGTGGAGGAGCAGTGGGCATTAATGCTACTACATGTGGGGCCAGGGCTGGTCCTGAACCAGGATCCAGTGTAGCATGTGCAGGGCCAGGGCCTGATCCAGGACGTGCAATCTAGCATGCACGGCCAGGCCACAAGCTGCATGGCACCTGCACGCCAACCCTAAGCTGGGCCAGGCCTGCAGACAGATCTGGTGCACTTGACCCAGCTTGCAGGCTGATCCAGCCCCACTCCAGAAAGGTTAAGCACTGTTGGACTACGTGGATTGTGCGTCTGATTTAGCATGACAGTTCTTCTGTGCTTTAGTCACTTATGAATGTCTAAGTCAGACAAATTGTACACACTTGCCAGATACATTAATAAAGGAAAGAAACCCCTTTACATATGGACTAGAGAGTTTGATTTCACCATAGTGAACATAAAAACCTGCTCCCAAAGATTTTATGCTCCCGCTCTGCCACTGCTTTATACTTCCAGGCAAATATTCCCAGGGGCACAAGCGGGCAGAAAACTGAAACTGCTCTGCAAAAGGAACAAAAAAACAGCTCGTCCTGGTGCTGCAATAAGTGTGTGGAGCTGGGTCTCGGGGTGAGGTCACACGTTACACTTGCAGTGCACTACGTGTGAGAGACATTAAGGGGTGTTAAAGTGAGAATGTGGCAGGCGCAGCTGCAGGTGAGAAGTGGCCATGTCTACACAAGCTGCGGACTGCGCCGTAGTCTGATGTGCGCAGTATCGTCGTGTGGCAAAAACTGGTGTGATGCGACTGTGCCGTAGCATTCAGCTACTGCGCCATAGCGTCACAACAGCGTTCACTGGTGCGATGGCACGGTTCCCGCGCAGTCATTTAGTACTTGTTTATACTAGTACTAAATAAACGCGCAGCAATGACTGCCCAGACGCAGCCAGTTAATACCGCTTCTTGCCAGCACTGCTCTGATCTGTGGCTAGAGGGCGGGCGAGGAAGGCCCGGTCGGGAGCCAGGGAGCGGGGCATCCTGGGAGCCAGGAGGGCTGAAACGGCTTTTTTCTGCCTGTGGAGCAGATGGAAGTGACCCTCACAGGCCCGAAGCCGGTAACCTGGAGATGCCGAGGGGGCGCTTAGCATGAGGTCAGGAGGTCGGAGCGCAGACTTTCGCACTGCAGGTACCCCTAGCACGTTAAGTGTGGCGCATGACTCCAAGTGCCCCTGGCGGGCTCTAAGCGTGACGTGGGGCTCCAACTGCTCTTAGCACACTGTAAGTGTGACGTGGGGCTCCAAGTGCCCCTAGCACGCTCTAAGTCTCACGCGCAGCTCCAGCCGCCGGCTCTGAAAGGGACAGCCCGGGGGGAAAGAAGACCCCGCCCCCGCCACAACTGCCGCGCACGCCCCGCCCCAAGCGCCCCAACCGCCGCGTGACCGTTACCCCGAAGGGGGAGTGACAGCGCCACTGGCCACTGGCGCCCGAGCGCCGCGCACCGGAAGTGCCTCACAATGGGCGGGGTCGAGAACAGCAGAAGCGGACCAGGGGCGGCGGCTGGCAGGTGAGTGACTGCGCCGGGAGCAGGTGCGGGACTGGGGCGCGGGCGCCGACGCCTCAGCCCCCCGCAGTCCGCCCTCGGACGGTGTCTCTCCGCACGGCGAGGCCGGGAAGCGAGCGAGAAGCGCGGTGCGCGCGCCTGTGTCGCAGCTCGGCTCGTGTGGGCGGCGGTCCCCGCTCGCTCCCCGCACGCGGGTAGTGGCAGTGGGGACGCAGCTGAGCCGTGTCTGGCTAAGGCCTGGCCGTGTCCCGCTCGTCTCTTGGGCGGCGGGGAGCCAGTTTCTGATCCACGCGTACCGACATGTCGGTTGTATATCGGATGGCACCCAGAAAAGGAAAATTTCCATTATAATGTTTGCTGAACGTTGGTGACGGGTCAGGTGCACGAGGGTGCAGGTGCCACTCGCCATCCTCCCCACTGACACCGCTGGCGGCGTCTGTAAGAGGTCACCCATCGCCACTGGGTGCCACCGACACTGCCAGCAGTGTCTGTGGGTAGTTGCTAATCACCAGTCGGCGCCCACCTCCACCACCAATGCCACTGCAGCCACCTTTGGAAAGGCCCTGCTTGCCTGCAGGCAGTTGCTGGGCCCCCCTCAGCCTCAGGAGGCAGGCGATGTTCATCGATAAATATAACGTGCCTTGTGGCTGGGGCCTTGGCAGCGCCCTGTAGGTAAGTCTGTGTAGCGGAAGGGGGAGCAGGTCAAGACCCCCACAGTGAGGCAGGGGCAGCGGGCGCTGCCCAGCCAGGGCAGTGAATGAGACCTGGGGCAGGGAGCAGGACGGAGCCACGGGCAGCTCGTCCTCGGGCACAGGGCAGGGAGGGGGAGCAACTCCCTGCCACTGCGCACACCCCATGCAGGAGGCATGGGGGCAGGTGCCCCCCTAGATCTGTGCATGGGGTGGATGCAGGCTGCTTGCTGTGGGCTTAGGGCTCTCCACTCTGCTGCCTTTTCCTCAGGAGCCCCATGCCAGCTGCACACCCCCTGCCCACCTGGCATCAGTGGAGGTGGTGAGTTTTGCCTCCCATTGCCAGGTGAGCAGGGGACACACAGCTGGCATGAGGCCCCCAGGGCAAAGGCAGCCCTAAGCCCACAGCAGTCTGCCTACCTCTGGCCTTTCCCCACTCGGCTCCACTCCAGTTAGAAAGGGTTGGGAAAAATACCGCCCTCGAACCAGATCTGGCCCACAAGGCCACTCTATCCAGCCCGCATGGCCCCTAAAAAATATTTAGAAAATTAAAATTTATCTGTCCTTGGTTCCTGTCAAAGATGACAGGAACCAAGGGCAGTAGGACCCAGGGGAAGCCCTGGAGAGCTCCTGCAACAGCAGGAGCCACCTGGCCCTGCCCCGCCCCCCCAGCCTGGCAGACTTAGGTAAGGGAGGGGGTGAAAGGCAGGGGTCTAGGCAGTGCTGAGGGAGGGAGGGAGGGAAAGCGGCCCCTCCCATGCCCGGAGCTCCCTGCTGCAGCTGCTCACAGCCTGTGTGGGGCTGTCCTGAGTAGGCTCAGGCAGCCACATGGGACTGTGAGCAGCTGCAGTGTGGGGCTCTGGGCATGGAGTGGTTAAGGGGCCACTTTCTCCCCCACACTCAGCACCAGCTTGTAACCCTGCCCTGCTCCAGCTCCAGGTTCGCCCATCAAGGCCCCGCCACAGCGGCAGCAGCTGTGGCCCCCCCGCTTGCTGTGCCTGGCAGTGTTTGCTGCTGCTGTGCAGCGTGCGAGCTCCAGGTGGGCAGCAGCAGCAGCAAACGCAGCGCGGCAAGCTGCCACAGCAGGGTTCCGATGGGGTAGCCCGGAGCCGGCACGGGGCCCAGGCTGGCAGCAGACCAGGTTACAAGCTGGTGCAGAGCATGGGAAAAGTGGCCCCTCACCTGCCCCGTGGCCAGTGCCCCATGCCGCAGCAGCTCACAGCCCTGTGGGGCTGCCTGTGCCTACTCCGGAGAGCCCTGCACCGACTGCAGCAGGGAGGTCTGGGCATGGGGCAGGCGTGGGGCCACATTTCCCTGCTCCATGCCAGCTCCTTCCCTGCCAGGGGGCACAGGGTCAGGGCTGTGCGCTGCCCCTCACCTGTACTGTGGGGCTGGGGTCATACTGGGAGTCAGCGGGTGCGGGAGCAGGGCCCAGTGTCCCAGGGTCAGCGCCAGCAGGGCCCAGAGCAGGGTGGCAGGGGTACAGGGTCCCGGCTGGCAGGGGCTCTGTGGATCCGTATTAGCTGCCCCCTCTCCTTGCTGGTGTAGCTCAGCCCAGCTCCACAGACCCCTGCCAGCCTGTGCCCCACTCTGGGCCCCACTGGTGCTGGCCCTGGAACATTAGTCCCAAGACACTG
>NW_017728918.1:2244255-2278753 GCF_001723895.1 Crocodylus porosus
CCAGCTCCTTCCCTGCCAGCAAGCAGGAGGTCGGGGCTGTGTGCTGCCTCCCGCCTGTGCTGGGGGGCACTGGGAGTGAGTAGGCGCAGGAGCAGTGTCCCAGGGTCAGCGCCAGCAGGGCCCAGAGCAGGGTGGCAGGGGTACAGGGTCCTGGCTGGCAGGGGCTCTGTGGATCCGTATTAGCTGCCCCCTCTCCTTGCTGGTGTAGCTCAGCCCAGCTCCACAGACCCCTGCCAGCCTGTGCCCTGCTTTGGGCCCCTGTGCTGGTCCTGGGACATTGGTCCCAAGTTGGTGACCAGGGGGTGGGGCACCTGTCAAGGGTTGGGGCTACCCATGCAACCCTTGACAGCTTGCCACAACTTGATGAACATCCCTCTGCCTGAAATAATTGCCCACCACTAAGTTAAAAGCATCCCCATGCTTAAAAACGGTGGCAGGAGTGGTTAAACTAAAGCTCATTTGACAGGCTATAGTTTAAGTGCCAAGACACTGCCATTTTTTAAGTGCCAAGATGCTGATCCTCTAGACAAGCCATCCACAGCTCTGTCCTGCTCTCCTCCCCAGCCTGGAGTCCCATTCACTACCCTGGCAGGGCAGCAGCCCCTGCCGCACTCCCTCCCTCACTGTGGGGGCCTCGATCTGTCTCCGCCATTCCGCTTCACAGACTTACCTGCAGGGTGTAGCTCTCCACACTGTCTGGCTAAATTCCTGTAAATCAGTTATCAGATCAGTATTATCTGATATGCCTGGTGCATAATTGGCTATTGGTATTGGCCAAAAAAATCTTTATCAGTGCACCCCTAGTTTATGATGATTAGTTGGGCAAGGTCAAGAGGGTGTTTGAAAGCCAGGAGCAGAGGGGCTAGGAATCTCTCTGTCGCGGTCTGATCCTTGTTGCATATAAGCTGCAGCTGTTTGCTTCCTCTGAGCCATTCCAGGATGGGGTGGTATGTGACCAGCAGGGGTGTGCGCTCACATGACTTCTCTGGTGAGACTTGGGTGTGATGCATGCATTCCTTTGTTAATGTTGACCACTCATTTTTCATTTCTTAAGTGTTGTCTCCTAACTTTGAAGCATGTATAGTAAACATAATGGAGATGCTGTACTGGTACAGTACTGGATTGAGATTAGGATATTTAGATTCTCTTCCTGATTCTACTAATTTGTTTAATTCATTTGTGTGTGTGTATGTGTGTGTGTGTGTGTGTGTGTGATGGGAGGGGAGTGTTTTGAAAGTAAATTTCTGCTTTGAGTGTTTTTAGGGTGAAGCTTGCTAATGTTTATGAACACTTTATAGATTGGTACATCTGATGGGGTATGGTGGGAGATAGCTGATTTGAGGAAGAGTTTGGACTCCCAGCAGAAAGGTAAGGGAAACTTAATCCAAACTTAATCTGGAAAATGCTTGGACAGGTTTGGCTTGCAGTATAGCAGAAGGTATAGGACTAGGAAAAAAATTATAGGGTCTTATTTGGACAGTTACATCTGAGGGATTTGACTGTGTCTGTTGTAGGCAGTATCCTCCTTGAAGAACAGTTGGCTGTCCAACTTTTGTCCAGGCGGAGGAGACTCATGGTTCCCCTGGATCATTCCCTGCTGTGGGTGCTATGCTTGGAACATGCAGCCTCTCCTCTCTCTGCACAGGTGGCGCAGGCAGTGTACAGGGACTAGGGCTGTTTTCCTTTACAAGGCAGCAGAAGCAGCAGATCACCAATTAAATAGCCCTGCTTGAAATAAAGTTAACACATTCAGGGCAGGAAATGTGGTGAAAACTTAGCATTTTAAGATGGGATATTTGGCCCTTTCCTTCCCAACCCCGTCTTCTTCGCTGGCTGGCAGCAGGTGCTGGAAGGAAGAACCTATGTGCCCACTGCTGTCCCCTCCCTGAGCTGGGCTCCCCAGATCAGCTGGGGACACCACTGCTCCATACAGCACTGGGCTGGAGTGGTCCCATACTCAAGCTGGAGATGAAATATTGTTTTTCCCCATGTTGAGTGGGGGCTAGAGGGAAGAAAAGTCATTTTGAACCAGAGTAAATACAGTAGGACTTTTTTCTTCTTTTTTTTTGGTTGGTAAATGTTCTTATGTAAGTGACTTTCAGCAGGTATGACGGGATGTTTTACATTAGCCAGTTAGGTCACTGTGGTCTGTGTGATGTTTCCAGTAGGATTAGTATTGACTTCAATAAAAGTGTGTTTTACTGTTGATTCCAAAAGAATCATTCATTCTCTACATGATGTATCCATTATTGCAGAGAGAATTTTGCAGGATACATCTCTCTGATTGTTAGACGCAGGCCTGTCTGTTCTGCCAGAAAAGCTGGCTTAAAAAAAATGCTAGAATGAGGAAATGTCCTTGGTGCCAGCACACATTAAGCTGTGTAGCAAATAGACAAACTATCCAGTGTGGCAGGACAAATGAATACTTTCTTTGCATTGCTGCCCTCAGATATGCATCCAGGATTTTTCAAGGAATCTATCCTTGTCTGAATTTGGACTTTTAAATCTCGATTTCAAGCATGTGAGAGAGAAAAATAACTCGATGAATTGTGAGAGAATGATTTCATTTTGCATGAGTTCTGCACCTGCTGTTATCCATATATAATTATAATTGGAATTGACTTTAGGGCTCCTGTAAGCCTGGTGATTTTTCATGATGAGTCAACTGATTAGACCAAGAACTTTTTCTCAAATGTATCCAGAAAGAAAAACATTTTTGGCTGCAACAGTTCATGATCTCTCTTTGTATTTTGTAGTGGTCAAATTATTCATGGTTACACTAATTTTTTAGCAAGTTTTTTTAAAATTTCAGGCTTCTTGTATCTAGGTTCAGTGGTGTTTACTTGGAAGGAACAAATAACTTTAGATACTATTAAACTTCATAGCATTGGACAGGAAATGCAGCTGTGGTCTGAGATGCCAAACAACCTTTTGACTTTCTGCTGCCCTTATAACTCAGGAGAAATGTAACGTGATTATGTGGATTGTATAATAGATATTATTTCAGATCTAAATTTCTAGTTTGATTGTGCGCTAGATTGACAGTAGCTTAAAACTGATGGTACAGTTCTAATTGTTTTGAATATTAGTGTGGGGTTACTTCAGTTCCCAGAAACATTTGTATTTCAAAGCCGTTACAGACTTGTCACTCTTAGTAGCAACAAAGCAGACCTGAACAGTATGGAGTACTGAAGTCCTTGCTCCTAAAGAAGGTCCATCTAGTTTAGGGTTAAGGTATGTTTTTGGAGCCTCGTGGGGAACAATTAAACCATGTCTGTCAGGCTTAAATCAGTAGTACTAGAAATATCTTACAAATAGTTATGTTTGCCACATTTAAAATATAGTTCTTTAAGCCATGGTAAAAACAAGGTATGCTTTTTCATTGGTGTGTGGGTGGAGATTTTCTAGGAAGAGACTACAAAATATATTTGTGTGTGTGTGTGTGTGTGTATGCATTCAGTTTATATATAAACTAATCTACCTTTAACAGCATCTGTTTGTTTTTGGGTTTTTTTTAATGCTAAAATAGAAGCTGGAAAAGGAAGCTGATTTAAATTAGGCTTTATGCTCAACATATCACTTTAAATTAGCTTCTTTTTCCAGCTTCTATTTTAGCATTAAAAAAATCAGGCTTTACACTCAACTTATGGCTTTACCCATTATAAATTCCTTGAGCATATACAATATTTTAGTGTTGGAAAAAATAGATAGCTGAAGTTTAGCCCTTCCATTAGTTACCAACAAAACAGTTTGAAGCGAGAAGTGAAAACATTTTTTTTATGATAGAAGTGAGACTTTCAGTCCTGAAATGCTAGCAAATATGTCGGGGTGAAAAGGAAGAGCAAGTAGTTCGTGTGGGTTTTTTGGTTAAGGCAGTATATACTTCCTGTATACCATGACAAGTCAAAAGACTTCCTAACTTGGTTGTGTCTTAGTTCTTCATCTGTAACATGCTTTCTAACCCTTGAAAAGCGAGGAACTAGCATGTTCCACTAGTGTGGAGCAGAGACGTGCATAGTCCCTTTACTTGTATAACACAATACTAGTTCCAATGTGTTGTCCATTGCTCATTATGATATGCATATAGCTATCTGCATATCAGTTAAGGACATGAACCATTTAAGTGCTTACCATCTTTCTGTCCTGCTGTCTAATTTTTCACTTGATAGTACCCCTGTGAACAGTTACAGTTAATTTGCAGTTTAACTGTCAAGGCAGCATGGCACCTTTATAAAATAATTAAGGGATAAGCTTTTATAAGTAGCACAGTGCAAACTCAGATGCTGTGCATGGATCTGCAGAGAGCAGGGATTCAAACTAAAAAAAGAGCAATTTAAATACAAAGGATAGGGTAGGCAGGAGGTGCAGAGTGGGGGCACTCGTGGGAGGCAAAGGTGGTAAACAAAGCAGTAAAACTTTATGGCCATAGGAGCTAAAAAAGCTAGCCCAGATAATAAGATAAGATTATCCAGTGCCACTGTCCTGCCTTTTGCCTGACTTCGAACTAGCAGGGTTAGCGATCTCTGATCTGGTTACTTAACTGTTCTGGAAGCAGGGAAGGGGAATCAGGTGTTCTTAAAAGCCTTGAACCTGATGGGGACCTGGTCAGGGATGCTGATACACGGTGCTGTTCATGCGCATTGGAAAGTCATTGTTTATGGTGGGTTACAATAAGTGCAGAGGCTTTTTTAAATCCTGTGGTTATAAACTAATATGGACTACATAGTTATGCACTGGAATGAGGATAAAGTCCACTAGTGTTATGAGTGTTCAAGTTGCTATGCGGATGCCAGCCATATGCGTATATAACCAAGCCTGTAAATAAAACTTGTTATAGATTTTCATATATGTATAGTAAAAGCAAATGTTTGAGATAATTTAACTTTACCTTTGTAATCCACAGATACCACCTTTTTCTGTTAAGGGAAATACGACTTTTAGGATGGCTGTGAATTGCTGCTGGAGATTCTGGGCAGTTTGTATGCTGACTTTTCCCAGCACTTTCTCTCTCCAGGAGGAACAACCCAGAGTGTTACTTGTATCTTTTGATGGATTTCGATGGGATTACATCAACAGAGTGCCAGCTCCCCACTTCCATTATGTCATGAAAAATGGTGTTCATGTGAAACAGGTCACTAATGTGTTCATTACAAAAACCTATCCTAATCATTACACAATGGTGACTGGCCTTTATGCAGAGAGCCATGGCATAGTTGCTAATGAAATGTATGATCCTATCCTGAACAGAACATTCTCTATGAACCACATGGACATTTATCATGCACAGTTCTGGGAAGAGGCCTGTCCAATATGGGTCACAAACCAGATGGAGGGACATAGAAGTGGAGCTGCTATGTGGCCAGGAACGGATGTAAGAATACGTGGAGTCCTTCCTACGCATTATATGATGTACAATGAGTCTGTTTCATTTGAAGATCGAGTTTCCCATCTTATTGATTGGTTTACATCTGAAAACCCTATCAACTTTGGTCTCTTGTATTGGGAGCAACCTGATGAAATGGGGCATATATTGGGCCCAGAAAATCCACTTATGCGAGTAGTCATTAATGAGACTGATGCCAAGCTGGGATATCTTGTGTCAGAACTGAAGAAAGCAAAGTTATGGGACACAGTGAATATCATAATCACAAGTGACCATGGAATGGCACAGTCTTCCTCCAAAAGGCTTATAGAGCTTGACCAGTACGTGGATAGAGAGTGGTATACAATGGTTGACCATTCTCCTGTGGTCGCTATTCTGCCAAAAGAAGGTAGGAGTCATGTCGCAGAGATTTCTGAAGAAACTATAAAATCTTAAACCTGATTCAGTTTTAGAGTGGGTTCCCTTGTGTTGGCAGTGATACTGAAGCCAGTGAGATTTGTGTCATGATGACCAAGGACTACTGTATGAGTTTGTAGGCCAACACACTTATTTTTGTATTGATACACCTGTCTAGAAACCTAGCTCAGTATTTAAAATTGTGCACTGCTCATTTTAAAATACTAATCAAGGATCAGTCCTTATCAATTTCTAGTGTGTTTAAGTGAAATTGATATGCACTCCTTAGTTTGAAGGAGTAAGATTCAGCCCAGCATTCAGTGGGATGAAAGAAAGTGTTTGAATGCATGGTGTTAATCTTAATGTAAATCAGTAGCTAGTGTGTGGTGTCCTTCCACAAAAGATGCAATTCTGTTGCAGCCTTAGCCCAAGAACCTGGCTTCTTAGCTTCAGCTCTTGAGGCTAATGCTTTCCCTTTTGGAGGTCTCTGGTTCAGTTTCTGACTTGGTGGCTGTCACTGACCTCTCCTGACTTATCTGGTCTCAAAACTGCTGCAGCTGTACAGTTCCTATGGAGCAGAGATTGCTAAAATTACACTGTGCAGATACTTTTGTGATAGAATTTGGGTTTTTTAAAGGCAGCCCTGGTACGGATAATCTTTTTCCAAACTCATTGTGACTTTAACTCCCGTGGGCCTTCTTTTGATGCCATTCTACTCTTTTAGTCTGATTCCTGAAGTTGTGCTGCTGCTTATTTCCAGCTGAAGATCAGAATTAGATGATCACTTTCTAGCAGTGATGACTAGGGTATTACTGTGACACACACAACTTGGGTACGTAACAGGCAAGACAAAAATAGCTTCCAATTCTGAAATCAAATACAACATTGCACTCTCAAATAACTGCAACATTCTTTTTATTAACTCAGTACTCCACGTTATTTTTCAGGTCCCCATCATGTAAAAAGAAACATTTTCAATGTCCGCTTGGGTTTATGTTCTAAATCCAGGCTTGGGCTTAAAAGAAAGGAACCTCAAGATAAAAGTAGCTTTAACAAGAGGAGGGTGTTCAAAGTGCAGAAACATGTATTTTAGATTTAAAGATTTCCCTGCAGTATTTGGAGCACTGTGTTCTAGTGCATGAAAACAAGCTGAAGCTGTTCAGGTCCTTGCTTTGTCTGCGTTTCTAATGAAATGTGAAAACTGAGCCAATGTTGAAAGTAACTTAGATTTTGAAGCCTCTTTAATGTTAATATTCTAATATATTAGTAATTGACAGATTTTAAAAAATTACTGGTCTCAGTTTTCCTTTTAATAGTTGAGTGCTTTGATAACTTACCAAACTTCCAGTTGTACTGTTTGTCTCTGAGCAGCAGTTTGTCATGTTATTGCTGCATGTACTTTTCTTGCTTCATCCAGAGGTACCTGCTTTAAGTACATTTTAAATTGATGGTGCTGATTTTAACTTTTTTGGTCCTAGTTCTGTAGTTCATCAGTAATAGAAGCCAAGACTTACGCATAGCTGCAGTTACTTTCTCAATGGATTTAAGACCTTTTTTTTTTTTTTAATTTAATTGATGTTTCTTAACTACTTTCTAGCCATGCATTCATAGCCAGAGGTTTATTCTTAATTTAGATATGGGATCTTGGTAAAAATTTAAATTTAAATTAAAACATTATGGCACTATTATGCCATATATTTTGTTCAAGGCAGGTACAGAAAATGTTGCTAAGCAGTATTGCCACTTGTTCTGAAAATAAAAATGCAGATACATTTCTGTTAGACTAATGTCATTGAGCTCATCAGTTGGAGGCAGAAGGGCACAGATGTATGAGCTGCTAGGTATGTGATAAAAAAGCAAATAAGATCCTTGGGTACAGGAATAGGTATCGCAAGGAACTGGTGAGACCCTTCTGGATTACCATGTACAGTTGTGGTTACCAGCCTGAATCTGTCTTTTTTTGAATGAGGGAACAGATGGACACGTGCAGAGAAAGGCTGCTAGAATGGTCTCGGAAACAGAGAGCCTATCATATGGAAGACAGTAGTTTGTTTAACCTAGCAAAATGAAGACAGAGAGAATATGATTGCATTCCCTGAATGTAACCCAGTAAAAAGCCTGTGTATGTGTGCATGCCTGATAGTTAAACTAGTTTCAAGAGGGACTTACGTTTATAAGCAGTGACTCAGGACATCCCTTTCAAGTCTTTTTCTGTGGAGTGCATCAAATTTGTGATTGAGTTGTACATTGAATAAATGGGTCTGGTGATACCACCTCTAGCTAATTTTTTTTTATAAATACATTCCACTATAATGTACATTTTTGCTGGAGATTGCATGTGCCAGCACTTTGAGGTGGCATAGAAAATCCCCCTCTCATAGATGCCTGGTGTGTGTGCGTCCTACTCCTGGGCTGAAGGTTACACCAGTTGATATGTTTGGAGTTAGGAGGACATATTTCCTCTAAATTATACTGTGGGTTTTGTCCCTTCTTTGCAGGATGGCACATAAATTACCTGCCTGAGATCCTTTCAGCATCTCTTGCCTAATAGCTTTTCTGCCATGGCAGAAGCCTTAAGCATTGCTGGCATTTTGGTCTCTATTTTCAATCTCTTCTATGTAGGCAGGACTTGAAATTCTCAAAAACTCAAGACATTTTATCCAAATATCCAGCATCAAAAATAATAGGGGTTATCTTCTCTTGCTTTAAACACTACAAAACTAAGCTTAAACTGTTCACAGAATGAGGGGAAAATACACTTTGGCAGGAGGGCTGCCCCCCTCATCAGGGGTGCCTTCTGTCATTTCTGCAAAAATTCACTGGAAGTTGGTCGATTTATAATTTGACACATCAGAACCTTGAGTTCCTTGAGTCTCAGTGGACTCTTAGGTCTAATTATATATATATATATATTTTTTTTTTTTTCTCTCTCTCTCACCATGCCTCCTGGACTCGGCTGTCTATTCTTCCTTAGCTCCCTTCTCTTCCCCATCCCATGCTCTTGCACCTCTTCTTCTTTCCAAGCCATTAGTATCTCCTCTTCATTCCATTGTTTCTACTACAGCAGAAGATAAAAACAGGTAAATGATCAAATCTGTATAAACTCTTAACAGAGAGAAAGGAAGATATTGTTTATAAGCCCTCCAACATTGAGATTACATACTGCAAAAAGGCAACGCTGAGGACTTCCAGCTATGAAGCTGCAGTATGGATTCTGATACAAACAGTATTTAATAAAAAACTGGTCAATTATGATCTCAGAGGGAAAATATAGGTACAGGTGAAGAAACAAGTTTAGTCTAGTTTGAATATTCAGCGCTGCTTACACTTTTAGTTGTAAGACTGCAGTTGAAATGTATGCCCCTCCCCTATCTTACATCTCAGTTCACCTTTTTGTTATATTTTGTTCTTAAACTCTTGACACAAGGATCACTGCTTAATTTTATTTTTTAAAGTAATGTCTAATACCTTAATAACCTAATCTGAACTAATGCTCTGGTAATGTCTCAAGGCCTTAACAAGCAAGGAATATTCAAACATAGGAAATGTTACTAGGATCCTAATTTGTATCTAAATATTTTTTTTCTGAGAGCCTGTTCTTATCAGTCAGGTATACACATTTAATGCGACAATGGTGCAAAAGTACAACTAGCAGCTATTTTTCTTTTTTGAAGTCTGTCTAATATAAAATGGTAAGAGACCAGCCAGTAACATTAACTGGAGGTAGGCACCAAAATGTAGACTGAAATAGAGCAAGATCATGGACGTAAACTGGAAAATATTTTTAAAACAAATAAAGAAGCCCTAGTTGTTCTCTGTCAATGTTAGATGTTCCAGTTTGTAAACAAGTTGGCTCATTGTTAGTGCAAGTTAATATTTAGGGGCTCCTGGGGTCTGATGGTACCACCTGTAGTTAACATGTAATAGCTCCCAGTTAAGCTTTTTACAGGACAATACCTTCCAGAGGGTAGGGACAGGTGGGACATTTGAAACCCTTTGCAATGCAGCTGCACTCTGAAACACTTAAAAACCCCAGAGTGTTCCAGCTGCAGGCAGATTTGTGGCCCCTTGCCACCTTCCTGGTAAAGCACTTCAGAATTGCCACAGCTGTATGTAGCAGGGTGCTCTCAGGCCAGCACTGGCACAAGGTGGCTCTGCTCCCTACCCCAAGGGAGGAGAGAACAGAGCAGATGCTATGCTGCTGTCTTGCAGAGCCAGTGCCAGTGAGTGCTCTCCAGACTGCCCCTGGCCAAAACAGGGAAGCTTGAATTTGAGATTCTTCTCCCCTGCCCCTCTCCTGATTCTGTTGGGACAGGGGGCGCTCCAGGAGAGAGGAGGCAGAACAAGCACGAGAGCACTCATTGACACAGCGCTGTGATTCCCCCCCTCCATGTTCTGCTCCAAGCTGGCAGGGAAAGAGCAGGGTGCCTGGAACACTGAAGGGTCCATTTTGAAGTGCTTCTAAATATTACCTGTTGCCTTCAGGATTCGTTTTGGAACGCTCCTGCCCTTTTTGGAGTGCTTCAATGGGGTCTGTGTATCTGTCTGCCTTGCCACTTGAAACTCTTCAAATGTTACATCTGCCCCCCCGCCCCAAGATATCGGTTTCCAATGAAAGGTGGCTGAACACCACTGCTAGCTGGGGACAAACATGAAAATTCCTTAAAAGCTCTGCTCCTTGAGACATCTGTGTGGATGGATTATGGGAGAAAGTGTTGCCTTCCTCCTGTCAAAACTTGCCTACAGTTTAACAATATTAGCCCTATGATGTCCCTAATTGAAGTAAATACATCAAACTTATACTATCTTATAATTAAGGCTAATTGACGTTCTAAGACAGTTAAGAGAAAACATGAGGGCTCATTCGAATGTTGATCAGTCCCAAGTGTTTTTTCTCTTCAGAATATAACAACTCAGTTGGAGAATCAAACTGTGACTTCCTGGCTAAATGTGGCTCCTGAGCCCAGTACACTTACTTTTCTCTGCTTCAACCTGAAATAGGTTATTTCAGCTCGTGGCTCATCCTTGACTTAGTTTGTGTGTATTAAGTTCTTGTTTTGTTTTGAAGGTAAACTGGACGAAGTGTATGAATCATTGGTGAATGCACATCCCAACATGACTGTTTATAAAAAGGAGGAAATTCCAAGTAGATTACATTACAAACACAACAGCAGAATTCAGCCAGTCTTGGCAGTGGCTGACATAGGATGGGAAATCGTAAAAAATAAGACCAACCCATTTCTGTGTAAGTATTCTTCATTCTGTTCTTAGATTTCACATGTCTTTGCTGTTCAGATAACACAGTAAAGCTTGTAAATGCCAGGCCTCTCCTGGCCCAATGAAACTCCAATTTGGCTTTGACCAACTGGGTTAAGAATGTACTTGAAGGCTCCATCCTTATCTTTTAAAAGCCCTTAGTGATGTAGGAAGGATAGTCCCATTAAAAGCAGTGAGATTTGTGTTCTTAGCTGCTTTATAAACTTTTGGAAATCCAGCTTTCAGCTGATTTTAAAAAGTAATTGTATCAAACACTTCAGCTGATTTTGGAGAAGATTAGCTTTCAGAGCTAGATCTCAAAATTTCTAAGGACTGGTTCTACAAAATGTCTGGCACCAGATGAGAAGCAGGGTGCCTGTTTGAGCTGACGGGTAACGAGTCTCAAGTTCAGAAAATCTATAAGGTACTTCTGTTTTACCTTTTAAATTGTCATAACTTGGATTTTAATGGTATTTGGGCTCTTTTTCAGAAATATGCTTGAGGGAAATAAACAAGGCTTCTTGTCTCCATTCTGCATTATGGAAAAACAAAATAATGAGCCATGTAACTGTACATGTTTAAATGTTTGTTTTACAAGGTCAAAGTGACAAGCTTGATAACCAGGATTCTTTTATCTTTCTAGTGGGGAATCATGGATATGACAACACCCTACCAGAAATGCACTCGATCTTCTTGGCCCATGGTCCTGCTTTTCGGAAAAATGCCACCAAAGGAGCCATGAATATGACAGACCTGTACCCCTTGTTGTGCCACCTGCTTGGTATCAATCCACTGCCAAACAATGGATCGTTCAGCAATGTGGAAGATATACTTGCTAGACCAGTTCCTAGAGAGCTTCATCCTAGAGATTATGAAAAAGAGTCCTATGCTTATTTTATTGGAGTCTCTCTTGGGACCATTCTCATTATTGTGTTTCTTGTAGTTTTTATGAAGCATTTAACCCACAGCCAAATACCTACCGTACAAGCACGGCACACTGAAATTGCCCAGCCCTTACTCCAAGGCTAGTGTAGAATGCTATTACTGGCAGGTAATAGTTCTGGAATAATGCTTCAGTGTTCTTCTAAGCTATTGGGGGCTTTAAAGAGGCTTGTTGAGACACTCTAGAAAAGGCTTGGCAGAAGTACAAGCAAAGTAAAACAAGAAAATGAATGCTGATCTATTGGTGCGCTACAGTAAATATGCACTGGATATATATATAGGAAGAGCATATCTCTTCTGCATTCTACAACTACTTGGTCCTTGAGGGGTTAAGAACCTTTAGGTGAACATACAAAGCTGTGTATGTACGTGTTTAGTAAATTAGGCCTTTTAGATACCTCCTCTTGCATTAACAATATTAGAGAAATTACTGTAGATGCACTTTATAGAATGCTATGTAGGAACTTTACTGATTTCTTGAATTTATCAGTGCTTTCTTTAAATCCAAAAGGTAACCTAACTCTTTTAAAAGTAAAACTAATGTAAGGGATTCACAGTGGAAGGACTGGAGGATTAAATGTTATAAAAATTGCTTCAAAAGCACAAATACCACTAGAATACAGAGTGTTTAAAATTGCAAGGCTTTAAATATTCTGCTTTGAATGACAGCAACTTTCCCAGCTCACTAGAGTATTAAAATTCTAAGCCATGAGCAAATACCTGGTGGCAGTATAATAATGTACTAAAAAATACTGGGCTAAATTTGTCAACCCACTAATGCGGTTGGCTTTTAAAGTCACTTCTATTCAAATGAGAGCAGAAGTTTGTGAGCAGGGCCAGCAGTGTATTTGTAAGTTTCTAGATGCAGATCTCTTACGAAAAAGGGAAGTATTAAACATTTGCTGATCATCAATGAGTGCAATTCCATTAACATCACTGGGGTCATGCCTGTTTGTCAGGGAGTAAATTAACCTGCTGTAACCAGCGTCATGTCTGACACATCCAGGTCTGACCTTGTAAATTTAATCTTTAGCATTTTCCCTGGATTGGGCTCCTACATTAAGAAATAGATTTGACTTTGAAATAGACTTCTAAAGGAAATCGTCTTCGTAGAATCAGAGAAAAAGCACGTGTAACCTCTATACAGGCAAGAGATTATGACTTTCAGATGAAGGTGCTTCATGTAAAACTGTATTAACCCTTTGAGTTAAACTCAACAAAAATATCATAAGTATGACTTCTATTTCAGCACCAAAACAATTAAGCTTTCTTTTGCTCATGCTTTTGATTGCAGAGGCAATAGGGGAAAGCTGGGAAGTTTTTGGAGGAGACTTGTCAAATGAGCAAAACTATATTTAGATGCCTCAGCATTGCTGTATGAATTGAAATTTTTCTTTAAGCCCCATTATTCAACATGGGGTATAATACTGTGAATGACTCCAGCTGGGCTAGCCAGCTAACTGGAGGCAGTTTTCACATGAAAATATTTGGTGCTTCCAATCCTTCCTCTGACAACCTAGCTTATTCCTTTTCTTAAAGGACAGCAAATGTAGTTTTGCCTTCTGCTGTTAACAGGGCTTTTGGGGATCACCTGCAAGTTTGGATATGCACGATTTAATAACTAGATAAAGTAAGTTCTTCGCGTAATTGCAGTATGCTAATAATGCAGATTGGGGGACTGATGCCAGACTTTTATAAAGTGAATATAAAAATCAAACACAATGCTTCACTTAGCAAACTGAGTTTACCAGACTCTAATGCATTCTTGTTAATTTTTTTTAGATAGACTCTTCAGTGAGATCACATAGTAGATTCCTGGTGCCTCTGAGCATCTTTAAGAGTTGAGATTCTCTGGAAAGAATATAGTTTTGTATGTTGTAACTTATGACAAGGTATTAATCCAGTGCCTACCATTTAGAAGTATTCTCTTGCATTCTCAAAAGTATTTCATGAATGAAGGATCTTGGAAGCTTCTGTAGAGAATCTAGTTGTGTGGTGCCGGTTGCTTAGGGCAGTAGCAAGACCCTCTCATTTTATGGTGTATTGTCAATTTAAATTGAGAACAGTTCTTTCTCTCAGATTCCAAGGGTGGCTCTCACTCTTGAGCGGTTCCCACAGAAGAGTTTGGCAATTTCCTTACTCGTTATTTTAATCAGACCAATAATTCCTCCTTCATGCAACACATGTAGCAACAAAATAATCCTTGTCAGCTGTGACCATAACTAATTGCACTGTCAGAGCAGAGGTCTTCACTACTGGCTTGCATTTTGGTCTTTAATTTGTAGCAAGCAGTCTTGTGGGTGACCCTGAAAGTTGGGAATGTTTTCATGTAGGAATTCTGACTAAGCTAAGGCTGGGGTAGAGAAGAATACTAGAACTGGGTTGGTAGATACGTTATAAAACGCGGCATTGTGTAACTTAATCTGACTCAGTTACTAAATTCTTTTGTAATCTTCCTGGGGAATTCACTCTGTTCAAGATGTGCAATTAGTTAAAAGCTTAAGGGGAAAAAAATCCCCACCTGATGGACTGGAAAGCTGACTGTTTTGGACTACTCTACCATATATCGTCTCATACACGTTTAACCAAAGTCGTCTTAACACTGAAAGCTGCATTGATGAAGGCAAAAGTTTTGTTCACAGTAGTGGTTAGAGTAGATGAATAAAATTCATTTACTAAACCTGTGACTACTACAGCCTGAAACTAAAGCCTGTAAATTGCTTGAATGCATATCTGTCAGACTTTTCCAGTATGCAAGATAGCACACTTCCACATTCAGAGAAATTGTTTCTCAGACACATCCTCAAGAAAAGGGGTGGAAAACTGCTTGGTGGGATAGCAGCTGGAAAAGTTCAGATTTGAGATACGAGTCTTTAGTCTTGGTTTATGTCACACATTTTGCAGCCCAACTGAATTTCACTGTCAGAATAAAGACCTGCGGACTGGCAAGCATCCACACTTCAGCAAGCCCTAGTTAGTTTTAGATGACTTGAGCAGGTGGGATAGCATAGTGTCACTATCCATTTACAGCTGCTGCTTCACACTCCCTTGCTTTGATGCCATTAAAAAAATGTATGCCGTTATTTCTGTTGCACATCATGGTACTGGAATGATCGTGGCTTTTTGGCAAACAGCAAAATTAGCAATTAGATTGCATGTTTAGTGAGCACTTTTTTATGGTAGTGGGTTAAAAGTGAAGGGAGCTTATAAATGCGTCTGGGTGAGGGGGAAGTTAAGAATATAAATTCTGTTAACACAAGCACTTTTATCCTGAATGTGCATGCTTACAGCAAGGGAAGAGTAACCAGTTCTCCCTAAAAGGTATGTTTCCCTTTGGGAGAAAATGGGGGTGGAGGGTGGTCCAGTGGCAGCTGAAGCTGCTTCTGTTGAAGAATTCAGCACGCTGCAAACAGCTGTATTCTGAGGCACAGAAAGTAAGTGTGTGTTTAGATATTGTATGTCTATTTCATAGGAAAAATGTGATCAAAAACTGAAATGCCACTCAGTTTTCATGTATTTGTGTTAGTGTGCTTAACCTTTCCCTGTTAAGAATATTTGTAGGAATAATACCTAGTATTAGCCTTTATAAGTACTGGTGATATCTGTAAAATTTGTAAACTTCACTCATCTTCAAGCACAGACGTGGTACTGGTGGAAAAATGTTGTTTATTCCTCAGAGCTGTGATGTGAAACCCTCTAGACTTTGTCCTTGTACTTGATGGGGCAAGTTTGATGTTGTTTACCGTTTTGGTACTCGAGAATCGTGTGCAACTAAGTTAGCGGAAGCTGAAGTGAATATACATACTGTGTGTTTAACTCAGGCTGTGAGCTTGGGAATTGGGGCATTTGAACTCTTAAACTTGATCATACTGAAATGTGAAAGTGTCTCTGAGCAGACGTCTAGAATGTTTTGTTTTCCTATTTGCAAATGAAAATATTCAAATATTTTTATAATTGCTAGCAGTGCTACCGAGCAATGAACATAGGTGTTTAAAAGCAGCTTCGGAAAGAATGTGTTTGTTTTATGAAAAGATTAAAAGATAACTCTGTAAATCATCCTTCTCTTGGGTGAATTTTTTTCTCATAATACCTGGAGAAGATTGTGAATCCTTTTAATTAACAGGATATGGATAAACCAATGGTCTACATGGAATATATGAAGTTTAAGTTAATAAGGCCCCCAACCTAATTCCATCTTCTTTATTGCATTTATTTTATTATATTTAACCAGTCACATGACAAGATATTTCTCAAGAAGACTTGAATACATTTATACAGAACATTTTGTTCCTGTTGAAGTTAACTGAGAGAGAATTCTCGATATATCAAGAGGGGGAAAGATGCACGCATTACATAAAGCAAAGAAATGCTCTGTTGAAATTTGCTCTTAGCAGGAGTTACAAATCAAATGATTCTTCTTTGGCCATACCTTTAGAGAGGTAAATAAAGTATCCAGAGCTCTACACAGTTCTCCCCATGCTCAGTTTTTCTTTGGTTCACGTGTATCAGATTTTCAGTTAATCAAATACAAGAATCTTTATTCTGTCACTTGGCTGGCAATGAACTACAGTAGAGATGGGCAAAATACAGCCCATGGGCTGGATCTTGCCCATCAGATGATTTTTACCCTGTGCATGGCTGCTCCTCTGAAAGAGAATTGTATCTGGCTTGTGGCTGCCATGGCTTTCAGTGCCTCTAGGCCTTCTATCCCCATCCCCACCAGCCAGCTGCAGCAGTAGTAACAGCCACTTCCCTCCTTGGCCGACCCACCCTGTCCTGCCCCCCAGCCCCAGTGTAAGCTCCAAGGCCGGGGGTGCTGAGCTCCTGGCCAGGCTGCTGCCAGGCAAGGCTGGCTGCGCTGCTCCAACCCTATACTTGGCGAGTCAAAGCCACTGGCAAGGGAGGTAGTACATGGGGAAGAGGGCCAGGAGCTGCAGGTTATCTGGGCCCTGCTGGACTGGAGCCTGGTAGGAGCACAAGCCCTGGTGCCACACTGTTCCCACATGCCACTTTGGGCTGTGCCACATGGGCGCAGGTGGAGCAGCTTCTGCCTGACCCCAAGTCCCTGGCACGTGGCCAGGTTGGGCAGGAGCCACGCCAGCTGCGTTCATTTGGCCCGAAGCAGTATGTGGCCCCAGCTGTGCCAGGGACTCAGGGTGGGGGAGGGAGTGCAGGGAGAAGGGGGAACACAGCATGCCACTGAGCTAGCTGATTCTGGATAATCTGCAGCTCCCTGCACCCACACCCCACTCCCCACACACGACCAGGCTGGCTGGTACCACATATTGTTCCTTTGTGCCACATGGATGCAGTTGGTGTGACTCCCGTGCAAGCCAGCCATGTGCCAGGAATGGGGGGGAGGGGTGCAGGGAACTGGTCATGTGGACCAGTACTATGCTGTTTCCCTGCTTCCCCCTGCACCCCCTTGCCCTGCCCTGAGTCCCTGGCATGCAGGAGCTGTGCCAGCTGCACCCAGGTGGCCTGAGCCAGTGTGCAGTAAAGCAGTATGGCACAGGCCTGGCTGTATGCCAGGCACTTGTGGTGGGGGAAGGGGTGTAAGGAGAAGTGGGGAACAAAGGTTAGGTTTCCCTAACTTTCGTTTTCTGCCCAGGAGTGGGCAGTTATTTAAGCCAGAGAGCCACTTAAAAGTTTTGATGAACTGTGGCTAGTAGGGACAGCTGAGGGGGGGTGGGGGAGGCTGGCCTGGCCTGCAACAGCTCACCCCAACTCCCTAGGTAAGTGGCCCTCCAGCACAAATAATTGTCCACTCCTAAACTACAACCTTTGATGCCTGTCAGAGATTAGGTTATGACAGACTCTAGTGCTGGAAGAAAAAGCAGTTGTAAACAGCATCCTGTGTGGCAGGAGCTCTCCCTATCGAGCCACCACTGGTTTGCACCCTTGGGCATGCCTGCTTGGGCATCTCAAGTGGTGGAGTTCTGGGGTCTTCCAGATAACCATCCACTTGGGAATAGCTTTGTTGCAGTCCTCAGGACCTGTTATTTTGTCAGAGAAACCTGCTGCTCATTAAAATTCAGCTTCATCTCATCATAATTATGAGCCAGGAGCTTAGCCTTGTACCACCTCAGCCTTTTAGGCGAAATCAGTGGTGCTCAAATTTGTGGCTTTGCAAAGCAGATCCCACGGTCCAGTGTATAGAGTTGTGTTATCCAGCCTGAGGGCTCCTTGCAGGTCTAGAAACTTGGCAGTGGGGGAATGGTGGCAGCATTGATCTCCATGGCTCTGGAAGCCAGACTTCTGGACACATGGGGAGCCCTGTGGACCAGAGATTAAGCATCACAGGGCTAAATGAGCTAAACCTCATAGTCTTTTGCAACTTTTTCAAGCATGGGAGGGTTTTATAGTATCCTACAGGTTAACTGAACCCTTTCCTTTTAGGGAGGGGCTTTGTAAAGGACAATGCAACCATCCTATTAACACTGCTTCAAATATGTACCTCCTTGAAAGAGGTGCTGCAGGTGAAGTGGTGCAGGGAAGCTTATGCTGCTGCTCTCCATACTGAGCTATTAAATAGGACTTTGGAGCAGTAAGTTTATTTAAATGTTGTGGGGGTGGTGGTAAAAGACATGATGATGGCATACCTGATTGAACCAGGTATATAAATCAGCATAATAGTGGGCTCACTCGTACCCATTGATTTCTGTGTTCCATTTGTTGGTTGTGTTTAAAACTTGTTTCTGGATTTTAAAGAGCCTGTGATAAAAAGAAAGTTTGTGAATAGGAATACAGACCTGTACACAGCACTGCAAAGGAAGGCCTTCCATAATCATACATGAGCCTTTGTTTGAAAAGAACGATGTGATCGAACTTCTTCTGAGAATCCCTTGCAGATCACAATAGTCGACATAAATTTGTCTATCCATCATGCTTACTGTGGCTGCATTAGCAAGTCTTTCTGTAGACGTAAATAAGTCGTATTGTACTACCACTGTGAACAAACATTTTGTTATTGAAAAAAGGAGGATGGTCCAGTTTCCCTAAATACCTTTGATTTCAGATGAAGGGTGGTGTCAATTCAACACCATCTACAAAAGTAAAAGTTCAGGTTGCTTTTTCTTCCCACTAGTTGATGCACATTCATCATCCTCTGTATTACGTGATAGATTTCAGCTGCTAACCTATGCCTGACAAGTAAACATGGGTGGAACTGAGTATCTATTTTTAAAATGTAGTTAACTGCCCTATCAAGTGGACTACTCATTCATTCACTTTTAAAACTTGAACAGTGCATCTATTTTAAAGAAATTATTTTTAAGGAAATGTGCAAATTGAGGGCGTAACTGCAACCAGTAATTTACATGTGGTGACTGTGTGGGTTTAGCAAGGGATGGGTCACTCTATGCATTCCTTCTCTCTCATATTTTTCCTCGGAAGCATCCATTCTTTACCACCATTGGATATGTCTTATGCTTAACCCTTCCCTGATCTCCTCTTCTGCCTGTTAGCTCCTTGGAAGAAGATTGTGCAAATAGGCAGTAATCCTGTGGTGTATGCTCCTCCTGTACTTGGAAGGTCAAAAAGAACAGTTTATTTAACTAGTACAGCTTAAAAGGGGGACCCCTGGTTCTAGCCACTGCTTCCAGTGGAGTTCATGCATTTTATCCAGTGATTAATACAAAATGTGTGTCCAGGACAATGTTTGCTCCTCTGGGTTAGTGTCAACCTTCCTTGTGTTTGTTCAATCTGGCCCTTGGAATCTTACAGCCATCTGCCCAGTAACTTTGTTTCAGTAGGCTCAGGGTAGAGGGTCCTCTTTGTACGCCTAGTCCTTAATCTGGTGGTTAGGGCACTTTGCTGGGAACCAAGATGTGGATCCTAACCCTTTCTAGTCGAAATAAGACACAGGATAAATACCCCAACCACAAGGCTATTGTCACAAAAAGTGGTCCTCCATTCCCAACTTTGGGACAAAGATGACAGCTTCACAAATGCAGGATTTGAGCAGTAAGACACTTCTCTTTCAAGATGGAAGATGTCCAAAGCATGTGTAGTAGCTACACTTTGCAGGAAGCAGGTTTGTTTTCACTGAAGCATTGGGCTGAAATATGTGGCTATCCATGCTCATGAAAATGGCCTGTTTCCTAAGATTTCTCTTCACTAGCTCCTGAAGACTCAAGGCAAGGCAAAGTACCTTGATGACACAGAATAAGACAGGAATCTTCTTTCCCGCACAGTCCTACTGGCAGTCACTGACAGGGTCTGGAATCACACCAAATACTTAAAAGGACTGAGTAAAGGCCAGATCCTGCTATCCTTGTTCAAAAGGTAGAACAGTTTATCATTTTCTCATCTCAATTGAGAGTCATTAAGAGTAACAGGACCATTCAGTGTGAATGACGGTATCAATCTATACCTCAGAATTCACAAACTGACATTTATTTATATTAACCATATTTTCATTTAGCACAGTAATACATACAGAAACCTACTAAGAACAATGGGATTATGACTAGTAAAAATGGCAAGGACTAGTCCAATTTTGTTTTCTTAGTCATTTTCATCTTTTTCTTATGGTAGGGGAAGAGGCTGTAGCAGCGTGTTAACAGATGCTTTCTCACTGTAAAAAACAGCTTTTCATAGTTGAGCTGAGTACTCTACCGTCCAAACAGCATTTGAATTTTACTTTGCAGGGAGGGGCAGGTTTTTTTTGTTTTCCCCAAATTTAAAAAGGTTTAAAATGTAGAACTAGTGCATTTTTGTCAAGATGCAAGGACAGCTGAATCACCAGTGTAACATACTTAGGAATCAGCTGCTCTTCCTGTAGGGGCCTTACCCTCTCGGAGGCCGCTTCTCCTACTAGTACATACTATGATCAAATCACATCTTGCAGAAGTGAAGGCTGCAGCTATATCAGTCCCAAAGGCATGAATAAAAAGCTTGAGTTTTTGTTTTTGGGGGGTGGGGGACCAAAAAAGTAATAATGCACAAGTTCAGTAGCAGACACCAAGTTTGTTTATTTTCATATAAGCAAAACGTTTTTCACAGGAACCAAAACCAGACAGTAATATAAATATTTTGCCATGTTATAAGGCACATTAAGAGTTTGCTCTTTAAACACATCTTATGCAGATGTGCAGAGTCTCTTTCTTAGTTATATCCGTCACTAAGCCTTTCTTCCACACTAGAATGCAGCACAGGTCAGTTTGAAGACACTAAGCAAAGAGTCATTCAAAGAATACACTGCACAATACGTATATTGATAAATAAAGGAACTTAGTAGCTAAAAAACAATAAGTGCGAAAGTATATTGGCTGTGCGAAAGTATATTGGCTTTACTGGCAACCCCTCTTTACAGTTACTGACGCAGAGCTTAGTTGCTGGAATCACCACATGGTGACTCCAAAACATTTCCCTTCTCCCAGAAAAGAATTTAGCAGCAAAATGATCTGAGCATTGGATAAGGACTACTGCACTTGGTTAAGGAGCATTCCCCTTCCACTGTCCCACAACGCTACACACACTTGGATTTGGATCAATATCAATTGTTATGGGGCATACATCTGACCTGCTTCAAATCAACATGCACTTTTCTGGAGGTGACCTTGAGTCTTTGTTGCAAACCTGTACGATATGCCAAGCCAGAAACAAATATAAAAGGGCTGTTCCAACTATCAGAGTTAAGTGCTCAGTTTCAATATCTCCTTAGAGATAGGTTCAGAGAAACCTTTCTGATATGCACACCAGAGAAGTGTAGCATCTCCAAATCCCTCCCCACCCCAAACACATGTAGGCACACAGTATGAATGGTGCTTCACATTTCAGTTCAAAATTAATCCTTCTCCCACTTCATAGAGAAGCAGGCTGCAATAGACCAGATTGACACAGTTTGGGTCAGAGGCTGGTGGGCAGGCACTAGGACCCCGCTGCTACTTGCTTCCCCCTGTGGCAGCACAAGTCGAGGTCTTCAGCAAGTCGGAGAAAGCCACTGCTGCCAAAGCCCATACTCTGAATCCGGCCCATGCGCCACAGGCTGCCAACCCCTGGGTCCTAGAGGGCCGTCTAGTTTTGGTTCCCTCTGAAGCTTGCCAACTTGTAGTCAGAACCATCCATAAGACACGCACGTCTTTCCTGTCTTGGTAAATCAGCAGGCTTCCTCCACAGCTCTCCTAGCCCTGTGACATCTAAAAGGGAGTTACTTTGGTCCTAATCACCCCCTTCTCCCAGCTCCTTCACAACAGCTCAGTGACCAACTGCTATTCAAGCTACTGTTAGTCCTCTTAACTTTCTGTAAAAATAGAGGGCATGGGAGAAAAGGAAGCATGGAAATACATCAGCTGGTGTTAAAACAATAGTCTTTTACTATTTGATCTTAAGGTTTTCAGTAGCTGTCCGAAATGTTAAAAAAAAAAAAAAAAGGAGAGTGTTGCTAGTGCCAAGGTGGCCAGATACAATAGCAGTTCCCTGCCCCCTCCCTGTGCTAGTAAAACAAGTTTGCCCACTTTTCAAAAGTTAAGCTGGTGTTGAAACCACCTGCTTGGTTCCTCAAGCTCATCCTCATTCCTATCTAAGGATGAGATCCAATACAAGATTTAGGTGCCTATGAGTTCAGTACTGCAACATTTAGCTTCAGGCACCTGGCCCCCAGAGTGTAACGCAAAACACTGAATCAAGGAGCCACCAGCATTGCCTACAGCTACCCAACAGGAAACACTGAACAGTGAGGTGTGCTCAAGTCCCCACCAGTCTCTGGCCCCAAGGGAATCAAGACAGGACTTAAGAGCTGAACAGAACTTTAGCAGTGAATGAACATCAGGGACTAAAAAGTACTGTGGGACCATTTGCAGTGATTTCGAGTTAATGATCAAATAGGTACAATTTTAAACCGGGCTTTAAACATCAATAGCAGAAGTCCTCATCCTCAGATCCAGAGCACTGCCATTGTGTTCTGTATCTGCCAGAATCCAAAAGTATTTTTTTTTTTTGTTATCAAAATGGTTTTAGGGAGAGCAGTGAGACCACCCATATGCCCTAGGGAAGTGTTTGCTTCTCACCTGGTGCACCTTAAGTCCTAAAAGATATTTTTCTTTTATAGCATGAGAAAGACATTATACATCCAATAGATATGTTGGGGGCCGACAGAGGTGATCAGCTTCTCTTATAATACAGGAGACTGTGTTAGCTAAGAGCATCATTAAGGAGGGGAAGGGAATATCAAGTAATGTTTTCATATCAATTAACAGTAGGCTGTGCTTGCAGAACCTGCCTGAGAATTTCAAAGCATTTCAAAACTTTGACTTAGCCTATTAATATCCCAATGAGGTAGTTAATAGTATTAACCGACTTCTACAGAGAGGAAAAACTATGGTACAAAGAAGTGCAATGACTTGTCCAACGCCATGCAAAAAGTCACTGTCCTACCTGGAAGTAGAAACTTGATGTCCATGTTCCCCATCATGCCTTGTAACTACTAGATTATAGTCTCTCCTAGTGTTAGACACTGAGCATTATACAACTGGACGGTAAGGTCTTCCCAAAAACCATTACTCCCATCGTTTGATTTTTCCTTTTTTCCCCCCTCTGCCTTTAGAAACAAGAAATTAAAAAAAAAGAGTCCTCCACTTCCAACACAGGCCAATGTCTACAACTGAAAGCTTACTGGGCCTAAAAATATCTGCAAGGCCCCAGGTGTTCCTCTTCCTGGTATACAAGTGCAAGAACTGCAAGGAAGTCCTTAGGTTCAGTACAAAATGAAATCCATTTCATTTACAAATTTTAAAGTACACTTAATATTCTGGCTTTGCTAGGTTATAGATGATATTTATTTTTACAAATGTGAAGGGACTTGAAAAACCATCCTTAGTTTAAGTGCTTTTTCCAACAAGGAACAAAAGATCTGTTCAACATTTCCTTTTACAAATCTTCTGTTATTGGGTTATTGGTCAGGGAATATAAGCAAGCAGTTTTTGTTTGTACATTTTATGTAATATTTTGAATGGGTACCCTTTAAAAGTGCATCGCCACAGAATGCTGTTATTCAGTGAAAGTAAACATGTTGATCTAACTTATGGCCCGTTTTCAGAAACAATGTCTGAGAGGAAGCTGTACTTCCAATATATTATCCAATTAAGGGATCATCATCATCATCTTGCAGCTGAAGTCGGGAGAAGGGGCGTGGAGTGGGCACTCTGTTCTTCATGATTATTAGAAGGCAGGTAAGAGTAGTCAACACCATAAGGACACCAATCACAATTCCAATGGCTTCTGGAAGACTTACACACCACTGGTCAGCTAACAAGCACTTGGTGTTGCTGAAGGTCCCATTATTGGGCTGTGGTTTTAATCCTAGGATGTGGCACATCATTGGATAGATATCAACAATATTAATAGTATTCTGTTTGTAGCCTTTGGTAAAAGCAGGACCATGAGCAGCCAGGAATGGATGCATGCTAGAGAGAGCATTGTCATAGCCATGGTCACCTACTGGAGGAGAAATGCAAAGAAAACCATCATGATAAAACCTTAGCACATAAAACAACCTTTAATTTATTCTAACAATAGTCCTGTGATGCAGAGAAGAGGTTCGTTTTAAACTTTTTTTTTTTCCCTTTAATACACACGCACATGCACACACGGGGAACAAAGACACAGGCTGCGTCCAGACAAGCAAGGCCGTGTGGTATGCGGTGCTGCAAGGTGTCCTGCTACTAGTTGTCCCCAGGGAACCAAACATCCATACCACATGTCTATGTTGCCACAGAGGCTAAATCATTTGTCTGAAGTCAAACAAACAGTCTGTGATAGAGCAGAATCAAACCCTTGTCTCCCAAGTTTTAAGTCAGTGATATAAATACGAGGCTACCCTCTTCTTTCCTCATCACCAGGGATCCTGGTTCTCTCTGATAAACATTGGGGATTTTAAAATTTTTTTTAGAATTAGAGAAAGCCAGAATCCCCGCTTATCACCCCCGGAAACCGTGAACTTTCTTCTGCAGGCATTGGCTGTATGATATCACCTTCCTTCAAATACAAGACATCCTTGAACATATGGGTGTATTTATAAATTCTCATTCAACTCGTTTTTCAGAAAAGTAAAACATCAAATAAAGATAGATCTGTGGTGCACAGAAGAGCTTTTTAATTTTACTTTTAATCCAAATTTAAGAAGCGTGCCATTTTTAGAAGGAATGCATTACTTGCTTATAAAATGCATAATCAGCGAATAGGGCACCCGTTGGTTCCACTTCAGGGTATAGAAGTTTACCAAAATAAATCACCAAAAAGTATTAAGGAGGATACTTACATCTTATAATTGGGTCATTCTGTGCAATTGTCCAACCTTCATCAGCAACCAGAATTATCGGTTGAATGCGATTATTGTGATGGTAATGAAATCTGTCTGGAATATCCTCTTTGAGGTACACCTTCATGTGAGTACTGCAGTTCTTTAGCAGGTTATATACATACGTTTTGTCTGCAAAATAAAGAACAGACTGCATGTGAAACAGCAACCGTTCACTGTAATTATAACTGAACTTAAACTCCAATGCTCTCAAACTAAGGACTATTTGAGGTTAGAAGAAAGGGACATTGTGCGTGTTCTTACTGTAGATTTCATTTTTGTTTTAACCTCCCTCACCTTCAAAGACCCACCCTAAGGCTTATCTGCTACAGGGGTTTTAACGGAAGTAGGATGAACAAGATAAGATGATAATCAAAATGATGGGGTTTAAGATTTTAGTTGTAGTGCAACATGGCTTTAGCCAGAAAAGCCAACATAACTGCATAATCCAATTTGATTAGGGACTGATCTAGCACTTACTGCGTATGAATAGCTGGGTAGTTTTTGTCAAGGTGAATCAACAAAAGAGGAAACGAATGCAGCCCAGTGTCTCTCTCTCAAACATTTTTTCCAACAGCTTCAGCATCAAGACACATGAGGGCCTTCACTGTTTGTCATACAGCTTTTGATGCTGAAGTGAACAGTTTTAGCAAATTATCTTGAATTACCAGAACCCATTTATTTTTGTCATCTAGATGCCCCTGGTTTCTTTTATTTATTAAACAATTAACTTCTTTTTGTGCTGGGCAACATGAGCTGCTTTATTTTTGTAACTCCTTCAACTACTCACTGAAGTGTGAGACTTCCAGGAAGGAGGCATACAAAAGTGTAACAAATCTCATGACCACTGTAAATATACGTACTGCTTCTTGGAAGTATTGCAGCAACTGGCGTTGTGTCTACCAAAGTGTAGTTATCCCGGCCAATGCATTTATCCAGTTTAATAATCTTCTCTCGGGAACACTGAGTCATTCCATGATCACTTGTAATTATGATGTTAATGTTATCCCACAAACCAAAGGCTTTTAGTTTAGCAACGAGGAAACCAATGTGATCATCGACTTGTTCTAACACTTTATGCATGTTTTCTATATCTTCTGGTCCGTATTTATGCCCACTTGCATCTGGTTCTTCCCAGTAGAGCGTGGCAAAACTAACTGGTGGGTTAGAGCTGTTCAGCCATGTAACAATTTTCTCCATTCTTTCTACAAATGATACTGAAACATTATACTTCATAAAAAAATGAGATGTCATATTGTTAATTTTTACATCAGTACCAGGCCACATTGCAGCAGCACTTGTTCTGCTCTCCTGCTGTTGATTTGTTATCCAAATAGGAGTTGCCTCATTCCACCAAAAAGGATCCAAGTCATGAGGTGGTGAAAACTTCTTCTTTGTATCTGCATCGTACATTTTATTAGCCACAATGCCATGGCTTTCTTCGTATAAGCCTGTCACTATGCTGTAATGGTTTGGAAAAGTTTTTGTGATAAAAGCATTTGAGACATGCTTTACCAACACACCATCCTTAATAAACTCCTGAAGATGTGGAAGTTTATAATTTTTCAGATAATCAGCCCTGAAGCCATCAAAGGAGACCAGCAGCAGCTGGGGTACTGCATTATAGGCAGACTTACTACCATGACAGGTAACAATTCCAGAAAAAAAGAATGTTAACATAAAGTACATCGTTGACATTTCAGAAGTATTCCCAGCAGCCAATCTGATGCACCTGTGAGAAGTTGAAAATGTATTTTAACTATCTTGGATGGTATTGCAGTGGTTTAACTAGTTATGTTAAATAGTGTGTAGTTATCTTTTCAGTAAAGTTTCCCCCATGTCTCCACCCCACCGCCCCCTCCCCCCCAACTTGAGATAATTGGCGCAAGCCTACATCTACTGTTCACTGGAGTCAACAGGAAAAAAACTATCTGATTGCAGAAGAAACAGGCTTGCTTTCTTAACGCAAGCCATCTAGGTTCCCCTTCCCCCCCGCCATGTAATAAGCCATTACATGCTAAAGGAAGCATAAAGCATAAGACTGTTGCCAAATTTACTCTAGAGAGTCTGTGCAGAGAGACCAATATTCCTATAAAGGGTGTGAATAAGTAGTTCTTAAGCTCCTCTAAATTCCTAAATGCAGCTTACTGAGTTCAAAGATCTCCTTCCTCCACCAACAGGTATTCTTCCCACTTTGCCCTTATGGTACTTCCCATTCCTACCTTTCTTCTTGTGAAACTGCTGTAAGATTTCAGCCTTTCAACATTTGTTTTGTTAACTTGCTTTATAGTAAGAGCTGCCAAGAGTGACTAGTAGTTATAACTCCCTCAGAGCTAGCTTCTTGATTGATATAAACCTATTATAACAAATTCAAACTCAGGTTTTGCACTGCATTTTCAGTAACAAATTTTAAGCTGTATCACAATTCATCACCAGACCTCTCCTACCCTAGAAAACAAAAATGCAAGTTCTGAAGGCATGTTTTACCAGCTCTGACACAGTTAAGAAATTAGCCTGCAGCAGACAACTCAACACAGGTGGCAGAAATACTTTGCACAGAAAGAATTCCTATTACACAAGAAGGCTCTAGGATGTGAAGTTTCAGACTGCACACATCCACCTACAGTCATCATGAACAACGAATGTACTCCTGGGGTGCAGTCCAGCAGTGCAATACTGCTGCTTAAACTACTTCTCACACAAACTTTTAACAAGCTCTACCAGCTGCATGCAGCTGGTAGTTTCTTTTGTTTTAGAATCTGATCAAATGGATTTTTATCAGAAACGGCAAAGCCTCCCTCTTCAAACTCAAAACTATCCTCCTGCTCAATTGAGCTAGTCTACCAGACACCTGAAGCACTAGAGACAGTTTAATAGTGCTAGAAATTAGCAATCTTTTGTTACTCCCACTTTCAAAAATAGCTGAACCACTTTTTCTTCAAGATTTAAAGAAGATCAATAGAAGGAAAGTGTCATTTCACCTGAAATTCCTACAACTCATATGGGTCAAGTGGAGTGGAGGTTAGCAAGTGTATAAAATTGTAATATATGGATCCCTAAGAAGGAAATACAGAACATCCCTCGTTCTCTGCGAATGCCATATGACATAACTCTTTGCCAGAAAGAATTCAAGAACTCTGTTTGTCAACACTACGAGCTCCTTTATTCTGTAGCTATAATGGTGCTAAAAGCCCCAAATGTAGATAAAGCAGATGCTGCAGTGAATCACCTTCTAAAAACCTGTTTTAAGTACTTTGTTCAACTTTTGGTTTGCCTGAACCTTTCAAACCAGTAGAAATGCTGGCAAATGCTTCTCCTAAGGCTGCTGGTAGAGCCTGAACCTTAAAGTCATTTTTATCCAGTTCTTCACTTCAGGAAGCTGATTACAGTCCTTAACAGACAGAAAGGAATTCAGGTTGCTCCTTTATGGATAAGGAAAGTTTTAAGAAAGGATATCAGTTACATAAAATGAAGTCATTCAAAAATAGCTCCTTTGCCATCAGATATCAACACTACCATGACCTTCGTTCACTGAAGCTAGAAATAACGTATTTTGGGATTTCACTTTTAACTAGTCATATGTTTTCGTTTTGTGCATTAAGCAGTTCCACTTTGTGCTTACTATCTATTAAATGGAAGGAGTTACTTCTGAACTCCCAAACACCACTGAAGACTGCTTAAACCCAACCTAAAACCTATTACTACAATGACAGAAATTTCATTTTAAAAATATTTCTAGTTCACTGGAGTTTTTTTCATAACCCTAAGTCTGGACTCTCTACTGGTTGATGCTCATCAAAACATTATCCCCTACAATACATGAAGCTAGAGCAGTCCACGGTGAGTCAACACTCCAACACAGCACCAGCCTTGTTTTCTGGCAAGGTGATGCAAATCCAACTGCCTCAAAAAGTCAACTTTGAGCAGAAACAAGTCACAGTGCAAAAGCACGGCAGCCTGCAGAGCCCAGGCTTGACTTTCGGCAGCAAAACACAAACCAGCTACAGGAGAAGAGGGAGTCAGTGCTGATTTCAGGTGCAGACGCACATCACAGAAATGCAGACAAGCCAGGCCAGGAGGGACCTCAGGAGGTCACCTTGTGCAGCCTCTTGCCAAGCAAAATCAGTCCTACCTAACCCCTCCCAATGCAAGGATTTGCCTAGTGCAGAGGCCAACTGTTCTGGCAGGTGAGCTGTCACCTCCCTTCCCAAGGGCCATCTCTCCGACCAGGAAGGAGGAGGCTCCTCCCCGGCCTGCAGGGAAACTTCCTGTCTCTCATCTGGTCAGGACTCCAGGCTAGGTTGCGCTGGGCAGCATCCACTGGCTCCTTGGACTCATTCATGGGCCAGCACGCTCTGCTCGGTGCCTCCCTCGACCCCTTGCCCTCGCTCCCATCCCAAGAGAAAGGTGGGGGCAATGCTGAACTGCCCTGCGGGGATGACTCCTTTTGGGGAAGTTGTTTCCAGTGCCAAGAAGTCCCTTCCCAAGTGCCACTCGCATACCTTTCCCCTGCCTCCACCCACTGCTCTGCCTTCTACTCCCCCACCCATGTCTCCTGCTCTACCTTCTGCTCCCCGCCCCACACTCCCCCCGGGTCTCCTGCTCTGCCTTCTGGCTCTCCCCCAGCTCACTTCGCTGCTCTGCCATCCTGCGTCAGTCCCCTGCTGTGCCTCATACTGATCTCCTGCTCTGCTTTCTGCTCCCAGCCGGTCTGCCAGCGCCACACGCCGAGGCCCCCCATCCCAAGCTGGGGCGGGGTCTGCGCGCCGCGCCCCCCAGCTCCCCCCGCGGCCCGATAGCTCACTCACCCCCTCCGGCTGCGCGGCCTCTGAAGCGGAGGGGTGGGGGGGAAGGCTCGCGCCTGCGCACTGGAACGGCCGCCAACTGCCGCCAACGGTCCCTACTGACCACCACCTGCTGGGGAGGGGGGTCGTGGATTGGTCAGCGCGCTCTGAGCCTACGTTGTGATTGGCTCGCGGGGTTCTGTGGGCGGGGCGGGTGAGTGTACTTGTGTCAAGGTCGGCCAGCACCTGCGTTATTGGCTCTTAATCACCTTCTCCCTCCTTCGGGCTCGTTGTGGCTGAGTTTCTCCAGTTCCTTCACCTTTCCGGGGGAAAGCGCGCTAGGAGAGCCAGGCCCTTAGAGGCAGCCGTGAGGGGTGCCTGGTGCAGCGTTGGGTGCTTTGGGCAGGAAGTGGCAGTAGGATGTGGGCAGGGGCTCTACAGGGCTCCTCACACCTCACGTGCTGAGGAAACCCAGCCCTTGCCTGGCTCTGGCCTGTCTGCTTCTGTACTGCTGTAGCGCAGTCCCGGTGCCTGGCCTGCCCAGCGAGCCGCTCTCTCCAGTTGTATGGCTGCTCCATCCTAGTTGTGTCCCACGACTTGTTGGCAGAGAGGGTGCCAAACCCCCCAAGACCTAGGCCAGGCAAGGAAAATGTTGGGTCACCTGAAGTTCCCACGACTCCTATGGGGGGGAGGGGGTTGGAAAATGTACAGGGTCCCATAGCCCCAGGTTCTGCGTAGGCCGTGGCCCCAACTATCTCTCCCTTGAAATGTCCTGACCTGTAAGAGTGACATGTTTGGTCCTCATTTTACAGCATCTCTTTATAGAAAATACCAAGGATACTGGAGATGGAGATATGTTTGTGTAAGTAGATACCTGAATTCTTGGGTTCTTTTCCTAGCTGAGGGAGAGGGGTTTGTCATGGGTAACGGACAGGAGGGGAGGAAGAGGATGTTGAGCCTTAGGGCTTCAGAGTCTGCTTTAGGCTCTGCCACAGGCTTGCTGCTTGTCTGTACAGAAGGGTTAGTAAATCTACAGGAGATTATGGATTACCTCTGAATCTGCAGCAGAACACAAGCCCACAGAAATTATGAAAAGCAAAACTGGAAATGTTTGGTATCAGTTCACAACAGAAGTAAATAGGACATTTCTTGATGCTTTATTTTAATTTTAATGAGAATAGTGTAAGTAGAGAAAGTGCATCACATTGATCTTTGGCTTAATAACATCAGAGGTAAGCAGCTTAATTTAGCTTAAGATCACAGGTGTCTATGATATATGCATAGTGAATATTGTATGCTTTTAAACCTTGATGAGCTTTATATATGCAATGGATAAGGTAGGTTACCAGCTTTTTTAAGATGAGCAGCTGGTATACTTATGGTTTGGTGGTTGGGACATTCTTCTGGAGATGGAGTGAGCTGGGATCCTGTCTCTCCCGTTTCCTAGGCAAATGCTCCAACCAGCAAGTTATTTTTAAAAGGTGGGCATTCCCCACCCCCCTGTTTTAAAAGAAAGACTGAGTCAATGATCTGTGCTGAAGGGGATGACATAGATGCTCATGTCAAAGAAGTGGTTTTGGGCTGTGAATCCTAGTTTCATGTAAGCTCTTAAATGCAGGAGAGAACTTCGCACCTCTGGATTTTCTTCTTGGCTAGGTCAGGCATTCCCTTGCCTGCTGTGGTGAGTGCTATGAATTGCAGGTTAAGGCATGTAAATCCCACTATTCTCTGTACAGGGAATTTAAAGATCTAACTCAAGTTTATGATTGGAGTCCTTGCGGCCAGGTATCTAAAAGTTAGGTATGGTGATGCTATGCATCACCACACATTAGTCCCTTTGTGGATCTAGGTTACTTAAGTATTTATTATGAAAAAATAGAACAATTCCATTCTTAGTCACTAAAGCACTGAAGCAGCTGTGTAAGTCGTATTGGTGCTAATAGCAATAAAGCTAGTTTTTACTGAGCTGAGTCTTAGTTTAATCTATGCTGAAATGTATTCACTAGCACATACTGGTATCACACCTTAAATCCTACCCCAGGCAAGAAGTTTTAAAACCATTTATATCCCAAGGCTTACAAGAAATGAGTCGTCAATAAAAATATTTTTATTTTTGACTCAGAGAAAAGCAAATCAAACCAAGGACCTAACAAGATGAGTGCTTTTCCTCCCCCAGCCAATTGGTGTGTATGTTATAGTCCACATTTGTTCTGTTTAGAGTGGTGGAGCTCAGCCTTTTAGAGTGGCAGGGCAAGGGCATATGACCCAGCCATAGTGAGCTACCACAGGCCTCTGGCAGGAGAGGGGTGGAGGAAGAGAGGGGCAAGGAGGTGCCGGCTGATGCCAGAGGAAGGGGAGAGAGAGAGAGAGCTGTGGAGGGGATCAGTGGCAGGGTACAGGTCTGGGAAGGGGAAGCACTAGGTCAAGCCGCTTGCTGCTGATCCACCATACTATGGACTGGATCCAGTCACTTTCAGAGGCTGAGTACCACTGGTTTAGCCTATAAGGTTGTTTTCAGGGAGGGACTTTCTAAAAGTAAATCTGTCCAAGTACCTAACATTATTAGGGCCAGTGTAATAAAAATAATAATCACCAGTAAAGCTGTCCAGCTTTAAAAACTCTGTGCAAGTATTAGTGGTGAAGGTGCTTTATTTACTGTTGCGTGTTAAGAATATGTTGTTAAATATTTTGATGCTTGGCTAAGCTTTAGTTAGAAGGATTGCAGGCTGGCAGCCACACCTCACTAGTCCCCAGCCAATTTTGATCTGGTCCAGATGAAAACAAGAAATGAAATTCACTCGCTCAATTAAGGATATTAAAGTTTTTTGAAGGACTCTAAATAACAGGATCTACTTGAAATTACACATTTAATTTTTTTCTCTTTCTCTTGTAACTTACAGTTAAAAATAATTGTACCTGAAGGGTTAGAGAAAAATATTTATTTCCTTTTTTTGCTGTTAGTTTATTATGCAGCTGGCACAATTTTGTGAGTAGTCAGCTTCACAGTTTCCCCTACATAGTTTTCTCATCCCTCCTCCCCCATTAATTGTGTGAATTTTTCATGCTGTTGAGAGGAGAGAAAACATGAAAATACTAGAAAATGAGTTTTATAACAGCATAAAAAGGCAAGTGTTCATCCCAAGCTATTTTCTGCTTTTTTCAATTAATTAGCTTTCAAGTTGTAAGTGTCCTTTTAATTTGAAGACATATCAAGTGTAAACAGAGAGGGACTCAGACATGCAGTTCCTCCTACTCTCTGTGGAATGATACCCCTCGGGTCACATGCCAGGCAGGGTGGCATACTGTTCTGTAGTGTCACTGTTCTCTCTATTTCATCCAGTTACCAGAGCCTCCTGCATGCAGAAGCTTGAAGGCTGATTTCTGCTTCTGGACTCCACAATGGTGCCTAGTTTCAGAGGTAAACAAGCATATTGAAACGATGCCAAATTCCAATGACAAATAAGAATGTTTTTCCTTGAAGCAGTGGCTAGGAGGGGCAAAAAGCACATTGCTTAGGCTGAGGTGTATTACAGTGGTATTTTTAACAGCTGATCTGAAGAACAAACTAAATATGCTATTCAGAAGGAATGCAGACCACCAATAGTACAAGTATTTAAAAACATTTAAATCCCTAAGGGATGGCTCAAGGTATAGACCATAGCTAAGTAAGCATTCCAAATAAGTTGTCCATTTAAAGTTGGGGTAACCATACGCCCCAATTTGGCTGGGACAGTCTTATATTTGGTAGGCCAATTGGTGAATATTGAAACAAAAGCCTTGGAGAGGAGTGCGGGGCACAGTCTGGCAAGGAGATGGAGCAGCATGGTGTGCTAGGTAGGTGGGAGGACAGGCACTGCTGCTGTGCAGGCGCAAGGTGGGCAGACTGGAGCAGGTGCCGCCCCACCTGCATATGGCGGGCCCGGTTCCTCCTGAGTGGTGGCTGAAGGTGAGGGGCTGGCTGGGCTGGGCTGGGTTGGGCACCACTCCAGTGTCCTGGATTTCCTTAAAAATAATATGGTCCCCATATTTGAAGTAGCCTTCGCTTGTTAATGACAAAAAGGTTTTACGAGCAGAGAGCCATCCAGTGGCCTGTATTAAAAATATTTGCCTAGCTTCCAGTGAAAAGACAAGAATAAACACATCATTACCTTTATCTCTAAATATCCTTTGTATTCTTAACAAAGACAAGACTGTAGATGGAAACTAAATTACATTTTCATTCATAGAAATCATATATTATAATTTAATGGCCAGGATCTCATTATGCCAACCATTGTTAAAACATGGCCTGGGGCAAAATTGAGGTGTGCTGACAACAGGGCAGCATGGAGATTTTTGTAAGACCACTTCCTACCTTGTAACTGTTCTATAGATAAATAGACCTGGAGATGGAAGTTCTTTGTCAAACCAGCATCTTTCTGAACATTGATTTTTTTT
>NW_017728918.1:2278853-2304251 GCF_001723895.1 Crocodylus porosus
CATCTGACCCCGGTGCTCTTTCCTGCCAAGGCAGGGGGTCGGACTAGATGATCTACCTAGGTCCCTTCTGACTCTAGCTACTATGAAACATCCTACTCCCACATATGTGCATGCAGATGTATCAGATGCATATGGCCAATTATATAGCAGACACAGCCAAGCTTTTGATCTTGAGCCTGTGATTATGTTGTCCTATTTCACCACTCAGCCACCCTAAAAGCCATCAGAAGATGGCTTGAGGTTGGCACATGAATAGGGGCTTTGTGGGCAGGGTGCATATTAAGCAGTAACTTGTCTCAGCCAGAAATTCAAGTTTACCGTGTTTCTATCTTTGACCATTTTAGTCATATTGCACACTACTACAGTAGGCAAATGGCCAGGGAAGTAATCAGAATTTTGGAATCCTTCTCTTTTGTAGTAGATAGTAGAAAGACAAGGCAGGAGAAATACCTTATATTAGGCAGAAACTGGTGCTCTTAGCTGTTCCCTTTCTCAATGGGAAATAGGAGTATTAGAAAAAGATCCCAGCATTCATGTCACGATGTTTTATGCAAGGTCAGTAGTGAATAAAACATCAGCCATTCATGAATTGCTAAGAGATGAGGCCCTGATCCTTTGCATACAAGACCTGGATGGATGATACTATAGGATCAGTTTAAGTGTTGTTGGTTTCAGTCAGGTATGTGGTGCAGTGTGGACCAGAGGACTTGTCAGGGAGGTGTTACAATTATGTTGTTTACATTCACCTTAATAGAGAGGATGTAGCCAACAAGTGAATTTAATATAATAGCATATCACATGTAAAAGACACAGACCTTGACTGGAAAAGTTCATAATCTGTGTTCTAACAAGATGCAGCAAATTTGTGCCTCCTGCACAGTGTCAGTGCATCAGCAGTACTAACGAGCTACTGTGTAGTCAGTCATGTAGATGTGACCAGTGATTGCAAATTAAAGTAAAATTCTGCCTCCAGTGGGTTACTGATCAGGAATCTGTTCTATATCTTATTGATGTAGGGTAGTAGGATTCTTCAAGCCTGGATGTCTTCTGAAAAAGATGCTCAAGTCAACCGCACTGCTGCCGTGGAGCTGGCACTGGGAGATAATGGTCTCCAAGACCAGGCCCCATGATGGTGAAGCTCAGGCTGGGAGATAAAGATCTCCCAGTACTGGCTCTACAACCATGGAGCTGGCTCTGGGAGCTCCCTGGTATCAGTGGCTGGAGAGCCTGCTCAGCTCTGTGAGCACAGAGCTGGGTAGGGAACTGGCTAGGAAGCTTGTTCCCTGCTCCGCTCTGTGATAGTGGAGCTGGGTGGGGAAGAGGATCCCCAGCCTGTTCCCCACCCAGCTCCATGCTCATGGAGCTGAGTGGGGGACAAGCTCCCCAGCCTCCACCCCACAGTTGCGGAGTGGAGGCTGGGAACTGTCCTGGTCAGGTCTTGGAAATAGCTGCAGGGGTTGGGTAGGTCCTGGCCCCCTGCCCTGATCTGCTGGTGGGGCAGCTAGCAGTGAGCTAGCTGCTAGATGCCCTACCAGTGGATTGGGGCAGGGGGCTGGGACTTGCTCCTTCCCTGAAGCTCTTTCCAAATCCCTTGTCCCTGATTGGGGAGCTGAGGCCAGGAGCTCCCTGGTGCCGGGGCAGGGGGATGTTCTACCTGCCCCGGCAGCAGGTAGCCCCCAGGGGCAGGGTGTAATGGCCCAGCTGTCTCCGTGCCAGCCCCTGAGCTAGCACCAAGGGAAGTCTAGAGCTCTTCCTGGTGGCAGCAGGGTCCCATTGCAGAGCCCTAGGAAGTGGGAGCAGTTTACTGCCATTAACAGCAAATCTGCTCCTGCTTCCCTCCATGAGTAAACACCTGCCAGACAGCATTTACTTGCAAGTAGTTTACTCATGAGTAAATTGATCCTGTGTCAAATGCATGTGTCTACACACCCACTGAGTGTAATACAACTAGAATTGTGTAATTCTCTGACCACATAATGATCTAATGGTGGTCTAGGCTTAAACTATATAGCTATGAAAATATTCAGTATGATGCTGATGGATCCTATTGTATCTCAAACATACTTAGATGGTCTAACTGAGCAGCTTAGCCAACCTAGGTTCATTCTTCCAAAAGAGAATGAACAGATTAAGGAAAGAAAAATGCTTCTTTGTTTTTCTTGTTAGGAGGCAACATAGGAACATTTTGTTAACAGCACAATGGGCTAGTTCAGTTGTGCAGCAAAAATGTTTGGGGCAATTTATTGTCTTGATCCTAACGCTTTCAATATGGCCTGTGCCTGTCCTTTTTGTTTTTATTTTAGTCTTTTGTTATTCAAAGCTATATTGCAATAAATGAGATACTAGGTAAAAATTTCAAATACTTTTAAGTGATTCAGAAGCCAATATCTCACTTGAAATATTACTTACTGACAAAAACTTGGTCTTATGTATTCTAACTGCAAGGTCAGAGTCACCATTCTGTCAACTGATTCTTCAACTACATTTAACGTATAAGATTCTGTAATGTTTTATGTAATGAAAAGTAAAGGAATAAGGTGAAAAGTGAGCTTATTCTTCATTATCTGGATTTACTTTTAATTCATATATTTATAGATGCCACAAGATTGCACAAAGTGTAAAACAGTAAAAATCTGGCAAAGTCATGTACAATGCTCACGGAGCAGAATGAAAGCTTTTATTATCTATTTTGCACACTCTTCACAGAGGTATAAATTTCACACCAGTATTAGGTAGCTGCTAAGGGCTTTGATGCACAACACTTTTACACCAGTGTAATCATATTTTACTCTGGTGTGAATAAAGGAGATACATGCATGACCTACAGCCCTACACCAATGTAACATACTTGAATGTAATGTAAACTTATCCCAGGAAAAGTCAGGGCAAAACTACGCTGGTGTAAGTTACACCACTGTATTGTGTGTCTGCAGCTTTTTGGAGGTATGCATTTTCTGTAGACAACAGGGTGTTACCTGCTCCCGTGTCACCTAGTGATGACGTACTAGAATAGTGCTTGTTGCAAGTAGCTACCCCTGGATAGCTGATTATCTATCTGTTCCCCATCCCAGTGTAATTTACATCAAGATATAGTGTTTCTGTCAATTACACTGGAGTATGTGCATGGAGGCCCTAAGCACATAGCTGCCTGGAATATGGACTCTCATTTATTTTGATTATACAGTGTTTAACACAATGAGGCCCTGTTTGATTGTATGCTACTACTGTATAGTTAAAGTAATACTAAATAGAAGATAAAATTGACTGCATGAGGTGCAAGGCAATGGAGTTAAGTCCAGATCTTTCAGATGAAACTGCACAAGTACAAGAGTGGGAAGAGAGAAGTGGCAAAAGTTGTTTTTTATTATTTAAAAAGAAGCAGTAACTGTTTTAAACTTTTGCATAATATTCAGATTTTATACCTGCCTTCTTGTTCCTTTCCAGCAGGTGCTGCTACTTCCTACAAAAGCTTTCTTTGTTAAAAGCCAGTCACAATGACTTCATCCTGTAGAAGCTGGATGTCCGTTTTGGTTTTACTCTAAAGCAGTCAGTTGTTGTTTATTCTCTATTCCCCAAGTGATTTATAAGACTGGGGACCAGCAGGAAGAAAACAAAGGAAGATTTTTTTAATGGTGTTAGAGGGTCTAAACCTGCAAGTGCTCTGTGCATAAAACATCCCTTGAAATCATTGGCACTTATTTGAACAGACTGCTTGCAGTCTATTCCCAAGCCTATAGTCAGAGAGATCAAACTGCTCAGGGTAGGCAATGAAATGCATTAAAGGTTCTTGTAAAACATCAAAACACATACCAAGTTTTCTTAAAACAAGGAAAATTTGCAATTTAAAAATGCCAAAGGAAACCAGTAGGCTTCCCACCCTTTTATGGGCTCTAGTGAAAAAGAGTGACAAATAATAGATTCACACAAAACACTAAAAAGCCAAGGAGCAAATGCAAAGGGGTTGAAGTCAAGGACAAATGTATACAGTGATTGTGACAAACTGAGCTCTGGTTTTGGGCAGCGCACGTTGTCCCCACGTGCTCTGCCCCACTGTTTTTTTGTGCAGGTTTTTTTTAACCCTGGGATCTCCCTGGGTCAATCTCCTTCCATGCCTGTGCTGCTACGTGGCAGTGCAGAGAACACCCAAATGTGCAGTATGTGGCGCTGCAGATGTGTCTGCAGCACCCATACTGCACAGCTGCACTTGTCTGGACATAGCCCATGTTTCCACAAAACTTCTGTTTAAGCCAATGACCCAAGTAGAAGATTCATATGCTGGATGAGATGCATTTCTCAACAGAGATATTCTGATCTAGTGAGAGCTTGGCTGGAGATCTAGAGAGCAGAAAATATCCCAGTTTTACCACTCTTCACCTATCCCCAGACTATCCACATTGTTCCCATAAACTTCAGTTCCTTTTCTATGCAACTCCCTGCTGTGCAACTGTACTAGTCCTACCACCAAGGGGCCCTTTATGTTCAGAAAGAAGAGGATTGGATTTGTCAATGAATATTCCCTGTAATGTTGTTTTGGAAGTGGTTTAGAGATGAGATTGCATAAAAATGTCAGTGTTGCCAACTCATTATTCTCTTACAAGTTTTATGGTAGTTTGGAGTGAAACTGGCTCCTCTTAAAGCTCTCATTGACTTCAATGGAACCAGCATTTAATTCCTCATGTTTTATTTAAGACACCTTCCCCAATTTCTGAAGACCAATAACCTCATTTAAAAATATTCTAAATGTCTAACCCTTATAGTTGAATGAAAAAGCTTAATAACTGGACCTGAGTGAACCCTAGAGACTCAAAAAACAGTAATAAATAAAAGATTCTGAACTATATTGTAATTTTTTTAAATCTCATGGGTTTTCAGCCACTCCCAGTTTTGCAGATCTGAGACAAGTTCTGAATGTTTGAGTTAGCTACATAGCACAGCATGTACAGTGGGCATGTTTGATAAACTCTTAACTAGAACTTGAGAAGATGCTCAAGAAATGTACCCAAATTACACATAGAAACAACGGAGATAAAATGTACCTTGTTCTCTTAATAGATACTGTTTGTAATTTACACAGGGTTATCAGTAATCTTCTAAAAGTTATCAATAAGTAATAGTTATACATCCCTGAAGGCCCCAATATATGCCAGGCAAGAAGTATACTCATAGCATTATAGAAAATAAGTTATTGAGGCTGAAGAGGTAATCTAGTCTCTCCTCCTGCCCAAAGGCAGGGCCAACTATACCGAAGCTATATCTGACAGGTATTTGACTATGCTACTTTTATAAACGTCCAGTGACAGAGGTTCTGCCACATCATGAGGTAATCTCTTCCAGTGTTTAACTGTCCTTACAGTTATATGCCAGCATATCTCTGTCATTCAGAGATTTCTCTGTCTCTGTGAGTAGGTGTTTGTTCCAGATAAGGAATTAAGATTTTACTTGCCACATTTTTGCTTTATGCAGGAAGATTAATCATACATATTTAGAATGGTTCCTAGCTCTTTCAGAATGATTTTAGTGACAAATCCAGCAGTATCCTGGTTTACTAAGTTTAAAAGTTACCACTCTTGCTTTTTGACTTTTATGAGTACCTTGTTAGTATGAATGTAACAATAATGACTCTGAACCCCAGTAGAAATGGGTGGTGATATGTCCTCTCCTCTTCTTCCTTGCAAGGAATACCAGTCCAGCTATGACAGACAACTCCTAGCCCAGTCCTTGCAATGACGATACAGAAGGAAAAGAGTTTTTCCACCTTCTCCCTTTTCTTGCCTTTATCTAGAATTTAGCATAGTCAAGCCTTAAGATTTTAAATTTAATTAAAACATAGCAGACAGAAAAAATGAGAGCTGTTTTGAAACTTACAAGTCCAGATTCAGACTTTTCTGATTTGGAATCATAGCTAACAAAATGAATATATAAAACTTATGCCAGAGTGTAAATGTTATATATATAAAATTGGAGGTGCATTATATGTAATAACACTTATCACTTATATATCCCTTTCCTTTTCTAGATTTCAAAGCAGTTTACAAAGGCAATTATCATTACTTTCCCTATTTTACAGGTAGGGAAAATGAAGCAAAGAGAGAAGAAGGGAATTGCCAGAGGTTTTGCAGTGAGTCAGTGACAAAGCCAGAAAGGGAAGTGAAATCTCCGGAGCATGGGTGACTGGTGCCTCCTGAATCTGGGGGAGCACTCACAGAAGCCACTGATGGTGGTGGTCCTCTCAGAGGGGGCACCAGCCCTACTGACAGCATCAGTGTTGGCCATCGGGGGTCACCGCCCCCTTCAGGGGTGGCACATGCACCCCCGTGCACACCCTACCAGTCACCTATGCTCTGGAGGTTCAGGCTGATGCCCTTTCCCTTGAACCATGCTACTTACTGATATTTATAATTAACTTTTTACTGACTTGTGATGAACTATTAGTTTTACAGCTTGTTTAAATAGTGGAATTTCACAAACAAAGGACTGATACTTATTTTTTATATGCTAAGTCATTACTGTGAATCCTATTTCCCTTATGCTTTTAGCAAAGTATCCCTGAAGTTTTAAGTAAAATGATATTTGATTTTAATTAAAACAATTTTCTAATATCACAGATTATTTTTGTTGGTCTCTTGGGAGTTGCCTAAGCCAGTAACTGCATATTGAAGTTGGCAAAAGTAATTTTTGGAAGAACACACATTGAATTCCTGAAATATCATTGCAAGTATGTTGAGTAAGGAAGTGGTTAATAGTGAAACAATCTTATCTTAGACTTTACTGTAAGTATAGTTGTTGACTTAAAGCTCTTAGTAAATGATTATCAGAAACCTGTCATGTGTGGCAGTATATTCAAAAAGCATAGCACAAACACTGCTTCCTTTTAAACAGTGTTTATCTGTTGTCATCTCCACCTTACTTCCAGTCCCTCAGAGGAGAACAAAAAGCAAAATCCAGCAGCCAGCATGGAAAACGGAGATTTTACCAACACGTATGAAAACACAAAGAATGCTAACATCTATGAAATTCCAGAATCAGAGGAAGTAAAAGATGATCATCTTTATGATCAAGTCCAGAAAGACCCAGCGTCACCTTCCTCCACAGCCACTCCAGAGAGCATGGACATCAGCTGTCAGGACAGCTCAGAAAGCAGCTGCAGTAACTCTGTCTCTTCTCATCAAGGAGGTGATGGGGAGGATGGTTCAGCTTCATCTCAGCAGGGTGCTGAAGAAGACCAGGGACATCAGGAAGAGCTGGAACTGATGAGTCCACGGGAGGATGACAGAGATGTGCCGGGCATGATGTTTGGAAGTAGAATGCTTTCTCCAACTAATTTCCAGCTTCCAAAGAGCCCGGGCCCTTCCACCAGCTTCCCGGTTCCTACTAGATATCCCCTTAACAACAACTTGGGAGAAACTGACAACTTAGCAAAGGAAGACTGTGAGATTTTCCTTTATGTCAAGGTAAGAACTTGTCTTCCTAAATATGTACATTATCATGAGAACCAGAATCAATCCAGGTATTGACTTACAGTGCTAAAATGTGTGGCACAAACTAGGTTCTGTTCCTCTGTGCTGCTGTGGATAGACTCCTTCCCCAAGTTAGCTTGTTTAAAGCTAGTTCTGGCATCTCTGCACTTCACTGCAGTTTGCAGTTTAAATGTAACTACTTTTTCCTTGTAAAATGGGGAATACACTGCTAACTCACTCGTATATGTTACTTTGAGATCTAGGGATGAAAACTACTACATGGACCTGACCTAAGTGATTAAAGACACTAAAGCCAGTGAAATACTTGGTAGTGGGTCATTAATACTATAGAGGAAAGCCAGACTGTCTTTTTAAGAGTAGCAATAAAATGCTATTTTAAAATCTTCTTTAAAACAGATTTTTTGCAGTGGTTATATTATGTTATTTCTGTATTCAAGTTGTGTATGAATCAATAAAAAGTCCAGATCTCTCTTTCCCTGACATAGATAACACGTTGTTGGAGTCTCTGAATCTTAGTCACCTAAGTTCTTAAATAAACTGTATGCTTTACGCCTTCATCTTCACTATTTAGTAAACTGCAAACAAGACTCCAGCCTCTTGCTCCATTTTAACAATCTAGGGATCATATCCCTATCCTTTTAGTCATTCTGAATAGCAGCTTCATGAACACTACCAGTGATGTGAATAGGATGTTTTGAGGAGTTCGGTAGTATCCAACTCGAATGAGGTTATCAGAATTAGCCCTCAGTAGCCAGAGTGCTTTGAAAGTAGAACCAGAGATCAGTTTACTACTAATGGTGAGTAATACTGTGAGCAGTGTCAACATTTGATATTGAAGTTATTTAAGCAAGGACAATATAATGACCTTTGCATTGAAGTAAGATAGCGATTATCTGTTACAAACCTTATCAGGTAAAATGATGGCCTCTCCTTAGTTAAGGTTGCACTTAGCTTCCATTTCATAGCCCCTATGCCTTTGGCCTGGAAAACTGATTTGGCTTGAAAATTTCCACATTTACTTAGAGGATATAAGAGAACATTTATGGAAAGTATAATAAGAATCATCAAATTGTCTTTGAGTTACAAATCATCAAAAATTCCTCAGGTTTGAAAGTGTTTTTGTTTCTTTATTTCCCTGCAAATAAATATGTCTTGCTACTCCACCACCTATCTTATTCATAGTTATATCTCTGGAAAAGCATATACAGTAAAACCCCTGTTATCTGGCATTGTATTCACTCAGTTGCACAGTGATTTGTATGAAAGCAAAGTTGTAATGAAAGCAAATCTTGACAGGCATCTAATTTTGATCTGATTGAACTTATGATACAGTTACCATTTCCTTTGATGTGAGAGGTTTTTGTCATGGCCCTCATAGTATATGTGAAAACATTTTTTTGGTTGTCTGATTACTGCTGAGAAATCCATAGGTTCTTACGTTCTAATTCCTTACAGAGTTGTCCCTGTACTGATAAGAATGTGTTAATTATGTGGGCACTCTAAGATTTATGATACTCCCTATCATTTGATTTCCTTGGTTTTAATTGTACTTTGCTTTTGCAATGAATCATTAATATATATTTTGTTTCTTTAGCTATCTTAAATTGTTTTTGAAACGACATATTTTGTATTTTGGAATAATTATTAACTGCCCTGCAATTCATTCTTTCTGGGTTTGGTTCAAGAAGGCTTTTCCTTCCCTTTCTATGTGGGGAAAAAAAAGGGATCTTGGGAGGGGAATCTTCTGCAAGAGTAAGAAGACTGGCAGCCTAAAAAGGGTCAACACTTAAAAAAGGTTAAGGGACAAGCTGTATTACTCTTCTACCACCACTGACTTTTGCACATAAGCAGGTGAACGTCTGCTGTAAGAGCTCCCAAGCTATTGTCCAGAGAGGCTGGTGCTGTTACTGTTCCTTGAGAAACTAATGATCTTGTGGAAAAGTGTCTTAATAAGTTAGTGGAAATAATTTTTGCCTTCTCATATTGTTGTAATCGAGTATTAACTCTATTGAGGGCAGCATAAATACACTATCTTTTGTTCACTTGGAAAGCAAAAGGCAGCAGGTAAACCAGGTAGGTACATATTGAAGTAATACAGAACAAGAATTGTGAAATAGCCCTCCCCTTCTATTATCTCCATTACATGTCAGAAATGAATCTGGGGGCAGACACAGCAATGAATAATTAAAAATGTCGTATTTATTTCTATTGGAGCGTCAGCCCACCAAAACCCAAGGCCACTGTGCACTGATACAGTGTAGCCCAAATTAAGAAATAATAAAAATCAAAGTTGTAGTAGCCTATTGTATCCTACTCTGCTCTCTGAGTAGCCTTCATCACCCACTTGGTTTTAGCTCTTACTTGGTTTTACCACTCCTTCTAATTCTCCCAAAATGGATTCTGCTCAGATCTTCTTTCCCTGCTTGTGTTGTACTTGTTTGTGACTTCCATCATGGCTGAATTCTTTTTTGTGTGTAGGTCTTGCCCTTAACTTGGGTCACCTCCTCCGGTTTTCTGTTCTCCTCCTGGACTCTGTTCCATCTCAGATAATAGAGAATTATTATGTAACTAGCCAATTTTCCATCAAGAATGATTGGGAGGGAGGTACAGGTGGGGATGGAGCACCGCCACCCACCACCCCATGCTGCTGCTGCTTCCCAGGAGCAGGGGCGAAGCTTGCCCCGCTATCCCGTCCGTCCTCTTCCACCAGCACCCTGCACTACCACTGACTCCAGCACCCGTGGCCTTGCCTGCCCCCCCCAACCCTGCACCCTGGAGGCCTGCTCCATCCCCTCCATCCCCACTGTTATGGCAGCATGGGATTGCAGAGATGTGGTGAGATTGATCATAATTGGGTATAGTTTGTGCAGGAAGGATTGATGGGGGGAAAAAAGGAAGAGGTTTTGGCCTATATATAAAAGTCATGTACGTGTGTTCTGGGGTGCAGTATGAAGTGGAAGGTAGGCCTATTGAAAGCCTCTGGGTAAAGGTCAAAGGGGAGAGCAGTAGGGAGGGATGTCATGCTGAGCATCTGCTACAGGCCACCAAACCAGGAGGAAGAAGTGGACAAGGCCTTTTTTTAAGAATTGACAGAAGTGTCCAAATCATAGAACTTGGATCTCGTGGGGGACTTTAATTGTCAGGGCATCTGCTGAGATGAAGACAGCAGTGCATGAGCAGTCTAGCAAATTGTTGAAGTGTGTTGGGGATAACTTTTAGATACAGATGGTAGAGAGGGCAACAGGTGGGGAAACTCTTCTCAACTTGAAGCTCACAAACAGATAGAAGTTGGCTGAGAATGTGAAGGGGGAAGGCAGCAAGGGTGACAGTGCAAGTTCAACATTCTAAGAGCAGGAAAGAAGACTTCCAAAAATCAAACTTTAACAAACTCAGGGAACTGGTGGGAAGCAACTGGGAAACAAGTCTGAGTAGTAAACTGTAGTGCAACAAAAGGCACTAAGTCTTGAGTTTCACAAACAGTTGCCTGTGCTTTAAAGAGACCCTTTTAAGGGCAAAGCAGTAAGTATGCTACCGCAGTGTCCCAGAAGAATGGGAAATGCAATAGAAGCCAGTCTGGCTAGACAGCAGTCTCTTCAATGACTTGAACCTCAAAAAGAAAGCCTACACAAAGTAGAAACTTGGTCATAGTACTAAGGAAAAGTATAAGAGTATTGCATGAGCACGCAGGGAGAATATTAGGAAGGCCAAGGCATAATTTGAGATGTAACTAGGAAGCGCTATAAAAGGCAATGAAAAGTATGCCAAATGTAAGAAGACAACCAGAAAAACCATAGTTACCTTATCAAATTCAGAAAGGAAGCTAGTTGTGGATGATGCAAAGAAGGCTAAAGTATTAAATACCTTTTTAATTTCAGTCATTACAAATAGGGGCAGTTATCAGATGATGAGGGCAGTTGGCAGCAATGATAGGGAGGCAGACAAACAACCTAGAGTAATGGCAGAACAAGTTAGGGAACACTTAGAGAATCTAGATACTTTCAAGTCAGCAGAGCCAGATGGGATGCACCTGAGGGTACTGAAGGAATTGGCTGAGGTCATTTCAGAGCCATTAAGTATCCTTTTTGAGCACTCATGGAGGTTGGGTGTGGTCCCAGATGATTGGAAAAGGGAAAATATAGTGCTTATCTTTAAAAAAGGGAAGAAAGAGAATCTGGACAGTGGCATAACTAGGGAGTGGCAGACAAGGCAACTGCTTCAGGTGCCTATTTGGGGGACTGGGAAAAAAAAAGCAGATGCTGCTGGCAGCTGTGCAATTGCAATTGTGACTACAGCGGGAACTGGGAGTCACCACTACTACTACTTGTGCTCTGGGCACATGGCTGCATCTCTACACTGCTGGATCTAGGAATTGCTGACTAGCAAGTCTGACCTTGATACCTGAAAAGATCCTGCTGTGAAGCGGGTCCTTAAAAGGAGTCTATTGTGAAGCGTGTAGAGGACAACAAGGTTACCAGAACAAACACCATGGATTCACCAAGAGCAAGCCATGCCTGACAAGCCTGATTTCCTTCTATGATAAAGTAGCAGGCTTTGTTGATGTGGATGTGATATACGTTGACTTTAGGAAGGCTTTTGATAGTGTCTCCCAGGACATTCTTATTAACAAGCTAAGAAAATACAGACTAGATGAAAGAACTAAAATGGATACATAAGTACTCTATCTGGATCTTCCTGCTCAGTGAGTAGTCATCATAGCTCAATGTCTAGTTGGGAAGAGGTATCAAGTGGGGTTCCTCAGGGGTCTGTCCTGGGTCTAGTGCTCCTCAAGATCTTCATTAATGATTTGGATTATGAAATTGAGTGCATGGCTAGCAAGTTTGCAGATGACACCAACGAGTACAGTATTGCAGAGAAAGACCTCACACTTATAGTGGACCATAAGCTGAATATGAGCCAACAGTGTGCTCTTGTTGAAAAAAAATACCAACAGTATACTGGGTTGTATCAACAGGATTGTCACTTGCTAATCAAGTGAAGTGATTCTTCCACTCTATTCAGCACTGGTGAGGCCTCACCAGGACTATTGTGTCCAGTTTTGGGCCCCACACGTCAAGAAGGTTGTGGACAGATTGGAAAGAGTCCAGAGCAGAGGCCTGAGAAGCAAGACTTATGAGGAAAGGCTGAAAAAGCTAGAGGTATTTAGCCAGGAGAAGAGAAGACTAAGGGGGGATTTTATAACAGTCTTCAAGTACCTGAAGGACAATTATGAAGAGGATGAAGCTGGGCTTTTCTCTGCAGCCATAGGGGACAAGACTAGGAGCAATGGCCTCAAGCTACTTCAGGGGAAATTTAGGTTGAAGATTAGGAGGAACTTCCTGACTGGGTGGCTAAGAATTGGAATGGGCTACCTAGAAAAACCAAGAAATCTCCATCCTGATGTGGTTTACTCAAGGTGGATCCAGCCCTGAGCAGTGTGCTGGACCTTGTGAGTTCCCTTCCAGCCCTACTTTCCTGTGATCCTGTGACCTTTGATTGGAGCCTATGGCTGATTCTCAGGGGTGTCTGAAGTGGTAGGTCAGCCTTATCTTGTTCAGATTTGACGGCTGATTGCTTTGAAAATGTTGTCATCCTGCTGTCTCCTATAAATTGTATCAATGATAGAAGGACCCTTTGCTTTGGGCAACAATAGCTGTTACCACTACACATCACATTTCCTTCTGGGCAGCAGCGACTCTTTATGCCTAACCAGAGATGGCTACTGACTGGGTATCAGAGAGAAGTAGAAGGAAATCAGAATTGCAACAAACTCACTGTATACAATAGCTTTAGCAAAATTGAAACTTTGTTTAGAATAGGAAGTTAAGTTCAATATCTCAGATATCATTCTGCTCTAAATGTGGATAAGCACTGATGTGTGTGTAGGTACAATATCAGTCAGGCCCCTGACACATGTTCAGGATGCCATGGGATCTAATGCACAATCTCAACAATTACGCTTCCGGTTATGCTACGTTTTCATGGCAGGAGGCACGACTGTGGGATTGGGGATCTGATCTCCATCATGCCATGTTCCTAGTAGAAGGGGAGAATGGGATCATGACCCTGGGCTCCCCCTGCAACCAGCAAGTAGGAGGGCAGTCATCTGATCAGCGCTCCCAGCTTTGGGAGCAAAGCAGAGTCAAAGCTGGGAGCACTGGTTAGCTGAATGCCATTCTTAGCTTCAGGGGTGCAGTGGAGCCCTTGACTCTGGGAGCCCAATCAGCTGCCAGACTCCAGCACTTGTTGGAGTTAAGGGCTCTGGTGCATCCTGGAGGCTTTGAACCCAGTCAGCCTCTGTTCCCAGCGCCTGGGGTGCAGTGGAAGCAAGGGCTCCTGTGCACCCCCATGGCTTGGAGTGGCAGCTGATTGTGGCTCCCAGCCTCAGGAGCACATCAGAGCCCTTGACTCCAAAGTACCCCTGAAGCTGGGAGTGGCAATCAGCTGATCTGTGCTCCCAGCCTCAGGAGCTCATGGGATTCAGGGGCTCCCATGTGCTTCTAAGGTGGGGAGCCCCAACCAACCTCTTTGAGAACTCATGGAAGTTGGGTGGCCACGTGTGCAATTTAAGGAGTGCTGGGAACCAGTGACAAGGTTATCACACATTTTGTGTATTAAATTTGTGGCTTATTCTTTGTTTTATTCTACCATTAATTGCACTAAATGGTAACCTGGCCCCACACTAAAATGTGATTAACTAGTTATTTGCATCTGAAGTGTACCATATGGCAGGGGTCTCCGACTCATTTACACCTGGCATTGTCTCATACAGTTTGTTCTCATCTTTTTATTAGTAAAGGCACTCAGCAAATGTTCAAATAATGGTAGGCCAATATGCTGCTGAATTCATTTTTCACTGAATTTTAGTACTCCGTTACTTTTGTCAGCTTCAATAGACTTGTTTATGATTTACAGTAAAGTAGCTGGAGGAGGCTTGAGTGTCTTGATAAACATCACAGGCTAACTGTATCTCTGATAATAATAAATATAATAAGTAGTGGCCATGGAAACATTTGTGAGTTCAACATGTCTGAACTTGTCACAACCACCTAGCAAGTATTTAACAAGGCTGGGGTTTTCTCAAACAAAAGCCTTTGAAATCTGAACAGAAATAGGACAAATGTTCAAGCTAAGATACTTGCCCCCTGGTAGCCTGACACAAATGCAGCATTTGTTTAGAGATCCAGGTCCACAGTCAGTGCAAATTGTGAGCATCTTTTATCTGCAGCCTGGGTTCCTATTCAGTAGTATTTATGTGTTCTGTGTTTAAACAATTCTTGGCACTAATCAGACAATTTAACTATCTTCCTGAATTATGAGGACTTTATTTAGAAGCCTTCAACTTATATCAGTCTTGGCTTTGTGGGAAAATTATGAACAATATCGTTTCTGCTTTTAAATAGTTCCTTGAGAGGCTTATATCCTCCCCATTCAGAAACATGGACTTTAAAAAGCATGTTTCCACACAATCTACCTCCAGGATCTGAGCAAAAGGAGGACTCCTCTATATGTGATTGATAGAGGGCTTGTCACTTCTGTCAGCACCCTGTAAGGCAATTCAAATTCCATTTAGTGGTGAGCAAGGATGCTTATGCACCGTTACAGTATATTTAGCATCAGCTTTAGCAGGGGCTACGTTAACATGAAGAAAGAATAAAGAATTCAAAGGAAGTAGAAAAAGTAGGGTCTGAGGAAGGAATAGGGGTGTGATTTTGGATGTGCTAGAGAAGGGGATGTCATAGACAAAATCTCTTAAAATAAAATGTTGCAAAGAAAATAACAGTTTGGTATCCAAAGAGGTTTGGAAGCTTTGAGTTTGAACTGAGTGCTGTTTTATAGACCTCATCATATTTCTAAGTGTATTCTCCTGGATATTTTCCTTTTAAATGTAGGGTTTTTATAAAATATCTTTTATTTTAAAATCAATCAAAGAGCCAAATAGCAGGAAGCACAAAGCAAATTCAACCCTCTTCATATGGACATTACTGATGACTGTAGCTGTTAGTTGGAATATTCTGAGAGCTAAATACTTTTCTCCTTTACATGACTTCATGCATAGAAAATGCACATGTGAATCTGAGGTTAGAAAATAGCCTTGGCTACTTTGTAGATCAGCATTTAATTTCCTATCTCTTAATTGTTTCCTTTGAAATTATTGTGTATTTTAATTGCTTTTCTGAGACCTGTAACAACTATGAAGGAAGGCATATTTACCGTCATACCTGTAACAGCTATGAAGGAAGCCATATTTACTGTCATAGAGACCAATCCTGCAAGATACTGATTTCCTTCAGCTCCTTTCATAATTTAGTGGGAGTTGAGGACACTGAGTACCTTATTCGTCATTGGACTATTACAGATTCAGAGTGCAATTGCTGAACTCTAGTGAATAAGAGTCTGTTCAGAATAGATGATTATGGGAACAGGCACTTTAATCACTGAAGGGTGAGATTTTACTTACTGAAACCATATGCAGGTCTGTTTATTACTTTTCTTACAGCCCATGAAACAATGGAAAGTCTCTTGAGAGAGTTTCATTTTGAAGTATTTATTGGTGCTTGAGGTCAGTAAATCACATTGTAAATATTTAGTGCTATGAAATTAGCTCAAAGAGAATGTACAAACAGCAGTGTACCCAAACGGATACTCCTTACCCATCAAAAACTAGAGACAGGTTTGGTGCTCCTGCAAGCAGGAGTGTTTGAGCACTAAATAGAAATAGATGTAAGGTGATTAGATAGCTGAGTCTAGATTAGCATTCGTAATTTGTGATGGGATTTTTATGTGGACAGTTTCTGTTCATTCTAGGAAAATCTACATGAATACGAGCAACTACTTTTCATGTTATTGGCCAGATTCCAATTTCAAATGTTGATCTGCTTCAGAGGCCACAGTTTGCAGACAGAAAGTAACTGTAGGTACAATTTTGACCATGTGCTTGTTTGCCAGCACTGCTACATGTCTAAGTACCTTTTTGCAATCAAGGCAGGCAAGGTTCTTCGGGTAGATATAATATCTTTTATTAGACCAGCTAAATAGTTGGAAAAAAGTTCTTTGCACGCTTTTGGTCACAAGCACCCTTCCTTAGGCATTGGGAGACTGCAATCAACCCATGTAGGGCAAGATCCAGAGGGACATGGCCAGTGCTTCTGTCTTAGGTACTGCAGTATCTAAAAATAAGATACATGGTTGCAGCAGGGTGAATGAAGGAAACAGGTCCCAGTTGACAGAGAAAGGTAGGTGCCTCTAAGTGATAATTTACAGTGAATGGAGAGAGTTAAGCACATCAGAAAGGCGATCTACACAAGTCCCCAGGCTGACCAGGGTTCTGCCTAGTGTTAGCCAATAGGGAGATGCTGAGTACAGGGAGAGGTCTTCCTCTCTGTAGCATAAGAACATGACTTGTTGCTTGCCAGTTGGTTCCTCTGTTCATCTTGTATCCAGAGCTGGAGTCCTCTGATGGAAGGCACCTAACTAGACAGGCCTTTTTTTAGATACCATGGTGGTGGTGCCTTTTGTATTAGTAGCATAGAAGTTATTGCACTGACCAGCACATGGAAATCTGGTTTCTAGTCCCTTCTCAGTCTTCCCCTTGAATCTCAGGGGATTCAAAACCATATCTCTCACTTCCCAGGAAAGTGATTGAACTGCCTATTTATAAAATAGTCTTGGAGATAAGCTACCCTCTTCTACCCTGATGAAGCTGACTCAGGGTTCAGCCAAGAATTCACAGATGCACAGAAGTTTAGGCCTGGAAGGGGACCTCTTGAGACCATTGGGTCCAGCCCCCCTGCTCTGAGCAGGAAAGACTGCTGGGGTCAAATAACCCCAGCAAGGTGTGCGTCCAGTCTCCTTCTGAAGTTCTCCAGGGTAGGTGCCCGCACCACCCCCGCTGGGAGTCTGTTCTAGAGTCTGGTCATATGAACTGTGAAGAATGCAGGAGAGCAAGCAAGAGAGAATATGCTTGCTCCTTCCACTTAGCTTAGTGGTTAAGACATTCGGCTGCCAAGAGGGCAGAGCTGGGATTAAGCCCCTGCTTTTAGTATTATTTCTGATTTTCATCCAATTAATGTCTAAAGAAGAATGCACAAAGAAGTCAGATTCTATTGTCTTAATGGGTTTTGTGGCCACTGGAATGGTATTTGTCAGATTGCTCTTTTAGACTTAGGCATCTAAGTTGTGTTTCTGGATCCACCATGTAGGGTTTTGTTTGATTCAGTTGCTTCAAGTAACAAGTAAAACTACATCTTCTAAAACTTTATCTTCTCCATCAAATATTGCAATTACCAAAAAGGAGGTTTGGGTAAGGCCGGATTGAACATTTCTTTTTGTATGTAGATGTAATAGTATTTGGAAGTACCTGCTATTTAAGATTTTAAGAATGGTTCCCAAAACTGGACATAGCACACTAGTTAAATCTTCACCAGTGCCAAGGAAAGCTGAGTAATTACTTTCCATTTCTTACATATGACACTTTTGTTAATACATCAATGTGTATAATGGTATTAGAACTGACCCCTTGTTTAATAGACTTTATTCAGGGTATTTTTGTCTCTTTTGTTTTGTTCTTTCAAAGTTTAATTCCATATGGATTCTGGGTATATTCCAGACAAAGCTCATCTTATCATTCTGGTATTGTCCCAATAAAAGTTTTTAACCCTTAGTGACTAAGACCATATTTTGAAACTTCATCACTTTTTCTCTGTTTGGTAGCAGTCATAGGTAATACTGTAGCTGCATAGTTAGTATCTACATTTAGACTTCAAGAACATTATGTTTCTTGTAATCTTGAGGCCTTATCGTGATCTTACATGGTTGGAAACAGGAGGCTGATTATCCTTTAAGCCTTAACATCTACCCAGAGCAGTCACATCACTTTTTTGCTTAGAGGAAAATTGGGCTGTTTCTCTTTTTAAAGCTTGATTTACATTTATCTGAGATATTGTGTGTGGGTGAGAAGATTAGCGAATGGCAATTCTGTCAGAAAAACATCCAATTCATAATTACGAGACTATCTTTTATGAACAGAATGTGTGCTTTAGCAGCAGGGCACAACATCTTGCTTAATCTCTTGGGTACAAAGGGTAAAAAAGCTTTGCTTGTGACCTCCATTGAATACATGCCCTGTTTATGCACTGTGCAGATGGGCCATTTCTGCTTCTGGAACAGTCCATGAATCAATGCACAGCCGACAGCACTGTGCCGCCTTCAGCGGTTGGCTCCAACAGTGACTACAGCTTGGTATAGTACAGTAGCATAGCAACAGCTCTAAAATATGGAGCTGCATTGTTTAGGAGGCTATTACTAGGCTGAGATTTCAGTGACAACAAATGCAGTACAAGTATGTCGGTCATAGTCAAAGGAAACTGAAATGGGAACACAATATTTCCCTTTCCTTTGGCTCTATTTTTTGCCAGCTCTGTTTTTGACATTTTCCATCCCATACAATGCCAGCATGTGAGTTGCTTCCATGGGGTTTTAATGGAGTGGAAATTAATATTTTTATTTGTAGTGTAATTACTTCCTTGTCGATGATGTCACTAAGGGTGAAATCTATAGAGTGACGCTGTGTGCAGTTAAACGATTGGGGCCTCCCACCCCAAAGGTGGCTGCATTTTATTGGTCACTGAATTAATTTCTAACTAAGCATTATTATAACCTTATTGTTTGCCACCTGGGCCACATTAATACATGTCATCCTACATTTAGAATAGATGATGCCGTTCAACAATCCTCTCGGTCGAGGCTAACATTTATTTTGTAATAGTGCCCACTGTATATTAGTTTCTTATTATTTTCTGTTATTTTCACCAAAGCAGTGCCTAAGGGCCAACCAAGAGGGGTATTTCATTGTGCTAGATGCTGTATAAACACAGAGTAGTTGACAGACTTGGTTTCCAAGAGTTTACAATCTAAACAGACAAGACAGACCCATGGTGGGGGGAGGGGCATAACAAAACAGGCAATGTGATACACATGTGTAAAGTTCTTTGGGATACTGCTAGACCATGCATGCTGGACAAAGTTTGTTCTTTATTTAAAAAAAACAAAACTCAGGCATTTGAAGAATAAATTTTGTTCAATTTATTCAGATTATTCAGGTTTCTTTTGTACTTTCAGTGCCTTGTGATTAATGAATCATGATGACCAAACATCCTAATGCTGGATACGCTGGCAAATAATTGGATGTCCTCGTTTAGTTCAAATACAAATCATCATTTAGGATTATTTAATCTGGAGGAGAGAGAGGATTTGATAATAGCCTTCAAATACCTGAAAAGGGTGATTATAAAGAGAATGGTAACGGATGATCCTCTGTGGCCTCAGGGGACAGGACAAAGAGCAATGGTCTCAAATTTCAGCAAGGTAGATTTAGGGTGGGTATTAGAAAGAACTTGCTCACTATGAGAGTGGTTAATCATTGGAAAAGACTATCTAGAAAAGTTGTAGAATCTCCATCCTTAGAAGTTTTCAAGATCAGGTTAGACAGGCATTTGTCTAAGGCAGTTGTGCTCAATATTTTGGCCCTGTGACCCTTATGAGTGGTATGGGGCCGGTCTGTGGGCTGTATTGGACCCTACACAATGGGATTAGGCTCTAGGGCCCCTCAGTGCCTCCATCTGGCCTCACACATTGGGATCAGGCCCTGGGGCCCCATGCCATCTTCACCCAGGCCTGTGTTCTGGGATTGGGTCCTGGTGCCCTGTAACACCCCTGCCTGATGCATGCATCGAGGTCAGGCCCTATGCACCCAATTTAGTGAACAGGACCATGATCTAGGGTGTTAGACTCCCTGTTTGAACAGGGAGTCAGACTCAATGTCCTCCTGAGGTCCCTTTCAGGTCTACTTTTTTATGGTTCTATTGCACACCTCAGCCCTTTTCCCTGAATGAAATCCATGGCCATTCTTTTGAAAAAGGATAAAGCTTGACTAAAGACCTCTAAACTCTTCTCTTCATTGGCTGTGAGGGAATAAGCAGAACATGAAAACTCTTACAGAAGCTCTCTACATCTGCCTTTATTTCTCAAATACACTTGCTTAGTTATTAGTTTGTATTTTAGGGGCTTACTTAGCAGAACCAACCAACTGAAGTTGTACTTCCCAAGGTCTGTTCTAGATGTGATATATGTAAAATTTTAACTGTTCAGAGAATCTGTGTAGTCATTTTGGATGTGCCTGATTGATGTGCCAGGATGTGCCTGATTGAGAATCTGTGGCCGAGCCAGGAACAGAACATTGAGCTTTGGCCCACAGTTATCTGGGCAACATAGACTCTGAGAGAGGTGGCTAATTTCACAGGAACCTAGGCAAAAGGATTTGTTGTGGGGGGCGTTATCTTTTATTGGATCAACTGCATGGTTGGCATAAAGTTATACAAGCTTTTGAATGCAAGACATTCTTCATTGGGTGTGAAGAGAGAAGCAAGCACAGTGAAACTATTAAGAGCCAAGAGTAGAGCTGTGAAATTGGAGGCGAGAGGGGAATTCCCAGGACATACGAGGTGCTTGCAGATGGTGATGATGATGATGATAATAATAATAAATGACGCTTTAATTTAAACTCGATATGTTCCTGTACTGAGCCCTGTACATGCCCAGAAGAGGCTGCACATTGTTTCAACCCAGTTTGCCCAACATCTGTAAAGACTGGGAGCATTAGTGGGGCTTTTTTGGAACTGTTATCTAATCGCAGATTGAATCAGCTTTAGCTAAAAGCACCAAAAAGCCCTGTGGGAGCACCCAATCTTTACAGATGCTGCAAAGCCAGGTTGAAGTAATGCACTACTGCTTCCAGTAAAGTGCTTTTTCTTAAACATCTGCAAGCAGCCACAATTAGCAAAAGAAAAGGAGCTGATTGTGGAGAGATCAAAATCTATCAGCTAGGAAGGAGGTCATTAATACCTGTTGTGTATAGGAAGAAATTCAGGAATCAGGTAGATTAGTGTGTATTAAAAAAAAAATCAGAGTTCAGTCCTTGATTCTCAGTGTCCAACCAGCTTATGAATTTTTGTTCCCGAGTTCACCTTTTAGAAATGTTTGGTAGATTTCCCGTGAGCATGAGGATAGCAAGGTCAGAAAGGGAACGAATGTTCTGTGGAAACTCTGCTCCTAGTGTTGTATGTGTGTGTCTCTGTCCTTTGTATTTTTTTTCCATGAGAGTTCATTCTGATGCATGGTTGTTATTTAGTTTCACATACAAAGTTACCATGCAGGCATTTAGTGCATTGGATCAGATATATCACATTCTGGGAAAGGCATGTATAGGACCCATTGATTCTAATAGGTCTTTTGTGGAGGGTGTTGACTGTAGTGGCAGTAGATGTGTGCTGACAGGTTAAGCATTTATTGCTAAGGCAAGGTTTCAATGTCCCATTTGTTTTCTGTTGAGCAATTTGCTTCTGATGATGAACTGGGCAAAGTTGGGAGTTGCTTGAAAGCCAGGAGCAGAGGGCCTAGGAATATTTCTCTCAAGGTTGGATCTTTGTTGAGTATAGGTTGTAGTTGTTTGATTCTTCTATTGGTTCCAGTGCGGGCTTGTAGGTGACTTCCCAGGTGTGTAGTCACAGCAGGGTTTCTCTTTGTATTATAGCAGGTTACTGTGGGGTACTGGGGTGGCTTTTTCAAAGACATGGTTTGTTTCTCTAGTGGAGAGTCCTTGTTGCATAAAGGAAAGTTTTAGGCTGGCTGGGTGGGTGTCGCAAGTTTTGTCTTCAGAGCAGACGTGGTGGTATCTGAGGGTCTGACTATAGAGTACAGCTTTTTGGTGTGCTTGTGGTGATTACTGGTTTTATGGGCACGCATATAGTGGTCCATGGGTCTTTTGTATATGGTGGTTTGTAGGGTGCCATCTCGGATGTGGATCTTGGGGGCTAGAAAGTTGATGCTGGTGTACAAGTTTTCCAGAGAATACCAGTGGGGTAACCACCAGAATGGTACTCAGTATTCCAATGGAGTTCTCACCAATGAAAAATAGAACTAATAATCCCTTCTCTCTGCTGGAAATAACACTCCTTATGTATCCGTGGATTCACTTGCCTTCTCCATGACTGTGTCACATTTCAGAATATTTCTTTAAAAATGATTCTAAATTATATTCTAATACAGCTTGACAGTCCCCATCATATTAATCATTAATTGTTATTGGATAAGCACATTGTTGTATGTTAGATAAACTGGGATGAGCAAACATCAGTCCAACACTATGGGCAAATTATCTTCCCACCACGTGCTTTCCTTTCAATAGCGGGTGCTCTACCCTTTCTGCAAAGTGCTAAGGACTTTCAATTACAACTAACATCTTAAAATGCTGAGATTGCTCATCATCTCAAAGGTTTCCATCCTGAATGATAAGCTCTCTAGTTCCATCTTTCCAAGGCGTCTCTCCTGGTTCTTATTTCACACTTGTTAGGGTTATTCCCCTATATGCATTATCTCTCTGTGTTTGCACACTTTTAGCTTCTGTAAATAGAATCTTAGCACTGTATCCACACAGATTATTTAAGACGTGACTGAGAGGTAAAGTAAAGAAGGAGCTTTTATGCTGAAATATGGATGAATTTGGCCTCTGTTCTTCCCACTATACAAATGAAATAATAATGTTTCCTTAAATCATATGGAGCTCTATACAATACTTTATTGCTTGGATCAGTTTTTCATAAACTGTAGTCACAGACATTCATGATCATTCTATATTTTGATATTTGCATCAATAATTGTAATATTGACACCTTTTGGCCTTGCATTTGAGTGAGCCCTCATTCTCCAGAGGTGGCATATCCTAGACTTGCAGGTTCTTTATACAGAACTGGCAAGTTCTTGTGAAGTAGGAATAATACAGTGAAATTAACTAAACATGGAATGAAAGGAAAATTAAGTCTAAATGTAAAGAAGTTTTCCTAATTTTAACATTTCTAAGTGGATAGTCCCTAAAGAGGAATAGTGGAAGCCCATCATTTGCCGGAGTACATGCCAAAGTACTTGAGAATATATGTCAAGGAACATGTTTGTATTATCGTGGAGTGCACTAAGGTTACTGAAGAGGTCTTTTATAGTTTTCATTTATAGCAAACTGATATTCAGGTGTATATGCCAGGTTAATTTCAAGCAACATTGATAACCAGGTTGCCCAGCATGCCCTTTTTTGTAGGTATCACAGAGTTAGGCCTTCACAAGAGGTCCAGAACCCAGAATATATCCTTGTAAAGATTCATATCTTCATAATGAAGATATACTCTTTTCCCAATCTCTTTCAAAAATGTCATATTACAGTTCAGTCCTTCAAGGTACTGACTACTCTGGACCTGATCCAGCAATACTCTGAAGCATGTGCTTAACTTTAAGTACATGAAGAATCCCTTATATATTCTTCACAATGATTTCAAATCTTTAAAGTTCATCTTGTGCTGAAATGCTTTGCTAGTTTGGGCCAGAATACTCCCTCCATCACAGGACTGAGCTCTAAAAGACTTATAAGCATGTTTCAAGAGGATGTTCAGTGGGAGAACTGTGCAGTGACATCTCACTTTACAAAGTGGGGAGTGGTTTAATTGTGTCCAAGTGTTATCGTTTTGAGAGAATTGTGGGAAAAGTTTGATGTTATAAGGTAGGAAAGTAAATCAAGCTAATTGTTCCATTATAATCTTCTTTATTGCTTTACTACCTCTATACCTGTGATCTCAGAAACTAAAGGAAATGAAATGTCCCAGTGCAAATGAAAAGTAAGAAAGACTATATGACTGGCATTATTATTATGTAAGTGATGCAATTTGTGTCACTGTTGATATGTTGACTGCTCAGTGGGTCTAACTGAAAATGCAGGAATATTCTTTTTGACCAAATCCTGTTCCCAGGAATGAAATCTTTGCACCAGTGAAGTCAACAAGGGTGATGTAACTGACCTCAGCGGAGGCAGGATTTCGCCACAGATATCCTAATGGACCTAGAGTTGGCTACCACTCAGCAAACCAGTTTTCAAATGTAAATTCCCAGAGATAAGTCATAAGGCAATGTTTCAGGTAAGGGAAAAGCTTTGATCACCCAGGAGGTTGATCGGGCCTTAGAAGAGAGGACTGGAGGTTACAAGAGAGAGGATTTCTCACAAACCTAACACACCTAAACTGCACGATCTCATTTCTGGGACGGGGTAGTAGAGAGAGTGGTGGTGGCCAGGAAGCATACCAGAGGAGGTGACGAGACTCTACCTCTTCAGACCAAAGGAAGTTTAAAAGCCCATAGATCCAGTACAGTTCAACATTTGGCCAGTGTTTCATAGACATTTGGGCTGGAAGGGACCCTGGAGGGTCATCGAGTTCAGCCCCCTGCTGCAGGGGCAGGAAGTCAGCAGGGATCATAGAATCCCAGCAAGATAAGCATCCAAATGTGTGTTGAAGGTGTTCAAAGTGGGTGCTTGAACCACCTCCAGCGGCAATCTATTCCAAATCTAGGGGGTTCGGACAGTGAAGAAGTCCTTTCTTATGTCTAGCCTGAATCAGTCACACTGGAGTTTGTGACCATTCGAACGTGTCATCATTTGGGGGGCTCTGGTGAACAGACATTCCCCCAGATCCTGATGAGCACCCCTGGTAAACTTACAGGTGGCCACCAGATCACCCTGGAGTCTGCGCTTTTCCAGACTGAATAGCCCCATGGCTCTCAGCCTCTCATCATAAGGTCTGTTTTCCTGACCTCTGATCATGCGTGTGGCTCTCCTCTGTACCCTCTCAAGTTTCTCCACATCCCTTTTGAATTGTGGAGCCCAAAACTGGATGCAGTACTCCAGCTCCGGCCTCAACGAGGCTGAGTACAGTGGGAGAATGACGTCCCGGGATCTGCATGAAAAGCCATCTACGGACGCAAGCCAGCGTTTTGCTTGCTTTACTAGCCGCAGCGTCACACTGAAGGCTCATGTTCATCTTGTGGTCAA
>NW_017728918.1:2305047-2316461 GCF_001723895.1 Crocodylus porosus
TCCGTCCCTCCCTGACCAGGGTAGGGGTGCTCCTTTTATCTGGCTGGGCCGGTCCCTCACCGGCCCAGTTTACGTTCCGGCAAACTTTCAAGCCCCGGCCAGACTTCCGGGTCCCATCCCGGAAGCTGGACGGTACTCCGGGCTTTCTCGCTCGGGCCGGGTCCCCTGGGGTCCTGGCCCCCTCACACCCAGGATAGAGGTTAGGCTGATGGGCCTGTAGTTTGCTGGCTCTACTTTCCTCCCTTTCTTGAAGATAGGCACAACATTGGCTCTCTTTCAATCATCGGGCACTTCACCAGAGCACCAAGAGCTCTCGAAGTTCCATGCCTGGGGCTGAGCTATGATGCTCGCCAGCTTCCTGAGTACCCTTAGGTGTAACCCATCAGGGCTGGCTGACTTGAAGGTATCCAGCCTGTCAAGGTGTTCCTTCATGAGGCACCAAGCTGTCTTCCTCCTGTAAATGAAGAAATCAGTTGCATGGGCCACACTAAAGCGTAAATAATCTAAGATAAATATTGACTTATCATGCAACTAAAAGCTCCTCTATGTAAAGCAGACAAACTGATTATTTTTTGCTTCTATGCTGCTATGGGCTGACAGAGCTTATTGAAGTTCATCAGACGTGAAATGTTAGCAAACATGGTTTTATTAAGAGTGTTGATCTATTGATTTGAAGTTACTTTAGTTCATTCCTGACTGACTTGTATGGTATGTTGTGTTGATGCCTTGCTTTGCAGTAATGAGAGATGTGATTAATTACCAAAGGTTGAAGCAATACACTCTTGATTATTTGGCTCCTCCCTACAAGATTGTAGAGAATGGAGTTTGGACCAGAGCAGAGTTCTTTTCATGCTTTAATGTTGATTGGTCCTGGCACCCATGACTGGTGAAGCTTAAAATAGCAACAGTATAAAAGCTTAGAGCACAGCTGTGCTGAGAAAGCATTCTCTTCCTGAACACTACCAGAGAAGGATATAACATGTTTCACAAGTTTCTACAAATATATAACTGAGAACATAGTGTTGGTTAAAATCACTTAACAAATAACTTATCCAATAAGTGTAGGTATTCACTGGATGGGTTGACTCACAGGGGGTGGCTGGGTTATACTTTCCAAAACAGACAGGCCACATTTTCAAAGCAGATGGTGGCAGGCTGACCCATAAGTATGAGTGGAAAACTGCCTGCAAAATGTCTGTGTTCTTCTGTGCAAGTGTCTATGTGAATCAGTCAAGTAAGAGCATATACAAGGACTCCACTCTGCAGATGAGGCTAAAACAGCAACTGCAACATCTTTATTGAGGGTACAGGGTTGTGACCCCAGACAACCTCCAGCTTAACCCCTTGGATCCCTCTATATTACTTGTGCAATATTACCGAAGTACATGGACCCATGAAGGTGATTCAAAGAAATGGAGTTAAGCTCCTTGTATAGGCAGTGGGGAGTGTCGGGCACCTCCAAAGAGCAATTGAGAGAGCCTGGAGGCTGAATACAGAGCTGCCTGGCTAACTGGAAGTCTTCTGCTCAGGCATCTACCTAAGCTTCCATCCCTCTCTGAAGCTTAGTGCCCAGTGCGGTCCAGTTAGGACCCTAAGGATGGATTCCTCTTCCAGACAGAAGCCTAACAGAGCAGGGTTCACATGGTAGTAAGGCCACCAGCCACTTTTTATTTAATATTTTAGTGCAAACGTTGACAACTTATGGCCTGTGGGCTGGATTTGGCCTGCAGAACCTTTTGATTTGGCCCATGGGTGTGGCATTAAAGCAGTAGGGGGCTTTCGCAGTGGTCACTCTCCCTGTGCCACTACGAGGAGAACTAATGGCTGCAGGAGCTCTCCCCATGTTGCTGTGGGGAGAAATGGCGGTTATAGGAGCTCTCTTTGTGCCACTGCAGAAAGAAGCGGCAGTGACAGTGGCTGGTTCCTAGTGCTTACCTTCTTGCACATCTCTGACCTGAGCAGGATCATTCCAGCTTGTGACCTGAAAAGGTTGCCAACCACTTTCTTAGTGGGTAGAGCACTCCTCTGTGTTCAGGTCCCTAGTCAGCCAAGCAAGATTCAGACCGACATCTCTCACTTCCCAGGAGAGTGTCCTAGCTCTCAAGCTAGGTCACTCTTCTCCTCTCCAGCTGAAGTTGGGCCATGATTAAGTCAAGAATACAAAATCTTTGAGACCAGAAGAGGAGGGCACAAGAGGGAAGAGGCCTCTATGGCTGAGTGGTTAGGGGCACATTGCTACCTACTGAGGGCAAGACCTGGATTTTGGTCCTTGCTTCCATGACTGCTTATGCATTTTGCATTAACCAATAACTGGAAGAAAAAATAGAAATAATCCTGGGAGCAAAGATGAGACACTAAAACCATCTAGTTTCCAAATTTGAAGTCCTTGCTTCAAAACATGGGATTTCTAGAGCTGTTCCAAGAACAAGTTACGTGAATTCTTTAACATGGGCAAAAATTGTTTTCAAAAGCCTCTACATTTTTTTTTCCTGCAACTGAAAAAAAAATAATCATGAAGCAGATACCTGGTTTGGAAAGTGTAACTTAGTAGCTAAGTTTGGCAAAATTGTAAGCAACTTAAAGCAGAGTCTTACAATGGAGAGTATTGGAAATGTTGATGATTGGTACTGTCACCTTAACTATAATTAATCCTTTATATATCAGGTCAAGGCACTCTGAAATTGTCCTCCTGTGCTTATGATTTGATAGAGCTCTGCACTATGGAAAATGCAAGATTGGACTACTGTTCAGTCTAGTTATAATATTTTAATTGCATTTTTATAATTTATAGTATCAATAATCTTCGGTAAGCCTGACTATTAATCTTGTTGTGTTAAACTGTTTTCAGTTTTGATCTGATATGCTTAATTTTCTGGAAAGGCCACTTATGACTGATTAGTCAATTTCTCCCTTATTGTAGCATTACTTGATTTTTTTATTTATTACTTTAATTTGGTGATCTTTTATAACAAAAATAAATATTGTGAAAGATGCTGGGTTGACTGTCTTGTGCAATATAGGCTTCTTTTTATATGCAGAAGAGTCCTTTATGAGCTGTAGTAATTAATACTTCTGTACATCCTGTCCATCCTGTTGTGGGTATAGGGATGAGAAATTAAGTCACTCTTCCTGGGGGATTTCCTAGTTATTAATCTTTCTGCTTTGAATGTCAATTATGAGTTTGTGTGTGTTTGCATGCAATATGGACCCCAGTGATGTGATCTGAAAGGCTGCCATCTCATTTAGACCTCTTAATAGCCATCAGACATTATTAATTTTGCTTAGAACAATGAAACACATTTGCAGACATTAATGAATGAATCTGGTGTCAGATGGCAGTTACTGCCTGGCCCAGGCCAGATTGGAATTGCTAACATCAAGATAAAGGGCTCAGTATCTTTATTAGCATTCCTTTGACCCACCTAAGTAATTCTATGTAGAGTATCAATACCTGTCATTTAGGTAAGATTGGTGAGAATAGAAAGATGCCCGTCTGTTTTGATAAATCAGTGATGGATGATATTACTGTACGGCGTCACAGTCAGTGTCCTGTGTTTTCCATTGTTCATATAATATCCCACATGGGAGAAGGAGCTGAGGTTTTCATGGGCAAAAGTAACGTGCTAGCAATAAGCAACCTCAGTATTAAACTGAATCTACTACTTGTCTTGGCATGGGAGTACATTTCACCCTGAGAGTAGCTGTTGGACCTATTCCAGTTCCTGTTCATGCACAAGGACCTCACCTGACTTTAGCAAGCTTTCCGCCTGAAATAAATGGTACATGCTGGGCCTATAAGTTAATTCTGGGAGCTGCTTTCACTGAGGCTGGCACCATGTCCACCTTGCAGACTAAATTGCTTGAGTGCCAGCAATACTTCAAATTTGCCACAGTTTGCCCTCTTTCAAAAAAGGACAGAAAAGTTATTCAACAATTCATTGGGAAAGACTCACAGGGCAACTTTGTTTACTGCAGCACAAATAATGGGATATGCCTCCAGAAGCACTGGCAACACACACAAATGAGTGCAGCACCAGTGAGGACATAATAACTCGAGAGTACCTGTTTACTTCTGGTCTAGTCCAGCCTGCTCAGACCTATGTGCCAATTGACTGTATTAGCTCTGCAGTTAAGACTTAGCCTAAGCAAAGCTAAGTATAGCAGAATCAGCATAAAATGTCTCATGATGCAACGCATCTAAATTATAGATAAAACAGGTACATTTCATGTCCATTAGCTCTCCTGCTTGTAATAATTTGCTGAGAAAAGCAAGCTATTTACAATGCTAAACTTTATTGAAACTCTATCACAAAAGTATCAAGGGGCGGAATGAAAAATGAATGAGGGCAGATCTCTAAGGAGAGACAGGAGTACAGGAGAGACTCAGGGTCAGCAGGGAACATGTTACTCACTCATACAAGGCGTGCAGCACTTCCAACGTGATGCTAGCCAGACCACAAAGCACAATGAGGTGAAACCTTGTCATAATGGGAGACTTCAAGATGCTAACATCTTCTGTTTCACAAATTCATTCAAACATACCTGTGTCAAAATCCTGAATTTATGGGAATCAGCCTGAGTGAGGGTTCAGTACAACCTGTTTTGGAACCTGGGATTTTGGCTTCTAGAAATGCCACACATCTGGATACAAAAAGTCATTACACTCTTGCAAAAATATTTTGCCAAATATCATAGTGAAACCTAAAACCATTTAAAAGCAAGAAGCTGAAAGTATGCATCTGCGGACTTAAATCATTTAACGTACCTATCACTTCCATCTCCAAAATGGAGGTGAAACATTTCTGTAGAAGAGGTCCACAGTGGGGAAATCCTGACCACACTGAAGTAAGCAATAAAACTTGTGGGCATTGTGCTGGAGCCTACAGGTAGATTAAGACATGGATGCACATAAAATTATTTACTATATCTTGTGACTTGAGTTCTCTGGATTTCCCATCTGTCAATGGCTCCTGTTGCAGGAGCTCTGGAACGCTGTTGCTGCAGGGATTTTCAAGTGAGTCAGAATAGAAGCGTGCAGCTGCCAGTCTGCATTACTAGGCCAGGACAAAAGTTACCTGGCTGACTTTTTTAGTTGGACATAATGCCTGCTAAAAGGTTAATTTGTGTGAACTTCTGAGTTTGAGCAGATGAACTGCTTCAAAAAGCTGCCCAGATGAGATGCAAATGTAAAAGACAATGGGTGTGTCTACACATGCAATTAATGCAAAACAATAAATTCCAGAGCAGGGTGAGCTGGAATAAACTGTTCCTGGGTGCAGCATCTACATATGCACCAAGGATAGCAGCAATTTGAGCTGAGACAGACTAGGCGTGAGCTGGCAGGGGGCACTGGAGTCAGCCCAGGGCTCTAGGTGGTGGCATTGGGTGGCATCAGACCTGGCTGGGGCACAAAGGTGCTGAAAATGCAGAGCTGTGTGGCTAGGCAGCAGGCAGGAGTCTGGCCCCTGGCTGGCTGGGCTGACTGGGTGCTATTTCCACCTGTGGTCAGCATAAAAATACTGTTGCATCTGTAGATGGCAACACTTTTCTCCACGGTTTATTAGTATCCTCCACAGTAAAGTGCACATGTAGACATAGCCAGTGAGTGCAAAAAGATTTTTATCTGCTATAAATACATTGATTGGGATGAAAAATTAAAATTAAGTTATATCTGTGCAAGACATTTTTATAGAGGTATACTTATCTCCACAATTAATACTGGTGGGGTTGTACCACTTTAACTATACTGCTTAGTTTAACTGTACTGGTATAGTTTAACTATATTGGTATATACACTTTAACAATACTTATATATACCAAACTGGTATTAACTGTACTGGTATAATTAAAGTGATACAACTTTTTTTGCAGACAAGGCCTTAACATCTTAGGCAGAAAATTCTCCAGGTTGCTACATCCACAGAATATTTTACTCTAAATGTAGCCAGGGCTGGCATAACTGACCAGGGAGCACAGGTGGCAGCCTAGGATGGCAAATTGAAGGGAGCAGCAAAACTGGTGTGCAGGCACTTCTCACACATTCATTGGGGGCTGCCTTGGGAGTCTGGGAATGTGCAGAAATGAACAGGATGGCTCCCAGGTATGTTACAAGGGAGGGTGGCAAAAAATCTTGGGCTGTGCCTGAATGTAGCCAAGTAAAATTATTTCGTTTTAATTCTTTGACAGCAAGAGGAGAGCTGACTGCTAATACTGTTACCGTGTGTTTGCTGATACTATGTAAAACTGGGTAAAAATGATACCACATCCAGTCTCATATTATATTATGTACAAGGGTAAGCAACCTTTTCTGCCTGTGGGCCAGAATGACCAATCCTTCATTGGAGGCATTAGGGTGGTGGCACAGGGAGCTTGCTTGTAGCCAGCATTCATCCCCATGGTGGCAAGGGGAAAATGCCCATGGAAGATGCCCCCTGCTGCTCAATGCTGCTGAAGACCCACATCCTTGAGCTGGATCCAAAGGTTTTGTAGGCTAGATCCAACCTGCAGGCCATAGCTTTAGCATTCATTAAGTATGTGCCGAGCAAAAGTGAATAGATATTTTTATTTATTATTCATAGTCTGAAATAAAATTATGTAGTTGTCTCAGTTGAAATGTACATTTTTTTTCATCAGCTGAGTTTATCCACATGCCAGTTCTAGCACTTAAGTAATGTTTTGTTTTCACTGATGCTACATCACTTTTTAAAACATTCATAGAATGTGGCATTTTAATTTCCTGTCCTCTTTTGGAAAATGTTCTTAGCCCCAATTTAATTTTCAATGGACATGTCAGTTTTGTAGTGATAATAAAATAGAAAACAGTGCCCTCTAGAAGCCACTTTGGTGAACACAATCAAGAAAGGAAGCATTTTAGTGAATGAACAATACTCATTTCTGCTGCAGTTAAAATCAAATGCAGGAGTTTACTTCAGTTTCCTGATTTTTATCGAAGAAAACTTGTTTTAATAAATGCTAAAAAGCTAAAGGTCTTGAAGGAGACCTCAGCCTAATAGAAGAGGAGTGAGAGATTAAGTTAAACAACAGTTTATACTTTTGAGCATATAAATTTCCCTTGAGGTGGCTGCTCTTCAACTCTGTACCTTTTCTGAGTGCTGTGATGTGTCAGCGATAACAACTGAAACATGAGATTTGCGCTAATTGATCCCTAATGAATCTTACTTTCCAGTGAGCAGCAATATGATTTTTTTTTTCTCCAAGTTACCCTGTGTTAATATTTTACTGTGGCTAAGTTCTGTGCTTTCATTCATATGAAAATAAGCACTGCCTATCGCATACACTATTATTTTGGAACACATACTACCTCTGTGTAAAACTCCCATTGAGCCAATTCCTGTGGTCTTTATGCAATGACAGTCATCTTGGTAAATAACTGAGTTTGATCCATAGACCTCCAGAGCTAACACCATGCATTTTCACAGCCTGGGAAAAAAGCTAGATTCTGTAGCTTGTAGGCAAGGCAGAATCACATCTTCTGTGAATTAGGCATAGAGAGAAACACATAGCACATGCTGGCCATGAGATTACATACTTCCTGAGAGCGCGATTGTTCCATTTAGGCACAAATCACAATAACATAATCTACTTATACATGTTTACCCCAGTGGATGCTCAGGATGGCATCTTGCCAACTCCTAGAACCACACAGGCTGCACACTTAGTATTGCATTACTTTGGGTGATGCCTCTTATTCCTACTAGTTGACTAAGTAACGCACAAGGAGGTCAAGGCTGTGGCCCTCCTTTGTGCCCTGTCCCTGTCCATTTGGGGCACCATGCATCTTCAGGGAATTCAGGGGAACATCTTCTTCCCTGCTCCAATGTATATGTGCTGTACTTCCATTTGACCCTCTCTGAGCACAAAGTAGTGAGGAAAGCTCTTACATATACATACATTGTGTAGCCAAAAGCAGGGGCTGTTTTTTACACAGTATTTAATTAGTCAAATTCCCTTTCCCGTCTATGAAAATTGATTAAGGGCCTCAAAACTTGGTATTTATTTCCTTTTGGGCGTGTCTACATGAGACACTAACTGTGCAGTAGCGTGCCATGCAAAAGCCATGCTAATACGCTACTGTGGACTAGTATTAGGCTACTGCTTAGTAAGTGTCACTAAAAAGCTGTGCACCGGTGCTACTGCGCAGTAGTGAGAGTTACTGCACATTGACTTAATACTTGGTTAACCAAGTACTAAATTTAAGGCACAGGAACTAGAGCACATTAATGAATGTGTAGTTGCACTGTTTGAGTTTAACTGCTTTGTTTTCCCTTTTTGCTCAGGACTTCATGATCTGTCCCATATTCATTAGGTTGCTAAATAAACTACTCATCAAAGCAAATAGTAGACAGGGATACAAGAAATAGGTTTAGATGATAATAAAAAAAATGTTTGCATAGGGTGTGTTTCCCCTTCCAAGCAGTTACTTTATTTCTGCATGGCCTGAGTGAGCATGGTTCACAAATTAAATCTGCAGCTGCTGTTTAGCTGAATTGTTCTTGGTGAGCTAGACCAAGGGTTTGCAACCTTTGCAACCTACAGCCATGGGCTAGATCCAGCCCGCCAAGTAATTTTAACCAGACAAGATCTCAGTAGGAATTTAACAGCCAGTGGTGTCAGTAATAATTCAGTGGTAAGGAGAATTGGAGAAGGGGGAAATGGCAGCAGTGATTGAGTCCTAAGTGATAGCCCTCCTTCGGACCAAGCTGTGTTAACTCAGCCTGCCACTACTAAAAGGTTGCTGGCCCCTGAGCTAGACTGCTTGAAATCCTGATTCTACTAACTCCTGTCCATGCCATTTGTCAGGGTTATGGCTTTTTGACACTTCTCAATGAAAAGTAAGTTCCAGTCTGAAAAAGAAGGTTGCTGAATTCCGGAAGATGAAACCCATGTTATGAAATGTGTGGGGAGGAGGCAAGGGGGACATACACAGAGCACGGTGGCATTAAGCTAAGTGCCAGGACTAAGGAGGTTCAGAAGAATGCCTTCTTCATAGAGCTCCGTCTGGGGAAACTGGCAATCTGTGAGAGCACAACACATTGCAGTTAAGTTCTTTATTCTTGGCCTCCACTTCACCTTCTCAGAATGAATCTCCTGGAAATCAGGTTCGGGTCAGGCATGTGAAAGCTGATAGCAAGTTAAAGTTCAGGTACAATAAAGGTGTTATGCACAGAATGTGACAATTCTCTTTCTGGAGCTGCCTTCCTGTTTTATTAATGGAGGCCACATGATCATGTTCATTTGTATACTTCATAAACCTATAATGGCTTGCCGTATGAAGACTTCATAATCTGCATCTAATCTTGATCTTGTGTGTAACTCAACACCTTTGCTACCTCTGACTTCTGAGAGAACAATAGGCCAAAGCCAAGCATCTTCTTTTCTTTGCAGTAAAATGAGAGTGTGCTAATCATTTCTCAGTTATTAACCTATCCTTAGTTGATCTATAAAAGGAAAAATTGGTTTTACAGCACAAAAGCAGGCCCATGTAGGAAATAATAGCATCATGCTAGGAAAGGTTCCACCTATAAGTAATACATCAGTTTTATATGACAGAAACCCAGTAAAAAAACAGCATGAGTAGACTCTATAGGACCTTTTTATATATTTCCTCCTACTCAGTGCTTCCTGTAATGTTTGTCTTACATCAATCTTTTATGCCTATTTTAAAAAGATTATGTAGCATTTACATGAACAAAAGCTTTATCCTGTATAGGGGTGAGCAGTTTTTAGAAGGAACTAAGCACCTTCAATTTGCCATGACCCTAAGGAGAGAGAAGGGCATTCAGCCCCTAACAAGCCACTAGGGAGGAATGAAATAATTGGTCAACAGCAGTCCCTTTATTACTGAACTTAGACAACTTTGCAACATGGTATGCATTTTTAAAAAAAAAATCAATTCCATTTAATTAAATGTCCCATGATCACCTGAGTTTTGCTTCTGATTGATACCCAGATTGCTGAAATACGTGATTTGAACTCTGGTGAGGTATCTCTAGTAGGTTCTGGTGGGATGCATATCTGATCATCCAAATGCTGCTGATCAGGGGATGAATTTTCTCTATCTAGCAATAGAAAAGAGCCCATTAGAGACCCAGAGCAGCCAGGGGAAAATTCCCACTGGTGCAGCCTTGGCATATAGCATCTTATCTTGTCCTCTGAAGGCCCCACTGCAAATCCTGGCATAGAGGACAAAAGAGCAGGATACAGAGGAAGAGATATGGCTCTGAGTGGCACTGCTTCATATAGACCAGGGAAAGGGAGGTACTGAGGCAGCAGCCCTTTATGTGTGTGTTGTGTGGGGGAAGGAAGGAGGAGGGTGCAAAAATAGCTGCTGCCACAGCATCAGCTAATCTCACAGCTACCATCAGCACCATGGCAGCTGGCACTGCCCCGTGTGTTGTAGCTGCCTTAGACGCAGGACTGCCCTGTTATGTTTCTGCCTGTCTCTAGTTGCCTAACTCCAGAGCTGTTACTCAAGGGGTCCGAACATCCCCTTTAGCACCCATAACTGGGAAGGAGAAAAGTTGGCTTAAAAGTACTGTACCTTCACTTTCTTTCTATGGGCCACAGGTTTCCTCCTCTCCTAGGGACTCAGCAAAACATTCATAGCTTAGAGGAATGGTTTCAAGAAAATAAAATATAAATGGTACAATGATTGTGTGTGCACGCTATTGAAGCCAAATAAGTACTGGTGGGCGTGTTCTACTGGTTTGCCCAGTAGAACTGGAATCAGGGTTGATGAATCCTGTTCTACCGCTGCAGCTGCCAACTCACTGTGCAGCCCTGGGGAACTCATTCCATATAGGCTAATTTTAAGGGGTGCTGAGCACCGCAAGTCTTCTTGAGGTCAGAAAGGACTGACAGGTGCTCTCAACATCTTTCAAAATTGGCATTGGAGCCAAAGGTATGAAAATTGGCAACAATTTTGTTAATTTACATTTTTGTATGCTCAACTGAAGCTCCAAAAAATTAGTGTAGCATTTTAAAAAGATTGGGCTTAGTCTCTTAGTACCTTGATTTTACTTTCTGAACTGAATAAAATAGTAGTTTTCATATGCATCACAGAGATCTGGAGCTTCATTTATGAAGGGCTTGATATCTTCATAAGAGATATGGTACATAATTATGGAAGAGTTCCATTATACTTAGATAGTTTTGCACTTAAAGCAGGGATTCAACCTCTTATTTACATAGAAAGAAATAGTATATATTGTAAATATTGACTGCACTGACAAGTGAAAAGTGCTGCACCTGGGCAGGAAGAACCAGCACCATACCAGCAGGCTGGGGAACTCCCTTCTCGGCAGTACAGAGGCAGAAAAAGATCTTGGAGTCATCATTGATGCCAAGATGAACATGGGCCGGCAGTGTGGGGATGCAGTCAGGAAGGCCAACCG
>NW_017728918.1:2316792-2343172 GCF_001723895.1 Crocodylus porosus
AGAGGGTAAATTCAGATTAGACATCAGGAGGCGCTGCTTCACTGTCAGGGCAGCTAGGATCTGGAACCAACTTCCAAGCAAAGTGGTGCTGGCTCCTATCCTGGGGTCTTTAAGACAAGGCTAGACAATCACCTTACGGGGGTTGTTTGACCCAAATACTCTTTCCTGCCATGGCAGGGGGTCGGACTTGGTGATCTGCTCAGGTCCCTTCCGACCCTACTAGCTATGAAACTATGAATAAATAATTACGAAACTCCCTTACTGGTTGCAGACTGAATCTTTCAAGCATTCATAAGTCAACTGGTTAATCAGTGAATGACTTGATGCAAGCCTTTTAAGAAATTTAGCGCTTGGGTTAGGGACAGAAATTACACATAAACTGGTATAAGAGATCAGAAACTGGTTCAAATCCGTAAGACAACAGAAGTTGGGTATACACAAACCATTTTCAAATCAGCTGAAACTGGTTTAAGATAAACCTGGATGTATGAAGTATTAGACAACTGATTTTGGTTAAATCAGTTTATTGAACTTCTGTCCCTGATCCCCTCCAGGCTGAAGTTAACTCACAGTCCCCCAACATCCGAGGATGCTTTGAACCTTCCCCGCAACACCCTTCTTTGGAGACGGGCAGCTTCCCTTGCTCCAGCTGACTTTTGGCCTGGGCCAGTACATGTCATTCTGAAAGTGAATGTCTGTTCACTTGCTTATCTGTTCAATTTATGCAGCTTAGACTAACCTGCGAAGATCAAATCAATTCAGCCTTGGGCTTTTTGACTGTCTGTACTTAGCCCTGGTGTCAAACAGTTATTTTTATCCCTATTTATCTTAGTAATGCAAACTGATCAGTCCCCTATAGTTAAAATGAACTGTAATCTTGTACATGATATTCCGTTGGGGTTTTTTTTTAAGATTAAAACTTATTTTCTCCATTATTCTTCATAAATAAAATGGGGTTTTTTTGTCTGCACTTGATGAATAATGTTCTGCTGTAGAGACCTTCCCAAAGAACTGTTCCTGGCAAAATGGCTTCCGTTTCCTTTTGTTCTCAATGAGATTAAAGCTATGGGTACTCTTTTTTTTTTAAAATGCACTTTTTAAAAAACAGCCACCACCTTCTGGTGTTTCTAATACCCACACATTGAAAGTATATTAAAGTATTTGAGGTACTCATGGAGATCAAATTTGCAGCAGAAATAACATTATCATTATCAAGCTGGGAATACATTATCTATGGAAGCAGTTTACAGTACAGTGATTATAATAATATAGGTGTCACACTGCAATTATTGCATAATTACATTGTGATTTTTTTTGATACACCTATTTACATTTAGCTCATGTAGCTGGAAGTATTCCTGCAAGCTTGAAAATAAATATATTATACATGTTATGTAATTAATGTACCTGAATCCAAAAAATACATGTATACATTTGAAATCAAAGGGATAATAATATGTAATTCTCTTATGGTTTACCTTCTGATTACACAAATTACTGCTAATTAGAGCTCAAAAACCATGAGCACATTTTATACTGTAATTACAAGTGTTGATTGCATTGTAGTTACAGTTGCTGTATTATAAAATGCAACCAGATTTACATTTAACCATTTTGGTGACCCTTGCAGTGCTCCCTGGGTCCATGGGACATGTGTTGGGGCAAAGTCATAGTTCGTGTTAAATACTTGTCTATAAGCCTATACAAGTAACTGCTGGTCTCTTTTTTTTTTAATGGATGTGTGCCAGATGCTCAGAGGGCAGCAGAGGCAGTTAAAGATTATAATGAACACACATAACCAGGAACACTTTCATCAGAGATAAGTCTTTAATTATGGCAGGAGAGTTATTGAAAAGGAAATATAATACGCACTAGAAATGGAAAGCAGAATTGCTTTGGGCCATTGCTTCACAATTTTGGTCTAGTCTGATGACTTTATTGGTCTGACAGGGTTAGAATTGCTATCAATGAATTGCAAGAAGTTTGTAGAATGCAAGAGAAAGCTATCATAAGACAGGAGTTGGGGACAGAGGCCTAAAGTAGGGGAAGAGCTGTCACCCTCCGGCCTTGACTTAGTGCAGACACTGTTGAAGAGAGCATATTAAACTTTCTGTTTAATAGCCATGCCTTTCCATATCAGATAGTGCATATTAAAGTCGGGGGAATAGAGGGATGCAGAAATTGTTAGCATATGAGAGAGGTTGAAAAAGAACCGAGCTTGGAAGGAGGAAAGATGGTGTTTATTTCAAGTGCCTGATTCTCCCCTGGTAGAAGGGACACCTATTAAAGTTGGTGCTTGTTACCTGTGTTTTACACAGAGAGGCTATGTCTGGGGGGTCTGAATTGATGTGATCAGCAGCTCTCACTATTTTGCTTAACCACATGCCCTCTCTCTATCAGCTCTAACAAGTGCTCCAGCTCCCTGAGAGATTCACTCCCCCAGCCATGCACCCCAGGTGCTGATTCCTCACTGCTCTGTGCCTTAGGTACTTATTTATACCTGTACAAAACACTACTGTTCCAGTGTGGTAGCAGCACACCATCCCTCTGCCCAGGTGTAACGGCAAGTATACAAGGTGCTCGCAGAAGAGAATTAAACTACTCTGTAATGGAAACAAGCTTTCCTGTTCTTCTCTTTTCACTAATGCTCCCTGCTGGGGGATGTTGGAAACAGTAGTTGAAACACAGAAAGATGTTTAAGAGCAGAACAAAGCGATTTGCCTGAAGGCTGATCCAGTGGTTTAGGTACCAGGAGCAGTCTCCTCCCATGTGTATTAACCCCACCTCTCTCCTGCTCTGGGCTATTTTGGGCTGGCAGTGTGAGCTGCAGCTCTGACAGATGAGGATACTACACTACAGCACAGCACAGCAGCACTTGTTGCTCTGAAGAACTGTTATAAATATACGTGTGCTTCTTTCTTGGCCAGCTGCATTTCTTTTTTATTTATTAGACTGGAAACTTATTTTCTTCACTGGAGGGGAGTTCTAGCAACACAAAAGACATGTTTTACAAGCTTTGTGGGAGCTGTTCGTGAAAGCAAATCTAGCTGCTGTTCAACTGAAACCTTCTTTTGCCTTTTAATATAAGGAGAACAGCTCCTGGCTTTGGGGGGTGAGGGGTTGGGGGTTGAAAAATGACAGACTCTGGTGCTGCAGATGGGGAAGGAAAGGACCCTGAAATTGAGCTCTTTGTGAAGGTAAGTCGCACTCTGACCCTGCCAGACTCTTCCATCAGCTGGGCTTTTATTAAACAGTCAAACTTTCACTTTCTGGCACAGTGCCGTAACAGCACTTTGACAGCAAACATTGTCGCCAGGCTGCACTTCCCATCCCTAATGCTAACAGTGAGGTAGTATTGTTGAGTGCAAGCCAGCGTGCCTTTTCTATTTTATTGTTTGCCTTCTCTTTGTACAGCTTGCCCTGCATTTTGCTAGCGTGCTGCCTGCATTCTGCCATGCCCTTGCCCTGCCTTGCTTTTCCCTATCTGTGCCAGGCAGGGAGTGAAGAAACAAGGGATATGGGGCTGCACAGAGCAGCCCCTTGAAAGAGGTTGACAGGCACCACTGATCTCCGGCAAGGCAAATAGTGATCCCACTACCCTGTCAATTTTTTATCTGTTTTTCATTATCGCTCAGAAGTGAAGAACAAGCCAGATTTCAGTCCTGCTTACATGGATGTCAGTCTGGGGTAAGCCCATTGATTTCAATACTCTGGATTTTTACCAGTATAACTAGAAGCAGAAAATGGCCTGATGGCAATATAAGGCAGTAAATGCACTTGTATAACAGGATGTCAAATGATTTAATGTCCTTGAGAGTTGCTGTGGGTCATGATCCTGGACCACTCAGATCCTGGAGAGTTTTGCCATTGATTTCAAGGGGTGTGGGCTCCAGGCCACAGTGTGCGCAACTTTATTACAAGCAAACTTAATGCAAAATGTATCTTTGCAGAGCCCTCATTTGTTGACCTTTAGAGCATGTTGCAGAACTTCTCTCTGTCCATTTAGGGTGGAATCTACTGAAGGCTAAGTTAGTTCCTATGAAATAAATGGAAGGATTAGCTTTGATTTTAAGTGGAGTTAGATCAGGCCTTTGGAAGGTGTCGTGTGGAACAACTAGAAGCAAAACTGAGCAGATTGCCCTGAGCAGTGGGTGGGCTGTCACCAGCAGTGCTAGTGGCAGGCTGGTAGCAGCCGTGGCTGCTATTTTTGTACCATCCCCCAGCAAGTCAGGACCTGGGGATGGTGCCTCACTCGCCCCCCTTATTTTTGCTAGTAGGAGCAAATGGGAAGGAGGCATCTTTGAACCAAGCCAGATTTGGGCTCCATGATGCTGGGCTTTGCAAGACTACTGTTCCGGTCTACTACCTGAAATACACACCTACATCTACAGTGATTACCTGTAGCTTCTTCACTTGTCTTCTATCACTCCATCCTTTACTCTGGTCTTTCATTCCGAACCAGCATAGAAGTATTTTTCATAGCAGGTAGCAAATGCACAAGAACTCCTGACTGACCACTAACCTGGCAAATTCTTCTTTCTGGGATTAGGTGCTTGCTCTGGCCACCTTGTTTCCTCTAGTGTCTCACCCCAGGCATTTTCTGCAGGAATCGGTTGAGTGGAGACGGTTGTGTGCTGGGACATTCTAAATGTGCCCTGGAATGTGAGACTTGACTTGATTGCTTGTTCTGCTTAGAAATGGATGCTGAGCCTGGAGTGCAGCGCCTGAGATGTATTCTCTGGCTAGGATCAGTTACTGCAATTGGGACCATTTTCATAAGGCTCAGGGGACTTCACTGGGGTTAGGTTGTCACCCACAGATTTTTAAGTCCAGAAAGGAGCATTATGGTCATCTGGTCCATCCTCTTTCATAACACAGATCATAGACTTTCACCCGGTGGCTTCTGTATGAAACCCATACCCTGTAACTGGGTTAAAGAACTATGTCTGCATCCTCACATTCAGTATAATCCTCCAGCCCCTGACCATTTGAGTTTGAAAAATATTGTCCTTAGGAATTTAAATTATTTGAATCATTAATGAATATTGAGTTTACTTGTGGTTTTAGAGGGGTGGTATTTACCCATGTTAAGAATCCAAAGAAGTTAAATAGTAAAAAAATAATTATCACATGAAGAAGCATGTTTTACAGAGTTACAGAGTTCCACAGTAAATAGTAATAGCTATGAGATTGAAAAACTAAGATGAGATCTAGGGACAAATCAAGGAATATAAATAATGGGTAAACAATATGATTGCAGGTGTAGTTAGAGATGGAGATCTGGTGAGGAGGAGAGCTATAGGAAGGCTTTTCCAGAAGGCCCAAGCCACAAAGGAAAAGGCACTTATACCAGCTATGCAACACTGTATAGAAAGACAGAAATATGGCAGTTTGTAGTATCATACAATCCTAGAGTTGGAAGGAGCCTCAGGGTCCTGGCCCCCTGCACGAATGCAGGATGTGCTGTTCCTAAATCACCCTGCCAAATGCTTGTACAGTCTCTTCTTGAAAACCTCCATCAGAGGATATTCTGCAACTTCCCAGGGCAGCTTCTGATGATAAAGCCCAAAATTGCATGTGTTTTTTTTTTTTTTTTTTGCAGCATCCCATTTCTGACTTAGATTGAATTTATGGTCTGCCACAACCCTCAAATCTTTATGAGTAGTGCGACTGTGCTTTTAGTTATCCCCAGTCTGTATTTGTGCATTTTGGATGTTCTTTCCTAAATCTAGCATCTCTGTTGAATTTTGTTTTGTCACATACAGGCCAGTTCTCCAGTTTGTCAGGATACTTTTTGTAGCATAGCTCCAACGTGTTTGCAGCTCCTTCTAGTTTTGTGTTGCCTGCAAACTTGATCAGGAACCTCTATTTAGCATCCACTTCATTCATAAAAATATTAAACATCAGCAGACCCAGAGCAAACCCCAGTGAAATTCCACTTGAAACATCCTGCCATCCTCACATCGATCTATTTATACTTACTTTTTGCTTCTGGCTATTCAGATAGTTATGTATCCCCCTAACAGCAAGAGAAGCAGAAAATGTTGAGAGGTGTGCTGGCAAATGAACAAAGAGTAGCTTGAACAAAGCTTTAAGAACAAGGGCTGAAATCCTTGTTTCACTGAAGTCAATGGGGTATTTTACCAATGTTTTTAGTAGAGCCATATTTTAGTCAAGATAAGGAATGGTTGTAGAGCCAAAGAAGTTATGTGAAAGTGGAGTGAATGGACCTGTGTGTGTGTGTGGTGGTGGGGGTTGGTCTGTATAGGGAGTAGAATAGCTTGTAAGCAAAAGCAAGCAAAAATGAATGGCATTTCATCAGTCAGGTCCTAATGTGATTGGCTGTTGGCTAAGGAGAGAAAGCTACACAATTGTTGTATTTTCTCTTTCTGTTAAGAGGCTGATAGAAGCATCTCAGCTTTATGGGCTTCCAAGGTCAGGGAAAGTGTTAGCAAGGCAGGTGACTCACTGGCTGTAAATAGAGGAGGAGTGCTGTAACTTAATGCAGGCTAGATACCTTCTGAAACATGCAGTAGTTTAGCCAGCACTGACAGCACTCTGGTCAGTCTTGACACTTTCCAGAAGCAATCCTGCTTATAAACTTTACCGAGAAAGTACCGAGAAGGTTTGCCAGGGAAAAAGCTGGGTATATGTTAAGAAGAGAAGCAGTATTGCCCTGTCTAAGTTAGCATCAGGTGGTAGAACTGCTGCAGTACTTAGCTCAGCACGTTGTGACTTAGTCTAATTGTAATTCTTTGTCGTGGAGAAACAAAGTAATTTCGCATAAATGACTCCCTGATGGAGACAACATTTAGCTTTTCTGGTGATTTTTTCCTGTTCGATTTAATACAGCAGCAAAACCAAACTGCTGCTTCTCTGAAGGAAATGCAGAAGGCAGACTTAAAATGCATATTTAAAAAAATATATTTGGATAATATAAAGGGCTATAGATTTGCTTCTGTTGTATTTGTAGTACAAGCAGGTGTGTCATAGTTTCATTGTTTCATTTCTGACTTTTCACAATAGCGCTTGAGATCTAGAAAGTGAAACAGTGGAAATAAAATGTAAAACTAGAAACAAAAGGTACATAAAAGCCAGATAGAATCAAAAGTACAGTACAACTAAGTTGTCTATTTGCACTGCTCAAGACAAGTACAGTAAGTAACCAAACATCGCAGTGGTCCAAAGTACATTTCATTTTAAGATTCCTTCTGCTTTGACAATACTTCTTTTTAAAAAGACAACCAACTATCTGAGATAACATGACACCTGTGGTGACAGTAATTCAATCAGTCAGATAGATTTTTAAAGTGTTTTTAAAATCAATAATGTCTTTTAAATTAATAATCTTCATAGATTTGATCAACCATTATTATAGATATGAACATTGCGCCAGATTTTCCAGAGCTGCTGCCTAAACTGTGCTCATAAAATACTCATCTATAGTCATAATTTGTAATTACCTTTGTGTGCAAAAATCTAAGATGATTTATAACTACATGGAGAGGTGGACTTGAACACTTTTAGGAGCAAAGTCTATATTCCAAGGCCTCCCACATCAAACATGCAATCACCTGCCAATTTAGATTCAAAAGTGGAAAGAGCTGAGTACTCCCTCATCCTGTTCAAGGCATAAGAACTGCAGGATCAGGCCCCTGAAGTGCAATAGGGAAATACCTAAAAGGTCATGTATGTGGAGGAACTCCAGGGAGATGTTTTTCCTCTTAAGGAATTTATAAACTAATAATGCCAACTTAAAGTCAGTACAACTGTTCATAGGATGTTAAAGAACATGGGTTAGGCTTACTGATCTCACATTTTCTTAAACATATGGGCAGAAGCATTACTGTATTCTGTAATCTGCAGTTGAAGGAGAAGCCCTCACTGCAAGATAAAGGAGCCTAGTGATCCCAGGGACGTGTTTAACAATTGTATATCCATGGGATGAAGACACAGCTTGTGCAAATTATATAACTTAGAATCATTCTGAGTAGATTGAGGTTGTCCACAAAAGAAGCATGGTCAGAAGTAATGGCAAGATTCACAACCAAGCTCACAGTTAGTGAATGAATTGACCAGACTGGCTTTCTCATGGGTGCCCAAGACAGAAAAAGCACAAGGAGTCTTCTCTCCTATGTGTATACTCTGTGAAAGGCCCAGGAACCATTACAGTCTCTGCCATCAGGGCTAGGGACATTCAAAAAACCTGTGCCTGAATTGATTCAATCTTTGCAGTTTAGTGTAACCTGGCTAGGCTAAATTGGTTTGTAACTGCACAGATATCCCAGAAATACAGACACATGCCTGCAATGGCTCAGGATAGAAGCTGGGGGGGTGCTAGAGCAGCCCTCCTGTCCCTTCCACGGTACTGAGCTGAAGGGGGTGTGGCCAGATCCCAGCAGGATGCTTTGATTAGCCCAGCAGGGAATTGATAACAGTGTTTATCAACCCCTAACTCAGTGCTTAGCACCCCATTAAGAAAACAACAGAGGGACATTACCAGCTACCTGTTGATTCTACCTGTTGACTTAGCAGGGACCATTGCCAGGATGTGGTCTACTAGCTAATACACAGACACCTCCTCAGCAAAGCAGGTGGTGGGGAGGTGTTCCTGCTTAGCAGAGAGTGGTGAGGGGAAGCAGCTTGCAGTCTGTGCTGGAGCTGCAGCCAGGGAGCAGAGGGGAAGGGCCAGCCCTGCTGTAGAGCAGAGAGTCCCACCTAGCCCAGAAAGCATGCCAAGATGCTGGGGGTGTCTGGTTTGTCTTAAACCAGCAAGGGGTCCAAATTAGTTAAGTCTGATGCTACATTCAACCAGGTTTATCTCAAACCAGTTTCAGCCATTTTCAATCTGGTTTATGTGCACTGAACATCTGTTCTGTTACAGGTTTAAACCAGTTTCTGATCATGTAAACCAGTTTATGTGTAACATTTGTCCCTAGCCCAGGAGAGCATATACTGTCTCTGGATACACACCAGACAAAACCCCTGCACACACAAAGGAGGCAAGAAGGGGTGTGAAGGTACACTCTTTTGTGTGTTGCAGAAGTATGCTTCTCAGCTATCACTTTGGTAGTGTGACTTCAAAATTGGCTCCTCGTGGAGAATAAAGAAGAGAAGGAGAATAAAGACAACAAATCATATAAACTAGAAAGCATAGCTTGATTTATCCTCCCAAATATTCCAGTGTTGTCAAAAAAAACAAAAAACCCATGCTGGACTCCTGTCATATAATTTGCAGAATCCTGCAGGCTTTCATTGGAAAAATACAAGTAGATCCACACAACATGTGCAACTCCCCACAATTTTCAGATGTTGCTACCGGAAGCTGAGAGAGGTGGGGCTACTAATTACATAATAAGAATCTCTTTGGAAACAGGTGGGCATTAGCCTCTAAGTCAATGGTTCTCAACATTTTCAGATGCAAGGTTCCCCTTGTTAGACTCAAGGGCCCCCTTGGAAAATGTCAGCTCTTAGTTCTCACTTGTTTTCTGATTTTTGTGATTATGGAAAAAAAAAGAGTGTTTTTTTTTCTGTTGCAGAGATCTCAGAAAGGCCACAGCAAGTCAGAATGGTTTGACCCTGTGGATTCCTGTTTGAAATCTCTGGGTTAAACTTGTGTATCATGTTTCCACACCTAACAGTGCTAACATTGCATGGCACCTCATTGCACCCTTTGAAAGGATCTCAAGGCACTCCAGAGTGCCACAACATCCTGGTTGAGAATCACTGCTCAAAGTGCTGCGTAGCATGTGAGTGTTGTTAAAGCTATGCACTTCCCTTGGTCGGGGTTATTTTCATACCACCTGCAGAATGAGCTTGTACTTTGATGGCCAAATGTGGCTTCTTAGCATTGTAGTGCAGTCTTATGACTGTGCTAAACCTGGCCAGCATGAAGGCTGCATCAATGAAGAGTCGGTGGTTGAGTTACCTGAAACCTGTACCCCAACATAAATATGAAGAGGAGTTTTACAAACTCTGTTTAAAAACCGTAACTTTGTGCTATAATTAACGCAATTAAGCTGAGAAAACTCCTACATGTAGGGATAACCTTGGGCCCAGTTCTGATCTCACTTACATGATTGTAAGTCAGGAGTAACTTCATTAAAAGCAATAGAATTTATACCTATGTAAAATGGATCTGGGTAAGGGAGAACCAGAACCTCAGAGTCACGTTGCTTAAAAAAACAAAAATATCCACAGCAGCTCAGTGCATAGGCAGTTAATTTGAGAACTGTCATTAATGCTCATGAGAGCCTTGAGCTAATTCCATAAACCTTGTACTAAATATTCTCACTAATGTAACGAAGCTGTATGGACAAGAGAGAATACACCAGTCTTGATACTCATTAATTTGCTTGTACTGTTAATTGAACTCCCTTCTCATCAGTGCAGAGGCAGAAAAGGATCTTGGAGTCATCGTTGATGCCAAGATGAATATGGGCCGGAAGTATGGGGTTGCAGTCAGGAAGGCCAACCGTACCTTGTCATGCATCCACAGATGCATCTCAAGGAGGTCCAAGGAGGTGATCCTCCCCCTCTATGTGGCATTGGTCAGGCTGCAGGTGGAGTACTGTGTCCAGTTCTGGGTGCTGCACTTCAAGAGGGATGTGGACAACATGGAGAGGGTCCAGAGGAGGGCCACTCGCACTATCGGGGGCAGCAGGGCCCTATCAGATTTTCAAATAGAAAATGTTATAGAATTGAGAGTAATTTGTTTCATACTAAAGAAAAGAAATTAGGATCATAGGAAAGCAGGGTTGGAAGGAATCTCATGCAGTCGTCTAGCCCAGCCCCTAGTTCAAGGTAGGATTATCCCTGACTAAACTATCCTAGCCAAAAGATGTCCAAGCTCAGGTTCTGGTGACCTCAAGGGGGAGGGAGGAGTTCCAGAGCTGAGGAAGAACTGCAGAGAATGATCTTCCACATGTTTTTGGCAAGAAGACCTGATGTGCTGATGGTGCTTGCAGGAGGTTGCTCTTGACTGACCCTAGGGATTGCAAAGGGAAAAGGAAGTTTTTTAGGTCCATCAAATAAGTATGTGGTTAAGGGAGGAAGAGCAGATTTGATATGTCATGATTTTATTCAAGCTTTTGACATTGTCTCTCATAGGTAAAGTCAGGAATGATGAAGCAGTTGCTTTACAGTTAGAGCTGCCAGGCTCTGGAATGGACTCCCAAGGGAGATGGTGCTCTCTCCTACCGTGGGGGTCTTCAAGAGGAGGCTGGATAGATATTTGGCTGAGGTGTTACAACCCCGGCACTCATTCCTGCCCTGGTTGGACCTGATGATCTGTTTAGGACCCTTCCAACCCTAATCACTATGAAACACTATGAAACTATGAAATTACTAATAGATAGGCACATAACTGATTGGATAATTGGAATCTTATATGTATCATTAATGGCTCAGCATCAAAGTAGTGTTCCCCAGGGGTCTGTCCTGAGTCCAACATTGCCCATTAATGAACCAAGTATATGTTTATTAAAGCTGCAGATGACACCAAGCTGCCAGAGATGGCAGGATTAAAAATCAAATTGACAGTGATAAATTAGAAAAATGGTCTGAAATAAACCAGATGAAATTTAACAACAGCAGGTGCAAACTGTTAGACAAGGGGTGTCAAACTCTGGCTGGATGCATGGGGGAAGTGAGTGAGGTGCCGGGACCATGCAATCTGTGTTTCTAGAAGTTTTGAAGTACAGCTTAGACAAACATCTGGAATAGGTTGAATAGAAATGTTCCCACCTTGAGTAGGAAGTTGGACTAGATGTTCTCTTGAGGTCCCTTGTAGACCTGTTTTTCTTTATTATTGTATTGCGGTGAGCACCATTAAGACTTTGCTTGTAAACTGTCCCTTTTTCCTTCCTCTTCACAGCTCTCTCTGCATCTGAAAAAATTACAGGGTATTGTAAGTTTTGTCCCATTATAACTTATAATCTTGCATAAAGGCTTGATTCTACACTGTTCTGCACTTGATTAAGGGCTTGATTTTGCACTGCTCAAGTCACTGGAACTTTTGCCATTGCTTTCAATGGGAATGGAATGGGGTGCTACAATTTTACAGTAGGAATGAAGGGCATAATCAACATATTCAGCATTGAGCTAGCTCAGCTCCCACAAAAAGGCAGTGGAAGTCTGACATAGATTTCAATGACAGCAACACTGTGCCAACATTATGTTAGAAGATGCCACCCAGAGTTATTCAAGAGCTCTTAAATTCTGTCCACTAACCATATACTTCTAGTGTAGTCTTCCAAGCTATATAATCAAATCACGCAAGCTTAATGCTTTATTTCTGTAATGTTAACAAAATGATAATGAAGAAATGGTGAAAATCACCATCATTATGTTAATTTATATTGCAGCAGAGATCCTAGCTGAAATTGTCATTGAACTTGAGGGTGCTCTTCTTTCTGCTGCAGCAGGCATACTTCTTATCAGGCTTATAGGTTGCTGTGTCATAGTTCAGTGATGACAGTGAAACTCCAGTAAGTATCCCAGGGAAGCATTTACCAGCTCTGCATGGCTCTACCAAGGCTCTTCGAGTACTGTAAATGTCACAAGGATCATTTGACAATGCATCCCAAAAATATACAGGGAACCTTTCCAAGGGAGTCAGTGGAAAGTGCATCAGTTTATGCTTGAAAGTCAGGCCTTGTTAGCAACTCATCTGACTCTGTGAAATCTCTTTTGACAAAAGTGATGCAGGGATCTCGTTGGTATAAAACTGTTCATCACTGAGCAGCAATCTTACCATGTGTAGAGGACTTTATTCTTCAAAGGACTTTACAGATATCAGCTAACCAATCCTGGCATCTCTGCAGAGAGGTATCTCGAGTGTTGTTATGCACATTTTATACCTAAAAAGCTTTGGCAGGAAGGTTTTTTAAGTAACTTTTCATTAGAAACAGAAATAGACAATGACCAAGTGCTGAATGCAATTGTAGCAGTATTGTATGTGAATTAAAGGAAGTTCAAATAGAAATGTAGGTTATTATTAAGCCATAAGTGGCCTGAGACCAGAGGGGGAATCAGTGGGAGCTGGGATATTCCTGGCTTGCAAACTGGATCCACAGCCCATTCAAGTCAACAGGGTATTTCTGTCAGCTTCACTGTCTTGGATCAAGCCTTTAGTCCTGATATTAGGGAAGCAGATCTCACCTCGTCAGCCTCAGCTATTGAACACAGGGTGCATCTACATGTGCAGTTTACTGCAGAGTTGACTAAGTTAGCTCCTCAGTAAAGTGTCACTGTCTACACATAAGCCCATATTAGGGCGCAGTAAATTAATTAACTCTACCATAGAATAGTTCTGTTAGGGACAGTACTATCCTACGGTGGAGTAATTACATGCACTGCAACACACATGTAGACAGTGACAGGGGCTGACTGGGACACAAGGTTGCTACTGTGCGGGAGCTAACTGCTGCCTAGCCCCACACTATAGCACCCTCCTGCCCCGGCCTGCCCTGACGCTGCCCAATGCTGCTACCCGGAGCTTCAGTTGAACACTCAGGCCCCCTGCCAGCTTGGAGCTGCTTTTTCCTGGTTCGAATGGCATACATGAAGATGCTGCACCCAGGAGCAGCTGACTCCATCACGAACTGTGCTGTTATTTATTGGGTTGAGTTAATTGCACATGTAGATGCACCCACAGGCTGTGTCCACATGTGGTGTGGACATTTGGTTCCCTGGGGATAAGTAGCAGTAATGCACCTTGTGCCACTGCTAGTTGTTCCTGGGAAACGTCTGTGTCACGCATGGTCTGGTGTGTGGCAAGTTACCCCGGGGATGGTAGGGGAGGCTGGGGTTTTTAAGCGGTGTGCACTGCCTGTGTGTGCACCACTCTGCTTTTTTTCTCCATGGGTTTTTCTGACCTCTGGATATCCAGGGTCCAAAAAAAACCCCTCTGCACTGCTCCCTTGCAGCACAGAGAACAACTGAATGTGCAAAACAACTGAACATACCTCATGGTCATACTCCTCTGGATGTCGCCACAAATTGCACCTGTTCAGTAAGGGGAAAAAAGACAATGTTTTGCACAATAATCACAAATAAAGAGGCATATTATGACAATCATCCTCAAGCATTTATTGGAGTGGAGGGTTCGTGCATCTGGAGGTGGCGGGGTCAGGGGTCTAAATATAGCCCTGTCAGGGTTGGGAGGGATGGAAATGCGCAGCCCTGGGGCTAGGGTAAATGGCTGGTCTTTCCCAGCCTTGGGGCTATGCTGCCGACATGTACAGATGTTGACTAGATTGGGCTGACCTGTTCCCAATCTCAGCACACCACCTCAGGTGAACTAATTTAGATCAGGCCTGCCATTTTTACCTGATTTTACCTCCTTGAACTTCTGCATGACTAGTAACTTAGATCGACCTAACTAGTTAGGTCAATATAAATAAAATTTCTGTACCTTTCCAGCTCTACTTCTCTATAATTCTGGGTGCTGACAGAAGTGCAACTTCCTACTGTAACTGAGAAAGCTTAGCAGGAAGTGTTCTGAGTTACAACCACCTCCTGGACCAAACAGACGTTCACTGTTGATTCCAGAAGGGAGGCAAATGTAGCTGCTGGCTGCCAGCCTACAGCCACTTTCCTTATCAATGGCTTTCTTCCCTGTGAGGCTGTAAATTTTCAGAATGGGAGTGGGGAAAGGGAGGAGAGGGAGCTCATTCTAGGGGTTCCCCAGCTGGTGCTGGAGGGACAGGTGGGTAAATTGGAGCCCCCTCCCACACCTTGCAAGGGGGACTCCAATATGCCCATCCCACCCTCTAGCGGGGGCTGAAAAAACCCAGACTGAACTCCCTCCCCTCCCTTTCCCTTCTCCCATTCTGAAAACAATAACACACTGGCAGGCAGTGCAGACAGAAGTTACAGAAGATGTTCTGTTTTGAAACATCTTCATCTGACCCCTCATGCAATGAGGAGTCAGATTTTCACTCAATCAGCCATTTTTGAACTGGTCTGCAGCTATGCACTTGTTTGGTCACAGCTATAAACCACTTTCTGTGGCCAGATTGGGTGAAAATTGTCACTTCTGCCTGTCTAATCCTCATGTTATTCCACACAGGATTCAACATACTGATCTGCCTATTTTAAATACAGGAATAGAGGCATGAAAGCACTAAGTGACTTCTGTATCATTACACAAGAAGCTAGTGGCAAAATCTAGAATAAATCCCAACGCTGTTTACTTCCAAGTTCCCTGCTCCAACTATTAGACTGTGCTTCATCTCTGCTATTGATTTGGTGTGATGTTAGCAACAATTGCACTAGGTGTGGGGGGCAAAGTTGTCTTCAGCTTTTTTGGGTGTGGTGAATTTAAACAATATCACAGTATTGATAGTGTTACTCCTCATATATCTTATTTCTATTTTAAAATGCTAGACTTAAACTAAGAGTGCAAAGCTACTTCAGTGGAGGGGAAGTAATTCAGCTGTTTTTCATGGACCCAGGACCACTAACTGACTAATATCCAAGATCATTCTCTTTGGTGACTTAAACACCAGAGTCAGATGTAGCCTGAAACTCTAAAGTGGCACCACTGGGAAGAATGGAGTGGAGAACTCCAATGGTATCCTCCTGAGCAAATGCATGGAGCATGGTCTTGTCATCATGGACATCATTTTCAGACAGAGCAAATACAAGACTAGCTGGAGACATCCTTGCTCTAAGCACTGGCATTTCCTCAACTATTTTGTCATTAGAGCCTGTGATTGAATGGATGTCTATGTCATGTGAGCCACGCAAGGAACTGATGGCTGCTGGACAGATCGCAGTCTTGTCGGATCCACTGTGAACATTTGGCTTTCTCAAAACCCCCAAAACAGTCAAAAGCAATGTGAAGGACTCTCAGCAACAAATCTTTTCAAGATCTGAAGGTCTGTAAGGATCTCAGACAGTGTCTCCATGGAAAGATTTCTGCCCTGCCCACAAATGAAAGCAACACTAAGGAACTCTGGAAGGGGTTTAAAACTGTTGTCCATATACCTGCGCTGAATCCATTGACTATACCACCTGTCAGCAACAAAGCTGGTTTGATAAGAGTGACACCAGTATCCAAGCCCTCCTCAACTGGAAGAGAAGGACTTATTCTGCTTGGCAAGATGACACCTCATCTCGGCAGAAGAAGGAGACTTATCAGCTCCTCAAAGCCTGAAGGTCAAGGTCAAAGGAGGATCCTGGAAATGAAAAATCAGTGGTGGCAAGATAAAGCCAAGGAGATCCATCTCTCTTCTGGCAAATATGACATGCATAGTTTTTTCCAGGCAATAAAACGTATCAGCTGCTCAACTTCCCATGGTCCTACTTTCCCGTAATTGCAGGATGGCTCGACAGTCCTGAAAAACAGTGAATTCATCCAAGCCAGAAGGAAGGATCCCCTTGAGGCATTCCTGAACCATGAGTTAACTATGGCAGATATTACCATTGAATCTATCCCCTAATACCTTGAAAAAGGATCCTTTGCCAAACCTCCTATCCTAGATAAAGTGTGTCATCAAGGAAACCAAGAACAAAAAGGCTGCTGGACCACATGACATACCTGCTGAAATCTACAAGGCTGCTGATGAGAAACTAAGACTCCACAAATTCATTCTTTGAATTTGGAACAATGAACAGGTTCCTGGGGACCTGAGAAATGCCAACATCATAACTGTCTTCAAGAAAGGAGTTAAGTCTGTGTGTGGGAACTATAGAGGTATCACCCTGCTTTCCACAGCAGGGAAAATCCTCAACCACATTTCCTGAACTGTCTTCTGCCTCTTGCTGAAGAAGTTCATCCAAAATCTCACTGTGGTTTCAGACCATCCCATGGGACAGTTGACATAATCTTTGACATAATCTTGGGCCTGCCAGGTCCAAGAAAAGTGTCATGAAAAATATCAGGACCTGTATATGCCCTTCATTGACTTCACTAAGGCCTTTGATTCCATCATGAATCCTCCATCAATCATGAAGCTTTTTGGGAAGTACTGGCCAGTAGGCCTGTGCAAATAGGGAACTATTTGATTTGGGTTCAGATTTGGCTGATTCGGATGCCAGCGATTCAGTTTGGAGCGCCAAATTGATTTTCAGCTTCGGTTTGGAGATTTGACCATAGGGTATAATGGGGAGTCAATGAAATATCTATAACTTTGTTGTTTTTTCTCTGAAAGCTGCAGGCCTGCTAGCCCCTGCTGAGGCCACGAAGTCTGCCAGTTGTCAAGGAGCTAGGTGCAGGGGTTCTAGGGCCCTGCACTTCTAGCTGCTGACAGGCAAAACTTGTGACATGGGTGCTTGTGCAGCTGTATCTGTCTTGGGGCATGGGCGTCCCATGGGACTGATGAAAACCGACGCAAAGTACCCATTTAATAGGTTGGCTTTTTCCTGGGCGTCAGTTGTCAGTTACCCCATCTGGTTCAGCAGGGGTCCAATATTGCCCTTGCTTTTCCTCCGGCTCCCCACATATCTGAAAAAGGACTTTTTATTGTCCTTGATGCTTAAAGCTAGTTGGAGTTCAGTTGCAACCTTGGCTTTCTTGGTTTGCTCCCTGCAGGACCGGACCAGTGCAGAATAATCCTCCTTGGAGGTGAATCCCATCCTCTATCCTTTGTAGGTCTTTCTTTTTAGCCTCAGGAGGTCTGCTAGATCCCTGGAGAGCCAGGGGGGCTGCTGTGTCCTCTTGCTGCCTTTCCTCTGAGATGGAATAGACTTAGCTTGTGCATTGAGGATCACTCCCTTGAGGAGCAGCCACTCTTCTTGAACTCCCCTCTCCCTGGGGTCGTGGTCCCTTAGGGCCTCCTGAGCTTGTCAAAGTCAGCTTTCCTGAAGTCAAGGAAACACTTCTGTGTTGCTGACTGACTTGCCAGTTTTATGGCAGATGGTAAAGGTGATCGGCTTGTGGTCATTGTCACCCAGCTTCCCACTGATCACTAGGTCACTGATTAGGTCATCCCCAGTAGCCATACCAGGTCGAGCAGCACTTTACCTCTCATTGGCCCATAGACTTCTTGAGTCAGATAGAGGTCATCCATGCATGAGAGGAAGCTTTGTGACCGCTTGGATTTTGCTGAGTGATCCTCCCACAAGATGTCTAGGTAATTGAAGTCACCCATGACAACCATGGTCCTGGAGCATGCAGCCTCAGCCAGTTCCCAGGCGAACTCCTGGTCAAGCTCTTGACTTTGGGTGGGAGGTCTGTAGTAGACTCCCACCATTGTATCCCCTGTGCCGTGTTCCCCATGGATTTTAACCCAGACAGTCTCCAGTCGTCCACCCTGGTCGCCAACATCATCTTGCAGGGACGCGTAGCTTTACTTAACTTAGAGAGCTACACCCCCGCCCTTTTTATATACACAATCCCTCCTGTACAGGATATAGCCATCTATACCCGAGGTCCAGTCATGGGTGGAGTCCCACCAGATTGCCGTTATCCCTATGATGTCATAATTATTTACATTAAGCAGGAGAATGAGCTCCTCCTTCTTATTCCCCAAACTCCTGGCATATGTGCACAGGCAGGCAAGTGTCTCCTTGTGGGCTCTTGCCTTGCCCACAGATTGTACCAGGGCTGGGGCAGGAGTAGGCTCCTTTAAGTGCCTTGGCCTGCTGGCTTTGCAAGGGTTGCTAGGCGGGCCAGCAGTGGCATTAGTCCCGCCATCCCCCAGCTGGCTTAGGTTAAAGCCCGGTGGAGCAGGTCAGCCAGTCTGGCTGAGAAGAGCCTCCTCCCCAGGGGAGAGAGGTGGAGGCCATCTCTTCCCAGCAGCTCGCTGCCTCTCTTGCCAAAGAGCGGGCTGTGGTCATGGAAGCCAAAGCCTTCCCGATGACACCAGCGCTGTAGTCTTTGGTTCACTATGTGGATCCTCCTCCCCCTCCTCAGCCCATACCCCGAGACTGGGAGAATTGACAAGAACACCACCTCCACCCCCAGACCCTTTAGCCCCACTCCCAAATCCCTGTAGCGCCTCATGACCCGGCGGGGAGCACTCCGAGCCGTGTCATTGGTGCCCACATGAATAAGGAGCATGGGATAGCAGTCTGTGGGCTAGAGGAGCTTAGGGATCCTCTCCGCAATGTCCCGGATGTGGGCCCCCGGGAAGCAGCAGACTTCCTGGGCGAAGGGGTCGGGGCAGCAGATTACCTCCTCAGTCCCCCTCGGGATGGAGACTCCCACAACAAACACCTTACGTTTTGTCTTGGGAAGAGCGGGGGCGGTAGAGATCGTCTACCATGATAGCGATCGTCCTCAAATCAAGTGATTGCTGCTACCTCCTCCACCAATTTTTAAGGCAGCATACTTTCTTTATAGAGAGAGTCATGTTACCCAATAATTGACAGCATCTGAAATAGCTGATTTTTATTAATTAAAGGGGAAAAATAAAAGAGAAAAACAAACAAACATACAAATTGGAGAAATATAATGTCACTGAGGGAAAGGCTACAGAATTAAAGCTAACTATAAACCTTTCTTTAGTCATGATTTTGAATGATTTTTCAATGGAAAATGCAGTTTCCACAAAACAAATATATAGAAAATCAAATCTAGCTTAGTTTCAGGTTGGGGTAATGAATCAACATTTTGATATGGCCTGGTGTCTGCCTAAGGGGTTATCATAATTTTTCATGTTTGTTCCATTTTCTTGTGATCCAATCTATGCAGCTTAGAGAATCCATTGATCTTTTTGAATATCTGTACCAAGCCCTGAAGAAAAGTAGTAGTTCAACCAAACATGTTAATTTTTGTTTTTTATTATTTTCTATTTTTATTTGCTTCAGCTCTTGCTTATTATTTTTTGTAAGAAATCATTTAATGACATGAGTTCAAACTGTTCTTTGAGCGTGGTGCAGTGCACAGGTCACTGCCACTGGGCACACGCATAGGGAAAACGTTATGCTCTGAGGCTCTCGGCCGTATCCAGATTTTGGTTTGCGGATAGAAGAAAGGCACACAAGAGTTCAGTCAGCCCTCCACACAGTCTCCTGTGCTTTTCTTCAGGGTAAAGTTTTGCTTCACAGTGTTGCCTTTGATGAAAGACTGCCCTTTACATGTCTGAAAACAATAACAACTAGTGCGATCTGAAAAACAGGAGGTGGCCTAAAAGTAACTTTAGTCAGATTTACTGAAAAAATTGAGACTGTTACTTACTGAAGCCAGCTGTCTTTACTGTCCCAGTGGTTTGGTTCTGTAAACAGTGATGCACACAAGCACTTTATTAGCTTAAGTTATTCTTGTGTCAAATGTCTGCTAGATCAACCCCTAAATCATTGTTAATGCTGGCCGTATGAAAGCCCAGCAACTGATCTTTATTTCAGCCAGGGAATCCTATTCTCTGTTCACCTTATCTGGGTGCTTCATACTCAGACTTATGGAACATTAATACAAATGGATTTAAAGTGGAGAGTGCACCACAGCCATGCGTCTTTCTCACTCACACTGGTGCAATCCCATACAGCCAAAGTACTGACTTCAGTGGAGTTTCCCTGTGGCTGAATCTACCCATTGACTTCAGCAGAGATTGCATCATATGTAAGCATGGGCAGTAGTGGAATAAGGTCACAGAATATTAGGAAAGTAGGGTGGAAGGGACCTTAGGAGGTCTTCTAGTCCGGCCCCCTGCTCAGGGCAGTATCATCCCTGACTAACCATCCTAGCCAAGTTTGTCCAACCTGCTTGTGAAAATTTCCAGGAATTAATATTCCACAACTTCCCTAGGTAGTCTGTTCCAATGCTTGATCACCCTCTTAGTCAGAAATTTCCTAATCTCCAGCCTAAATTTCCTGCTGCAGTTCAGGGCTGTTTGTTCGTAGTCCTGTCCCATATGGCCTGGCCATAGAGAAAAGCCCATCTCCATAGTCACCTACCAAGTATTTGAAGACACTTGTCAAATCCCACCTCAGTCTTCTCTTCTCCAGTCTAAATAACCCTAGTTCTTTCATCCTCTCCTCATAGTCATGTTTCCCAGGCCTCTAAATCATTTTTGGCACTCTGCTGGACTCTTTCCAATCTGTCCACATCTTTCTTGAAGTGTGGGATCCAAAACTGGATGCAGTACTTTGGGTGAGGCCTTTCTGGTGCTGAATATAATGAAAGAATCACCTTTCTTGAATGACAAGAAACACTTCTGTTAATAGAACCCAGGAGGCCATTGGCTTTTTTTTGCAACATGAGCTCATATACCATTTATGGTCCACTGTAACCCCCTTATCTGAACTACTGCAGCCTAGCCAGTCATTCCCCAGTCTGAACTGTGCATGAAAGTATTCCATCCCAGGTGCAGAATTTTGTACTTGTCATTGTTGAATTTGATCTGAATGGAAGAAAGCCAAAAGATTCTTGCAGGAGAAGTGGGCAGAAAGGACAATGAGAATGTCACTGCTGGCAGAGTTTAGGGGATGAATCAGGGCCCTACTGCATCAAGAGGTGAGAACATACTAGAAAGCATGGATGGAGTCAGGATAAGCCAGAGAACACATGTTCTATAACTCTTCAATGATAACCTTTTGGGCAAATAAATGCAAATCAATATTTGTTCCATTTCAGCGCTTTCCACAATTCAACCTTTATAATTCCACACCTTAATTTCCCTGCTGTGTTGTTATTTTATCAGAAGTGAGTAAACACAATGCTTTTTGTCTGATAAGCTCTGAAATTTAAATTAAGCTGTGACAAAATAATAGGCGTGTGTTTTCAGTAAAGGCATCCACACTGGAACTTCCACAAAGAGTCTTTCTATATTTGGGCCCTCAGGAAAGTTAAATTGAATTAATTAGCAGTTTGAATGTAAGGGCACCAGCAGATGTGGGTGGAAAAAAACCCATGCTTAACTGGAAGAAGCAGTGCATTAGTTTGACCCAGCTCTGCAGCATCTGTATAGATCAGGTGCTTCAGTGGAGCTTTTTTGGCACTTTTATCTAATTTAATCAGCTATTAGACAAAAGTGCCAAAAAGCCCTAGTAAGGTGTCCAATCTATACTGGGCATGCACTGGGCTTGATGGAGGGGAGGGAGAGTTTAAAGTAAAGTGCCATTTTTCTGCGTTTTTTACATCTGTAAACAGCCTAAAAGTCAATTAATTAAAGCACATTTAAACCCTGCAGGATACTGTCATTGCCAAAGTACAGTGGCCTGAATTTAATGTGCTTCAACTACTTGAGTTCAATCTCATACTTCAATTCGTCTGTAGATAGATAAGTTCCCATGTAGACAGACCCCCAACATTTTCACTGAACACACTTTTGTATTAGCTTATTTCATCCTCACATCATATGTAGTCCCAATCCTGCAAAGCATTCAGCTGCTTGGACTCAATGGATCACATCCTGAGATATGTTGAGACCTTGGATTCTGAATTGTACGGCTCAGCTTTTTAATCAGGTTGAATCCCATTATTTTTAATAGGGGTTTTCCTTTTCATGTGTAGGGACCAAAGTTTGGCCCAATAATACAGTATTCTCTCAGATATTCTAATAGTCCCTGGTGGCTGTTGTTAGCTGGTGAAAAATGAAGTGTGGTACATAGAAATCTCAGATTTGGGAGAGCACTAAAATTGTTTAACGCCAACCTCTTCCTCATTGCATTCAAGATGCAGACCCTGAGTCTTTACAGCCTTAAAAAGAAGGGTTAAAGATAGAGATTTGTGTTTGTTTTGTGTGAACAAACCGAGGGGAATGTCAAGTGTTAGGGCAAAATTGTCCATCCATTTCTGTTCTCCTTACCTGTATTCTACAGTAATAGATAAAATAGCAATGCCTTCTGTTGCTAGTGCAGAGAGCATTGTGTTGCTGGAGTAGCTGTCTTCAAATAAAAATCCTGACAACTTGTGACATTAGAGATCTCATGACACTTGTAAATAGGACCATGTTTATTAATTCTGATGCTGAATTCCAAATTGGTGATTACATTTGGAAGCAGATGGGGTATGTTCTACTTTACATTGTCCAGCTCTTGTGACGTGGTGCTGTGAACTGTTATGAAGTTACTTTGTTCCACCTCAGCAGCAGTTGCATTTGAGTGATACAAGGGGTGAAGTGGTTCCAAGATGTGCGTGGCTTGCAGTTCTGTACAGTGATTTGAGGATTCTAAAAGGCACTATTTAAAACTCAACCTAAATGAACAGAGACGTCTCATTTCTAAATGAGAAAGCCCAAGGCTGTATCGATTCAAGCTTTACAGTTTTCTCTAAACTACCTTGACTGAACTGATAAGCAAGTGAACTGAGGTTCACTTTTCAAACTGGAAAGGCAATAAGACCCCTGCAGTGGCCCATGCCAGTACCTGGGAGTGCAAGAGCACACCTCCCAGCCTTCTGGCCACTGCAGAGAGTCTGGAGCCTGGTGATTTTCCCCAGTCATGCCTTCTCAGCCTCTGGCTGCTGAGGAGTGGGCATGGGGGGAACCCCCCTGGAAGGGTCTCTCTGGCACAGGGGAAAGGAGGAGGGGGTAGCCCCCCTGAGGTGTTTCTCCCCCTCTCCCCCATGCCCAGAGCCAGGCAAATCCCCTAGCCATGCCCTTTTCTCCACTGCAGGCAGGCTGAGGAGTGGGCCTGGGGGAATGCCCCCCCTTGGTGCAGGGGGAATGGAGGAGGCCCCCAGTGGGGTGTTTCTCCCTCCCTCACATTCCTTTCCAACCCAGAGCTGGTATCCCCTCCTTGGCCACCAAAATCCCCTCCCCCCCAAGCTTCAGACCCCCAGCTGGGTTGTGCTGTGGCATGGAGGGAGGGGAGAAGCTTGCAGTGAGGGCTCTACTTTCCAGGCTGCAGCTGGGAGCCAGGCTGATCACCCAGCCACACCCCCTCCTCCCTGTTGGGCCAGCTGAGGGAGTTGCGGGGGGAGGGGGGGCAGACCAGCTCTCCCCAACCCAGATTTGGAGTCCCAACCAGGGTATACCTGGCACGAGTAGGGGGGAAGCCCACAGTTGCGGCTTTACTCCTCAAGCTGAAAGCTGGGAGCCAGGCTGATCACCCAGCCATGCCCCATCCTGGGCTGGCAGGCTAGCTGAGAAGGGAGTAGGAGGGAAAAACAGCCCCCTCCTGGTTCTGGTCCCCCAGATGGGCTGTGTCTGGGGTGAGCAGGGGATGGTAACGTTTCCCCTCTACACTGTCTCCTTAGCCTGTCTCCTGGCTTCCAGCTCAGGTTGTGGGGAGTAAAGTCCCCACTGTGGGCTTCCCCCTTGCTTGTGCCGAGCACATTCTGGCTAGAGGTCTGGAGCTGGGTGGGGTGGGGGAAGCCCACAGTGATGTCTTTACCTCCCTCATCCAAGCTGGAAGGCAGGAACTGAGCTGATCACCTGGCCTTGCCCCCTTCTGGGCCAGCAGGCTGACTGAGGAAGGAGGTAGGGGAATGCTCCCTGCCCAGCTCTGGACCCCTGCTGGGCTGTGTAGGAGGGGGAGTAGTGCAGGAGGGGGAGCAAGCCCACAGTAGGGGCTTTACCCTCCCCCCCGCCCATTGTAGGAGCCAGGCTGATCCCCCTGGCTGAGGAGGTGGTGGGGCTGGAGAAAATTGGCCTGGTTTCCAGCTGTGGGGGATGGAAAAGCCAGGGGCAGGGGCAGTCTTGCTCCACTGGAGCAGAGAGCCCAGCCCAGGGCTGCACAGTGCGAGTTAACTTGAACTGGAAGGGGATCTGGGACAGAAGTTCCATTAACCTAAATCAGTTAAGTCTGATAGTACATCCATCCAGGTTTATCTTAAACCATTTTCAAAATGACTAAAAGTGGATAAAGTACACCAAACTTCTGTTCTGTTACAGGTTTAAACTGGTTCCTGATCACTTAAACCAGTTTGTGCGTAACTTCTGTCCTGAGTAAAATGTCAGATTTAGGCCTGGTGTAATGTCACTGACTTACCTAGCACATTAGTGCCATATTATAATTGAAACTGGCACAAAGAGTGTTAGGTGGCTGAACTAAATCTCTTTTCTCGCTACAAAGTCACTAACGCTGTATACAGAACAGATGGCAGGATTGCCTGCCGTTTATCTGCATGTGCCTGATGCATAATACAGCTGCCTTGACATTTATTACCCTAGTGTTATCCTCCAAAATGCCAGAAAATAAATATCTTTATTATTTAATCTTTATACTTTTCCTACGTTATAAATATTCACAAAAGGGTCAGAGCTGATTGCAGTGCAATTTGACCTTGCATATAATACCTTATATGGGACAGCGAATCATTCCCGTATGTAAGCCAATCTATAAAGAAGCCACTTCCAGGATATTTTTGGTAGTTCTCTTCGACTCATCAGTTTCCTTGGTCCTTTCGTTATGGCTCAGGTTCTCGTGAACCAGCAGTTCTCACTCTTTCTGCATCAGATGTTAACACCTGTTTGCTACATTGCGAATTCAGTTTGCATGCAAAAGGAAGTTGGCTTGCGGTGAATAATGCTTTTCTACTGAAACCCTGTCACCTCACCCCATTTCTGTTGCACATGAAAATTAGTGGGAGAGGTTCAACCTCTCTAAGTCCTGTTATTAATAAAGTCATATAACTAGAATGCTCTGTCACACGGAAAAAGCCTAATCATCTTCAAAGAATGCAGTGTTGCACTGGGCTGCGGTCTGTTAGGAGTCAAACTTATTTTAAAATAAACTAATCCAGTGAGATGAAAGGTCCAACTTTAAAGACATTTACCAATTAATTTTGACAACTGCTTTCAATTCAGAAGAAAAATCTTTTTAAATAGCCTGTTAAGCTGGAGGCTTTTAAAGGTTCTACAATTGCTCGGATTTTATTTTTAGTTACTCGGTAAATACACTGGGACCTATTAAAAGCTATATAGCCTTCTTGCGCACAGATAACTCCCATAAATGTCACTTTGGCCTTGATCCTACAAGGAGAGTCACATAAACAGATCCTGTACCAGTGTGAAACCTGATGTGATCAGTACAGTTCTGCATGTGCAATGCAGGGATCTCTGGACCAGGGCCTTATACAGTAATAATAATATCACCTGGCACTTTTCCTCAGCACATCTTCATGGACTTTACAAAAGAGTTCACTTTTATTACTCTGTTGTACATGGAGACAGTAAGACACAGAGAGATGATTTGCTTAAGGTTACTTAAAAGGCCATGGTAGAACCAGGATTACAACCCATGCCTCCTAAATTCTAGCTTAGAGTGCTAGCCACAGGGCCACGCTACCCAAACTTGTAGCAGGGATATCTTCATTTATCAAATAAATGTAAAACTTACAGCACTAAAAAATGAGGCTTTGTTCTTTTGTTTTTCCTAAGTGACCAAAACGCTGGCTTGCATCCATAGATGCTTCTCAAGCAAATCCCGGGACATCATTCTCCCCTTGTACTCGGCCTTGGTGAAGCCACAGCTGGAGTACTGCGTCCAGTTTTGGGATCCACAATTCAAAAAGAATGTGAAGAAGCTTGAGAGAGTCCAGAGGAGA
>NW_017728918.1:2343281-2359289 GCF_001723895.1 Crocodylus porosus
ACATAAGGAAGACCCCAGCTGACTTCCTGCCCTTTGGGCAGGGGGCTGGACTCGATGATCTTCCGAGGTCCCTTCCAGCTCTAATGTCTATGAAATCTAGATCTAAGCGGTCATGTGTAAGATGTTTTGTGCTGTCAGGCCAGCTCCAGTGTTCACATCACTAGCTTGTTCAACAAATTCAAGGGTAAAGTAAGAGTTACAAAAAATATTTGAGGGTTGGAAAAAATGCCACTTAATGAATGACCTGAAGAATATAATCTCTTTAGTTTATAAGAAAGAAGTCAAAAGGTGGCTTGATTATGGTGTATACGTTCCTGCAGTAGAGGAAAATATCAGTACTAAACGTACTAATTTAGCAGTGCAAGGCAGAACAAAAATTACTGGCTGGAAGTTAAAGCCAGACAAATTTAAGTTAAAAACCATCTGATCATTTTTAACAGCAAGGATGATTAACTATTGGAACAAATAACCCTAGGAAGTGGCAAAATCTATTTCTTTTGATGCTTTCAAATCAAGCCTGGATGCCTTTCTGAAAGGTCTATTTTAGTTCGACTCAATATTTTGGGCTCCATACTGGGCTAACTATGGGTACGTCATTGCAGCACAATGCAGCGCCACACAGAGGTACCTGCTCTAGCTCTGGATGTAGCTTGGACATCAGAAAAATATAACTGCATTGGTGGAGTTTCTTGCCCAACCAATTAGTCTTGTTCAGAAACAAATTAAATTAGTTCAGGTGGACTGCCACTGTAACACAGCCATACTATTTCTGATGCCCAATCTAGCTCTTCCAAAACTAGAATGGGAACCTCTGTGTGGTACTGTATAGGGCTGTATAGCCAGATCCTAAGTGGATTACCATGATTAGTGTTATACAGGAGGTAAGACTAGATGAACTAATGGTTTCTTTTGGCCTTAAAATCTACAAACCATCTAGGCATCTTTGAGTCATTTTGAAGGAGGAGTTCTTGCCAAATTTGAATTCGCAAAAATAAGCTAAGCCCATTTAAAAAGGAGGAATAGTTCAAAGGGTAGATGAGGCATAGTTCAAGGGGCAAATGAGAAAAGAAGCCTTTCTCTTCTAAATCACTGCTTATGGACTGACCCAGAGCAGAAATGGCCAAGACCCATTGTCATTTGGTAAGGAATAAAATGTTAAGGGCCCATTTATATTTCTTAAAAGTCTCTCAGTATCCTCTGTGTAATAAGGGGGGAAGGGATCAGTTCAGTTAGTAGACAGACAGGAGTAATCTAGTTATATACTGTATGACCCTTGTTATTTTCATTAGTGAGAAATGGATTTTTACAGGTATTTTAGAAACTAAAGATGCAGGCTGGCACTTAGTAGGATTTTCAAAAGCCCTTAGGCTTGAATCTTGAAGGGGGACTAAAATGTGGCCTGGGTAGGGATTCAACAGGTGAGATAAATAGTTCCTGGAGAGTTGAGAGACATAGATTCTCTTTCTTACAATGCCGCTAGCCCACCATGTGCCACTGACCAAGTGACCTCACAACCCCGTGCTTCAGTTTCCTTCTCTATGAAACAATTGTAATGACATTCAGCTTTGCAAATCACATGGGGGTCTATTTATAAAATTCTTTCTTGTGTCTCATTGTCTAAAGACTGAAGGACTAATCACACATTCTAGTCTAATTTTCCAAAAAAACCCCTAAAGAACTGAATATTATTATTAATGAGGATGTGACACTCCTCATCTTTCTTTTTTAAGTAGCTTCTTTCCATTATGTTTTAGTACCTACATGATTGAACATTTGTGCCCACTGCATACAGCAATGGCTGAGCTGCCTGTCTATACCTGTGTATTGTTTGAAACAATTGGAATGAAGAAAAACTGGTGAATGACAGATCGTTGTTATTGTTGCTGGTATTTTTCTCGATTGTGATTCCCTTTGTAACGGCCAACAGGCATGTTGTGCCCCAGCTTTCCTGCTGCTTTGAGCTGCTGAATGGGCAGCTTACTTGAAACACATATGGGTGCATATCAGGGGAGGAAATGCATTGCCCTGTCTTTTGTGATAAAAAAACCATTGTTGCTGATTCATTCTGCAACTGGAGGCTTGTTTGGTATGTTTATTTAATTTGTAGCACTGGGTTGTTTTAAAGCCACTCCTGAGTAATGAAGGGTAGAATTGGGGAATATTCTCAGTGGTTATGGGAGCTCTGGCAACAGCAGCTAAGCTCATTTTCATTGTCATATTTTGCATAATACATCATGTTTTTAAAGCACTCCATCTGGGTATTAGCAGTGGCACTCCAGCTCCTTATGTCATCAGGCAGGCCCCATTGTAGGCTTTTCTGCTGGAATTAGTGTCATTTTCATTTTCTGTTACTCTTTTCCTGGCATGGGCAGTTCCAGAGGAAGTGGTATTTTCTGCTTGGCATTTATTCACTTCTGTCTACCATGGCTAGCTTTGCCTGTTTATCAGATTGCCTGACTTTGACTGAGATACCCTAACTCTATTCCTTTTTTAGCTAGAGCTGACTCCAAGTGTCTCTACTTGGCAATGGGGCTTGATGGGGTGGTTAGAAACAACCAGCAGGTTCTTCCCTGTTATACAGCTGTCTGCCACAACCCAGGGCTGGAGCTATATTTTCTCTAACTACTAGAGTGTTGGTGTTTTATTTTAAAGTTTATCTCTAAATGCATACATTTTTAGATTTCCAGTATGCTAATGTGCCCCAGCCATCCCTCAAAGTAAGGTAAAGGAGCAGGGAGGAACGTATACACACTGTTTGGTGTCGGAGTGGGTCTGCCTGTCTGTCTGGGTGGTATTAGGTATTATCGTGAGAGTGATAGTTGGTGGAACTGAATCAACTTGGCTCACTGTAACCAGTGGCACCCACAGGGCTCTATTCTCAACCCTGTACTCTTCAATGTGTTTATAAATGATCTGGACTCAGGTGTTATAAGCAGACTGGCTAAGTTTGCTGGCGACACCAAACTATGTGGAAGTGCAGTCATCCTAGGGGATAGGCTGGCAATCCAGGCCGACCTTGACAGGCTTACAAGGTGGGCAGATCACAATCTGATGGCATTCAATACCAAGAAGTGCAAGGTGCTCCACCTTGAGAGAAAGAACCCACACCACACTTACAGGCTTGGCAGTGCTACACTACTTAGCTCCACATCTGAAAGAGACTTGGGGGTCATGATTGATCACAAGATGAACATGACCCACCAATGCGATGCCACAACTGGCAAAGCAAACAAAACTGTAGCCTGCGTCTTCTGATGCATCTCAAACAAGGCCCGGGAAGTCATCCTCCCACTTTACTTGGCCTTTGTGAGACCGCAGCTGGAATACTGTGTCCAGTCTGGGTTTCACTTTTCAGAAAGGATGTGGAGAAGCTCAAGAGAGTCCAGAAGAAAGCCATGCGAATGATTAGAGGACAAGAGAGCAGGCCTTATGAGGAGAGGCCGAGAGACATGGGACTCTGGAAAAACATAGGCTCAGAGGTGACTTGGTGACAGCCTATAAGAATATAAGGGGTGTACACCAGGAACTGGGAGAATGTCTGTTCACCAGGGCACCCCATGGGAAGACTAGGTGCAATGGTCACAAACTCTTGCAAGACCGTTTTAGGCTAGAGATAAAGAAAATCTTCTTTACTGTCCGAGTCCCCAGGGCCAGGAATAGACTCCACCCAGAGGTGGTGCAGGCACTACTCTGGATTCCTTTAAGAAACACTTGGATGCCTGTCTTGCTAGGATCATTTGACCTGCCTTTTGGGCAGAGGGCTGGACCCAATGATCTTGCAAGATCCCTTCCAGCCCTAATGTCTACAAAATCTATGAATTGTATCCTGCTGCATGCATCAGGAACTCTCTCACGCTACTTTCTGGGCAGGGCCTCCAGTGTGGGGCACTACTGTTAGCTCAGGCATCTGTCTCAAATAGATAATGCTGTGAGACCAAAGAACTGAACGTTGACTGTATACAAATGCAGATCAGGGTATGATTTCTGTGGGGCAGGGGCTTGAAAGATATGTTGTCACATCCTTCTGAAAACGGAATTGGCTTGGAAAAGAGATTTGCTCTGTAAAGTAGAAGGAAAGGCCTTTCCCCTCTCATGTTTCGGCAGTGTTACAAGCCTTGTCTCAACCTTTGTCAGCAGTGCTGCAGGTCAGGTTTTTGGGACAGGGCAATATCTGGAGGTGCAGGGGACTGGTATGCTAATGTTAATTCAAGGGGTACCTTGCTGAGGGGTGGGGAAGACAAGTCTTTCATAGGACTCAAAATCCAATGTCAGGACTGCAACTTATATGACATGAAACCATTGCCTGTTCAGCAATCCCAAAGCCTGGGGTAACTGCCCTTTCTTCCCTACTGGTTTACTCTCCTGTGTCAAAAATCTTGCACAACCATCCTTAGGCCTCCTCTATGAAATGCCTTGACCAGTCCACCTCACAGGGTGCAAGAGGCTTTGTTGTGCATTCAGAGACATAAGCCATGGCTTGCCTTCAAAACTGGGTGAATATAATAGGGATGGGGCCATACTCTGTTCTGCAGGGTTTTGAGTAACACAAATTCTGTTTCCAAGAACGTATTGTCTAACAAGACAGACAGAGAGTGCATCTACACATTCATTAATTCGCCTTAGATACTGTGCATTTAGTTTAGTACCTGCTTAATAAAGTACTAAGGGCTCTATACATGTGCATGAAGCCTGCTCTGATGTGCTGGAAAGCCAGCACACTGGACTAGAATCGATAACTTGAGTTTGCTGAAACATAGAAACTGATGCACTCCACAGCCTTCCATGTCCCATATATCAGCATTGCCACCTGTCTCCATGCGGAAAAAATGGCAGCGGTGTGCTTTGAAATAAAACACGTTCAATGAACTTTAGTTCAAAGCATCTTATTGCCATTTTTTCAGCATAAGGATATGTGGCAACAGTGATACATGTGATGCATGGACACTTTTATTAGCGCAGCTCGTAAAACCGCTTGGCACTGCATCCCACAGCATGTGTAAAAATGCCCTAAGTGTCCAATAACTAGAGTTACTGTGCAGTAGCATCAACACACAGTTATTTAGTGTGCTTACTGCATATTAGCCTAATAACACTGTGCAGTAGACTATTAACACAGTTTTTCACCACCATGCTACTGCTCAGTGTTATTAGGCTAATGCACAGTAAGTGTCTTGTGTAGGCGTGCCCAGAGAGTGGGAGAAAGTAAGTTTTATTATCCTTATTTTACAGATTAGGAACAGAGAGATTGAAACTTTCTCAAAGTCTGACTGGGAATCTGTAGCAAAGTGAACTGCTTGCACCTAGGTCCCTATCCAGTGCTTTCAGCACAGAAATGCTTCCCTTCAAATGCCTCTCCCCATCTTCTCTCATGAGAAGCCTCTCCATATTGTGAAACATCCCTCTTTTATTTTGTGTTGTGAATGCTATGGTGATAGGTGCTATTCAGAAACACAGATTATGTAGAGGATGGTTTGTTCTCAATAGAACGATTTGTGATGCTGAGAAGTCTCCATGGGGAACTAAATGACCATTATGAAATAAAGACTTTCTGTCTCTACCCACCTGGTCTTTATTTGAAGTAGTAAATGCACTACAGCTCATTAATAAACTCCTTAGCCCTCCAGCTCCCTCTGGCACTTAAATGTTAGGATGAGATGAAGCATAAACCTAGCCAGCTGTCAGTTTTAAATAGTTATATAATAACGTTCAAGAACCTTTCAGAATGCTTTCATTGCCCTGAAAATTACTATGCCAGGCTCTGGTTGCCATATGAGAGGAAGGGGGAGTCTCATGGAAGAGCAACACAATCTAAGCTAAAGTGCCTATCCAGATAGTATGTAACAGCCAACAGTAAATCAGACTGATAACTAGGGGAGGAATGGCAGAGGTAGGAATAGGAAAAGGAGAGATGAGTTGCAAAACAGTAGGTTGTCTTGCTTAATACAGTTTGGGATTGCTTTAAGAGTCTACTAGTGACAGAAAATAGTTCCCAACCAGTGATTAACGTTGGAACATTGGCTGGCAGGAGTAAGTTTGCAGAAGGTTCTGAAATAGCTTTTCTCTTATAACAAGAAAAGTATCTTCCAGGCCAAGGGATGTGAAAAAGGCTAAGAGCAACAAATGGATAATCGATGGAAGAGTGGCAGTAAGTTAAACTGAGTTAGCAAAGCATAGGGTATGAGATGTGGGTAGGAGGAAATGAAAGCTGAGAACAGGGAAAGGCAGAGCTCTGGAATGAACATGCGAATGATGAAGACGTGTTTGGATTTGATATGGATGGACACACAAACTCTGGGAAGAGGATTGAGAGCAGCAGGAACTAGGTGATTTGGACAGTGGCATTTGGTAGAGACTGGAGGAATATGAACTGTGTAGCTTGAGAGACATCTGAAGAATAAACAGTTTTTGCACAATAGGGTTTTCAGTTCTGTTTAGGTTTTTAAATCCATGTTGTTCACTGTGGCATATGAACTTCAGGATAGAGAAGGAGGATTTGATTCTACAGCCATTGCAAAATAGGAAGAATCAAATGGATTTGGTACTCAATATGAATGGGGATCAGTTAAACAGAATGAAGAATTGACTGTGAGACTGAATTGCAACTTAAAGAGACAGTAAAATAGATGACTTACCAATGAAGACAAAACATGGATGCCATCCAAAGGCAGTCCCTTAGACATGTAGGGCTGAACTGTTTAAGGCCTTATAGGTCAAAATTAACATCTTGACTTGTTCCCAGAAAGCTACTGAGAGCCAGTACAGACTCTGATGTAGAGGAAAAAAGGGTGGGGACTCAGGGCAGAGTCCTAAGATAAAGAAGACTCTGGAGAAGGTGGAAACTTGGTCAAAGAACCATCAGACAAGATATTAAAGAGCAAATAATAAAATAAGAAAAGGAGCAGGAAGGCAGAGATTTGGGGAGCAGTGATAGAGAGAATTATTTGACCCCAGCAGTCTTTCCTGCCCAGAGCGGGGGTGGGGGCTGGACCTGATGAGCTCACGAGGTCCCTTCCAGCCTTAAACTTCTGTGAATCTGTGAGAGAGAGTTGTTTGAGAAAAAGAGGGAGTTAGCAAAACATAGAGAAGAACAGACTGAAGAATAAGTCTTTGGGTCCAATCATGATGAAGTCACTATTTGTGTTAATGGATAGCAGATAACCTGGAGTAAAAGCAGTGGAAACCAGATTGCAGAAAGGAGTCAAGAGAGAATCAAAAGTAAAATGGTGGAGGCAATGGGAACAGACTCCTTGGAGGCAAAATGGAGATGAAAGATGAGGAGGTAGTAGAGCAAGTAGCTAATTCATTAGTAGGTATGGACTGTAGGCTGCATTAAAATAGGAGAGGAATTATTTAAAGTGGAATATGGTATAACTGGGACATTAGGGATGAAATGAAAAAAGAGGACATTAAGACTGAGTATCAAGGCAACCTTCATACGGGTAAGTTCTGAATTGTCTATGAAAAAGGAACTGTGCAATTATATATGTGTTGTAATGTAGGGAACAATCATGCATGGTCCAGAAGGATATCTGAGAAGTATAATGTGAAGGCCACTGACTAATCTAGTGGATCTTTTCAGTCTTTGCTGTTACAAAATCAAGCTGCCTCACAATACATAGTTCATTCAACAGGCTTTCACTCTGTGCACAGAATTCGATTTTCTAAAAGGTCTTTTTTACTCAAAATCACTCACTAAGTAATTTCTGTGTCTAATACTGAATTTGGGATCTCTTCGTCAGCAGCCTATTGTAAACTGTTGATGGTGAAAATTCCAGCTCTCTCTTGAACATGTCACATGGTATGTTTCTGTTCATGACCTGGGTCAATGTAACTCATAAAATGTAGTTTTCGTTGAAAAGGCTTACATTTGAAAATTCAGAATTTGCTTCCTGTTTTTTGTATGGTGGCATCACATCCCAAGCCAATACATTGATTCCCATGCCTGTGGCTGTCAGATACTACTGTGCACCACTTAAAACCTATTTAAACCCTTTGAAGATGTGCAAGGGTTTCATGTGACTGAAGTTCACTCTACATCTATTCAAATGAGCACATGAACAAAATGCAAAATTTGTCAGGTAGAATGCATGAAAAATGAGCACAAATCATTTGCATCCTAAATATTATTATGATTATTCTGTGAGTTGCCAGGGAGCAAAAAATGTACATTATGTTGCACTGATATTCATTTTACTATGAAGCTTCGTCCAAATACCACCGTGTAGAAACTTTAGCTTCGGCTGCACTATTTGGTTATGGAAAGTCTTGAGTTTGGATGCAAGAACGACACTTAGAAGAAAACAGTGAACCAGATTCTGGGTCAAAACCACGAAGCTGTGAAATCTGCAACTCAAACCAGTTTCAGTGAGAGTAGATATTTAGCAGCATTTGGGACCAGGCTATCTGCCCTGATTTACAGCTTCTGCCATGCCATTGTTTCTGCTGCAGCTGAATAGAATATGAAGGCCTAATCCTGCCAGGTGCCAAGTATCTTCCAAGAGTTACTGGTTACCCTGACACCTCACTTAAATCAATGGAAGTTGCAGATGAATAGTGCTTCTTGTGGATTACCCAATAGCCCTCAGTCTGAGGCCGTAAGTGAGGGTAGATTATGGCCTGCAGTGAGGTTGACCGATTATGTCTGAAATGGTCTCAGATTATTGCAAACAAACCTCCTTTATTCCAGCTGCAAGTTAGCCTGGTTTCTAATAGTGCAAATAAAGTAATGGAATTTCAATAAATAATTCAGCCCCAGCTCTGGTTTCAGCTTCAGTGTTAACTTTCAGCACCTGGCTGCTGTTATTATTTGTTAGTCTGATACTCTGCTTAGAGGCATGGAAATTTGGCTGCAATTCATCAGCCTTTGCAGAATATACAATATGACCAGATCACTGTCCCAGGCTCAGAGATTTTTAACAGACATAAATTCCAGATGTGCACAGATTTACTTCTAACTAGGAATGTACATGCAGAGTTCCAGAACTATGCAGCAAGAACAAGAGCTCTTTGCATAGTCACTGTGACACATCAGTCATTTCTTTGGAGAAAGTAGTCCTACATATATGCCTAATCTCCACTGGAAATGGTAATAATATTACTGTAATTTGCATTGCCACTGACACTTTCTCTCCTGACAATGATCGATCTCTGGTCTTTATTCTACCACTTTTCTAATAGAATTTTTAATTTTTTTAAGTATCCATTCAGCTCTCCAAATATAGAACCATCTATAAGAGAGATTATGAAATTTGGTGCTCTTGTGACAGCCCAGACAGTACCACACTGAGACATGCTGTGCCTGTTTCACATCCCATAGCTCCCAAACTAGAATCAGAGCAGCCACATTAATGTGGAGTTATATGATACCAGTAGAGGGACTGCATTGGTGCACACACACCACCACACTAGTGCAGCTGTACTACCACAGAGGCCATTAACAACTTAAGGGCTACAGAGGTTGGGAGATCTTCTGGAGAGACATGATGGGAGGAAACTATACATATTTGTATAAAAAAAAAAGAATCAAGCATTTGCCTAGGACTAATCGCTGCTTCAACTCTCATTAAAGCTGTTGGAAGATCAGTCAGTTAACTTCAGTGGAAGCAGGATTGAGCCCAGCATACTATATTCTAGTTCATCAGTTGGAGTTGTGCACAAAGGTCAGTGCTGGCTAGCCATGGCTTCTGAATCTGAACAATATGCCCATTCTACTCACTTGAAAGTAAAGTTATAATGAAAGACTTTAGTTTTGTAAATTGTGCATTTAGCCTTGGAAGGATTGTCCTCACGCATGGTGAAAAATTCCCAAAACAGAAACTACTGTCAGTGTCTCTGCTATGTCACTTGAAAAGGGCTTTGGTGATCATCAGGGATCCAGGTTTTCTCTGATTAAAAAAAAAAAAATCCCCAATTTTCAGTTTAAAAAAAAGTAACCCGAAATCCACATTTGTCCATGATTAAAATGAGACACCACAAATGGATTTTGGGTTACTTTTTTAAAACCTAAAATTAGGGATTCTTTTTTTTCTGAGGGAAAACTAGGATCCCTGGTGATCATTAGATATGAAAGTCTGTGGAATATTCTCAGACAAAAAGCCAAGGATTGATCTGTTGGACTGTTTGCAATCCTTTCGCATGGTCACACTGCCATTGTGAGTTGGAAAAAAGCATATGAATGAACCAAAACCCTAGAGAACCTCTCTCATATTTCCGCTCTAGAAATGTTCATGCAGTGTTTTTTGGGTGACTTTTTGGGAGCAGGCTGAATTACACCACTACTTTCTTTTACTTTTTGTTATTGTTCTCAGGTCTTTCTGGCAAACAGTTTATTTTTATTCTATTTGATATACACAGAAACTATCCCACTTCCAAAAATTTGTGTATGTCTACATATCAGTGCGTATATGTATACATACAACACAGAAGCACGTGTGTGTGTGTGTGTGTGTGTGTGTGTGTGTGTGTGTGTAAAATTTCCTCTAGAATTGTTGCTTAGAAATTCTACCTAGGAAGAATTGAAATATTGGAAAAAGTTCAACGACATTAAAGTGCTGCACAATGAATTTATTACTGTTGTTACAGACCCCTGCTTAGGAAAGCTCTTAAGCATGTACTTGAGTCCCAGTGAAGTCAAAGGGATGCAAGAGCATGTTTAAAGCCAAGCGTATACTTCCATTGAATTGGGATGTATTTCATCACATTCTTAAATGCTTCCCTGAACTGGGGCCATAGTCAACATGAATGTCCTATAATACATAGATTCTGATACATGATTTATTTCTTAATTGAGACCTACCAAAAGAGTATGATGAATACCAGTATACACTTCTTAGCTTGCCTCTGTTGGTGGCACTCCAAATACCTTACTGGCTTTTACATTTGGACAAGAACTTGTAAAAGAAAAGAGACTAGAAAATGGAAAAAACTATCCTCACTAAAGCAATACCTTGGCACGGTTGGTCTCATATTGCAGCCAATGAGTTTTCCCAGCAATAGAGAGCTGTGCTATTGTGTGTGTGGTATAATTGCTAAGACAGATTTTTTTTTTTTATATGGCACAATAAATAGGATATTTCCTGGCCTGTCCTACATTTCAGGTAGGGTTTACACTTCCCTTTTGGATTCTATGAGTAATGAGAGTAAGTGTCAGAAGGCAGACTCCTTTCACGATTGCAGAGCAGAGAGTGTAACTGCATGTAATGTGAAAGTAGAGTTTGATTGTAGGAACGATGAAATTGAATCGTTTTTTCAACCTCACTGGGAGACATTTAGATCTCTTAGCCTGCCTGCTTTTGCTAACTTGTTAAAATCCCTTTGAAAAGGGAATGTGTATTAGCATCATCAAAAACATCTGTATACATTGCCACAGTATCCAAAGGGACCTGCAAAAAACAACTTCAGCCCATTACTCAGAATGATCCCAGTGCAATAAAAAATGAAAACGCAAGGGGAAAAGATCGTTCAGAAAACCCAGGACTTTTCTGCTCCAGTTTTCTGCTACAATACTTAAGAATGATGCTTAATCATTTTTATGATCATTATTAATAACAATATTGTTTATCCTTTCAAGTTCCTGTATTTGGCAAATAACTGGAAGTGAAGCTTGAAGTTTTTTCTTAAAGTTAATTAAAATACTATAGAGTTGTCTCTCTGAGGTGTAAAGTCACTGTGCATGCACTAGTTAGACTATTTTTGGAACAAGTCAATGAGTTTGTTACATTTATAACATTATAATAGCTTGCACTGACATTGAGTCATTCATTCACAATAACTAACTACTTTAGACAGTAGCTGAAGCCTCTAAGTGCTAGTGAAATACCACAACTAAATATTTGAATTAGGCCCATAATGTTACTGAGGGCCTAATTCAAATCTTCCTTAGTTTGTTCTTCAGTAAGGTAACAGTACCCCTTCCACACAAACAGCCATTTGTTTCCATAAATTAAAAACAGAGAACTAATTAAAGAGGTTACTATTACTAATAAGACAGAACACCCTGTTTCTTCTTGCCACCGTGCATGTAGAGTCTGGCAGCTGGTGTGATGGTGCAGTTGTCCATGTCTGTTTACTCCAAGACCCAAGGGAGGATCCTTTTGTAATAGGTGTCTAGAGGCTAATTATGAAAATAACAGATACATTTATTATCGGTTACATTCTTTCGAATTGAACTGAAGCAGCATGACCAGACTGGGATGTTTCCAAGAGGGAGAGTAACAGTGCTGCAGAAGCCCCACTCACCACACACACTAGAACAATGCTGTGCAGTAAGTCTGAAGGGCTAAGTCCCATTTCACTTTACATGCTTAAATGGCTCCTAACTATGCAGCCACCTAATTGCAGATTTCACACTTGGAGTTTATCATTCATCTCTGGGACCTGCAGCAGGTATGCACTCTGGCCAGGTAAGGATGCAACAAAATTTGTCCAGGCATGTAAGCCTGGGTAAATCTTGAAGTTAGTCACAGAAAAACCATGACTAGTGGGTATTAGATGCTGGGGGAGGACCCTCCCATTTTTTAGCCCAATACCCTAGGGGTTTGGGCATTTGCCCAAGGATCAGAGGACTCACACACTAGCCCTCACCACCCAGAGTGAGTTTAGACCTGCTTCCCAAAAAGTGTTCTGACCACCAAGCCACAGTACAGGCGTTATCAGTGTCTCTCTCTAGCTCTTCTCTTGAAGATGGCCTACTAGATAGACAAGAGGAAGGTATTTGGGGCAGGAGGAAAAGATTAAGACTGAGGGTGTGTGGCTCAGTGAGCAAACAGCTGCTGCCTTTGCTAGCAGACAGCACGGGGTTTTAGTCTGGGGCCTTGGTCATTAGGGCAAAAACTATTCCAGTGCTGTTTCTCTATGTTGTGCAATAAGCATTTAACGTGAGATGTAGCAGATCAGCTTGAGAAGGGTCTGAATTGTACCTGATCTGTGGTTAGCTTTCTTTGTTGGCAAGCAGGAGATGCAGGTTTGAAGCTTCTGGCACAGCATGGGGGGTCTGGACCTTAGATCTCCCTTTCCGTAGGAAAGGGCTGTAACTGTTGCACTATTGGCTGAAACATGGCAGGGCCCTTTTACACAATCTCCAAACTCATCCTGAGCCATCATCATTGGAAACAAAAAAACTCAACAAAACAAAAACAAACCCTCAGCATTAAATTTGGTGAGGAAATATACTCCATCCGAGTTCAGTCTTATAAATGCCTGAGCCAATTCACTGTGCTCCAGGGAATGTATAAGAAGTTGTATGTCAAATTTACTGTGGCAGCAGGAACAAATCCAGCCTTCCTATTTACCAGTCATTATCCTTTCTATTTCTTGTCCACTGCTTTGGCTCTTGGTCCTGATTAAGGTGTTATTTAATCTCTGCTTGTGGACAGAAGCATGATGGTCTTCTATTTAATTGCTGTCCAGGTGCTGTCTTGCAAGCAGGTTTCCTGTGATGTAAGTCTGAGAAGCTATCCTTTCTTCCCCATCTCTTCCAGCCATGTTACTAGACATCACAAATGTTCTCTGAATGCACTGATTGCTCTTTGAATTTATTACTAAGGTTTCTTTTCTTGTTCTGACTGTTGCCTATTGAAGTACTGGATGCTCTTATTAGCACTGAGAAAGGGCTCACAAGTCTAGCAGAGCCATGTCTGGAGAGAGACAGCATGGACTCATGGCTAAAATGTATTGCCAGGGAGATTTGGATTTGTTTCTTCTCTGTGTCACTGATTTGCTGTGTGATCTGTGACAGGATTTTCTATTTTGCCAGCCTCACAAAATCAAAAACGATGAGTCAAAGCCCAAAGAATCATGAGATTGGACCCCAGAAGAATGGGACTTTTATGAAAATTGGTTATGTTTTGTTTCTGGTTTGTCTTTTGATCTTGAACTCTCCTTCTTCCTTGGTATGTGTGTGGAAATTACTGCCCCCTCCCCCCCCCCAAGCATTTAGAGAGAAAGGGATTTGGGGCATTTGCTACTCCATGAACTCTCAGTCCTACATCAACCTTTCCCTGGCCAGCAATTAATATAAATTCTGTCTCCCCAGACTCCAGATCAGCTTTACCCCGTATCAGTTCTGTCCCTTCTCTGTTCCCCATATCTGCCCACTGCTCCTCATCAATTCTGCCTGTCCCCAACTCTCAAACAACCCATCAGTTCAGCTTCTGAAGCCCCCATCAGCTCTGCTGATCAGTTAACCCATCTGTTCTGTATTCTCAACTCCCACCTAACCCTCAACTATCTTCCCCTCGTACGACTCCAAGCCTCATTTCTGCTACTACTGAGGTTCTTCATTCCCCTTGCCTAAGTCAGGTGAAATAACTGTAGCAAGGTCCTCTTCTCCTCCTACCAGGACAGATGCTGAAGGGATGAAGACAGGGGCTGGAGGAGTGAAACATATCCTATTGCTTAAAGGAGGAGAGCGGGAGAGCACAAGAAGAGCTACCCTGAGTTGTTGAACTCTTTCTATTCCCTGTTTCCTAACTATTCTTTCAAAACCAGTTGCTGAAGGGATGGTGGGGATTAGGTCACTTCATGATATCCAAGAAGACCCAGCTGGCTGCTTCTCTCTTAAGATGTGGGTAAGTGGAGAAGGCAGCCAGTTAGAGGGGTTTTATCCCATATGCAAGTCTAAAATTAGAGTGTCTCATCTCATTTGGGGACTGACTGGCACCAAATGACTGACTGCAAATCCCAGCCAAATACTCTTCACACGAGAAAATTTGTGAGAGTTTACAACATGTGTTGTCTACCCACTTTGCACAAAGTTGAGAGCAACAGTGAATTATGCTCGATGGAATTAATAATCTGGAGTAAAACCAGTGTAAACAATACATAATCAGGACCCTTGTCTTTTTTATTTTGTCCTTGGGCTCCATGGCAAATAAATTGTCCATCAAACCCTCCAAGAGATGGACTAGAGACCCTGTGAGCCAACCTCAGGGAGAGCACTCAGGTGGCAAGGTTAGGTGAATTTGGCATAATCTCATCATATCCATTTGCAGCATTTGTCTCTTTTTCAGGAAAAGCAAAACTTAGTACGTACTACATCTGAATTAGCCAAACCAAGCAAAATAAACATTCCTATTTCCTAGCAATTATTTGTGCCCAACACTCTGAAACAGTTCAGTTTCCTATGGTGACCCTATGCTTGTCATGGCTTGTCAATTTGAAGAACAGAAGTAACTAAACTGTAGAGCTGTTTGAAACTGGACTACTCTACTTCCCAGGGATTTTTGCAAATCCATTTTCTTTAGTTCTCCTTCCTCTTCACTTCCCTTTGCCCCCATGTCAAACCTCCAGACTTGAACATCTTTAGATCTGGAGAGTGGTATCTGAACCCAGATTAGAGTGTTCCATAGAGATCCTGATTTTACCATATACTGTATTGGATCAAACCTTGGAGCCCAACACTCCCCAAAACCTGATCCACTTTGAACCTTGAATGTTGTGTATTGAGCTAATCTTTAGTTTCTGTGCAAATGCAGGCTCATCAAAAGATGACTTCAGGAAAGCGGGAAGTTCATGTTTCTTTCAATAAGGATTTAAATCTTTTTTTAGTAAGCATTTAATAAGCAGGACCTGTGTTTGGTACAGCCAAGTGGCTTCTGGTTCTGTTATGGGTGCTTCGTAGAACTGTAATAAGTAGAAGTGGTTCCTGCTCAAGGACAAGTTAATGCCACCTCTCAGCTTTAATTTCAAGACAAAAAAAAAAAGTAATACAGTATTTTTAACTCACATGGGCCAACAAGAGGATGTTGGTTGCTTTGCTTTGCCAGGATTGTAAGAACTTCTTAAACACAATGGTCCCACAAAATAGTGGGGATTACGGAAACATGGTGGGACGCAATGCATGATTGGGTGGCGAATGTCAAGGGCTATAGGCTGTACAGGAGGGACAGGATAGGAAAGAGAGGTGGGGGCATGGCGCTCTATATTAAGGAGGAATACACATCCTCGTTAATTAGCAAGAAGTCAGGGGAGGGGCACTCTGAAGTGCTTTGGGTTAGAGTACAAGGGAGT
>NW_017728918.1:2359300-2362286 GCF_001723895.1 Crocodylus porosus
GAAGTGGTGCTGGCTCCTACCCTGGGGGTCTTTAAGAGGAGGTTAGATGAACACTTTGCTGGGGTCGTTTGACCCCAGTACTCTTTCCTGCCATGGCAGCGGTCGGACTAAATGATCTGCTCAGGTCCCTTCCGACCCTAGAAACTATGAAACTATGAAAATAAAATTAAAATCTATCTAAACCATTATCATCTTGACACTCTTGGCCACCTGTGTGATTATTTTGCAGAGATGTCCTTGAACACAGCTTTAGCTCCACTTAGCCAATGTTATATTTGTGTATTCTCATGGCACAGAGTCAACATTTTCATGGATAAGGACCATAAACTTCTGAAAGGAAAAACCCCAAGCCATTTCCTTCATGCTGAAACTAACAGTTTTTTATTGTTCTGTGACCTTTCGTTGGAAACTCCCTAAGTGCTGGAGATAGGCAGACTACAACCCTGGAGCTGAAATCTCCCTTGAACTTTGGAAAAGTCCAGGTTCAGATCTGTATGTGAATCCAGTTGTCCAGCTGTGGGCCTTCTTCTTCAAGTGGTGTAAATTAGAACCTCAGATGCAAACATCCCTCAATGCTGGATGTATTTGGATTCAGATCTGGTTTTGAATGTCACAGCTTGGGTTTTTTCCTGATGGAACTGAGGAACAGAGCCTTAGTTTGTATAAATTGTTATATTGCCATTGCCTTTTTGAATGATAACAGTATTTAGTAGGCGAGGATCTGTCCCTAAGTTTTCTAATAGGCAGCTTTGCAGAGAAGTAGTAATTAAGAATGTACATAATATTGCAAAATACAGCTGAACAAAGACCCGCCTTCCCTAGCTACACCGTCCCTCTTGAACAGTGCTAGAATGCTTTCTTGAATGACCCATTACAGCTTAGCCCTGCAGTTCTTCTGTTATTGTATCGATGGTAAACTGCATTAGACAACAAGGACTGTAAGTTATTTTCAGTCTGGTTTTGTCTGTGTAGACATCCAGTTTTCCTGATCATATTTTGTGAGCAGTTAATCATGATGCATACAAATATTTTTTTCTTCCTTTTCCACAGGCTGGTATGGATGGAGAAAGTATTGGGAACTGTCCTTTCTCACAACGTCTCTTCATGATCCTGTGGCTCAAAGGCGTTGTGTTCAATGTCACTACAGTTGATTTGAAAAGGTAATAAGCAATAGGTGGAAAATAATTATAATGGTCCACAGTTTCCTTTGTATTAAAAAATTCTCCCGTTAACATCACTGGACTTTGTATTAGGCCCGTGTGCCTATGAGACAGAGCAGAGTAGTTGTGATTCAGTTTCCTGAATGTTTTTTATCTGTAGAATATTTTACATTGTATGTTAAGTAGCACTTTTTCATAAATATACTGAAAGTGAAAACCAAACTGCAGGAAGGAAGAAAGAAGGGATGGAAGTGAGAGAGGGATGGAGGAAGAGAGGGAAAGCAAATGTGACTCGTTTTATAAAACACTGAATACCAATGAGGCAATAAAGTATCATTGATGCTATGAAGTTTCTTTTCCTTTTGGCAGAAAACCAGCTGATCTGCACAACTTGGCACCTGGGACTCATCCCCCATTCTTGACTTTTAATGGGGAGGTCAAGACAGACATCAACAAAATTGAGGAGTTCCTGGAAGAGACCCTTGCACCTCCAAAGTAACATTTTAACAATTTGTTCAATAAGGTTTCTTAGGAATAGAGAAAGAGGATTTGAATGGAAGTTAAAAGAAACCCCCATCCTGTAACCTTTACTTAAGTAGTCTTTGCTCATGGAACATTCCTGATGACTTCAGTGGAAATATTTGCATATATAAAATTTGCTTGCATGTAGAGCTGCAGAATATTTTTCCTCATTGATTACATATGGCATTTTTGAGAATGATAGCATAATAAATGTGACCAGTTCTAGTGTCCATAGTTTCCAAAAGATTGGAAGTTGGAGTAGGTACAGAGAAGTGCTCCAAAAAGTATTTGTGGATAGGAGAAGAGTCCTTACAGTGATAGATTTAAGGTGCTCAATTTGTTTAAATTATCAAAAAGAAATGGAGAGGTGACCAGTTTATGGAACACAAACTCCTTTTCATGCAGAAAGAAAATGTCTCATTCCAGAGGCATGAAGCATGACAAAAATCAATAGGTGGACGTAATAATCTAACAAATTCAAGTTACAAAAAAGCACACGTTTTTAATATTGTCAATGATTAACTAATGGAACAAAATACCAAGGAAAGTGTCAGAAACATCCTTCCTTGAAATCTTCTGATCAAGGCTAGTTGTGTTTCTGGAAGATATGCTTTAGTCAGACACGAGTTATTGGACTGGATACAGGGAAAACTGGATGACATTCTTTTGGCTTGTGCTCCACAGGAGGTCAGATTAATAGCTCATTCTGACTTTAAATTCTATGCCTTATGGGTTGTTTTCACCTCCCACTGAATCATCAGCTATTGGCCAGCACTGGAAGTTGGAGATCAGATATGTCAGAGCATTATGGGACCTGATCCAAGACCTACTGAAGTCAGTGGGAGACCTTATTGTGTTCGATGTGCTTTGGATCAAGTCTTTAGTCTGTCCCAGTCTTTTAAAATCAATATGTTCCTTTGTATCAGTTGCCTTTAAAAAATATATAGACTCAAAACTCCACGCTGTTCCACTCTGCTTATACTAAAGCTTTTTACTCTGACATTCTGGAATGCATTTGCAACACAAGGAATTAGGCACATGACTGCCATTCATAATAGAGGGAGTTTGCTGCCAAACTCCCCCGCACCCTTCTGGAAATATATGTCTTTTTTCTGATTTAAGGCCACTGTACCTTGGATCCTAGTTGTATAAAGCTCTGGTACAATTAGACTTGTCATAAAACTATCACTGTATAACTCTTCAAATGCCTGGCTCCCCAGGACAGAATTGTTATTAAGTGGCTCACACCAAGTGGGTCCCCATCTTCAAAAAAGGCAGGAAGGAGGACCCGGGAAACTATAGGC
>NW_017728918.1:2363308-2388533 GCF_001723895.1 Crocodylus porosus
CAGCAGGCATTGGGGGAGTCACTGTTCCCCCCGAGCACTGCCAGGAGTGACCAGGAATAACGGTCACAAGCTGGGAGACGGTAGGTTTAGGTTTGACCCCAGTACTCTTTCCTGCCATGGCAGGGGGTCAGACTAGATGATCTGCTCAGGTCCCTTCCGACCCTAGAAACTATGAAGCTATAAGCTGTTTTTTTGAGATAAGTGACAGCGTTAATTGCAGTTCTTCGTACAAGGTTCCCCCCCACCTCCTCAGGCAAGTAACATTTGTAATGATTGGTATATTGCTGGCAACAACAGGACATTGTTTTCCACACTGGTCCTATCTTTTTCAGGTATCCCAAGCTTGCTGCTAAGCACCGTGAATCAAACACTGCAGGAATAGATATCTTTTCCAAATTCTCAGCATACATCAAAAACACTAAGCAGCAGGATAATGCAGGTGAGTAGCATCATTTAAAAATGCTTTTCAAGGAGTGCATGGGCTTAAAAATGAAACACATCGTCAACCATGTATTCCTCTTCTAAGTTGTGCAAGAGGTACCCTTGCTGATTACTCTGGGCCTGTAAATTCAATAGAGTTACTTCAAATTTTCACTACTATAATTGAAGTCAGACTTTGGCCCCAAATAGCTCAGGATCATGCTTAGCTGGCACTGTGCTTTTGCTGATGTAGGTTGCACAGTACTGAGAGTTTGTTTAAAAATTAATTAGATGAAAGGAGTGATTTGATCTGGCCCCAAGAAGGCCTGTGTTACTGCAGCAGGGATGCCTGTGGCCAGTGTAACTACAATTAAAACAACCCTTATCTTCATGAAGCTTCTCTTCTTCTACATTTTCCTTTCCTCATAGAAGGCCACAACCTTAGCCAGTATGGCTATAGGTTTAGCTTCATGGAGCTAATGATCCAAAAGAACGTTTGTATTCACTCGTTACACCTTACTTTAGATTATGACTTCTGCTAGGCAGAGTTTTTTTCTGTCAGTTGCATACCATGAACATGCATCATCCAGGAGAGAAAAGAGTTGGATTTGTGGAACTGAACTGAGGCACAGGACATCTAAGTTCAATTCCCAACACTGCCACAGATGTCTTGTTTGCCCTGATAGAGGTTGCACAGGTCCAAACCCTTCAGATGACAGATGAGAATCTGGCCCTCCTTTTTTTGTGCTGCAGTCTTCTTATTTGTAAAACAGGCAATAATCATAATTCCCTTCTTCTGGGAGGTGTTGGAAGCCACTGAGGTCTGAGATACTCAGTCTGGGCTGGATTTAATAAACCTCATCATGAATTGAAAAAGAGTCCACGGTGAAGGGGATCACACATTTTGGGCAGGAGAGACACCATTCTTGGCCTTTTGGCTCAGATCAAAAATAGGTATAGGGTAAGGCTTGCCCATTGCACTCCAGAGGGGCTGAACTCTATAAGTTTCCCTAAATGTGGGAAACTTAACTGCACAGTTTTGTGTCAGTGGGTGACTGCATTTGCACTTTCCCCCCTGGCTTGCACCTTGGCCTTTTGGCTAGGTGCAAGTGTGAATAAATTAGGGGGCATCCAAACCCCAAGGCATCTTGGGCCTAGGGCTTAGATATAGGATGCCTGCCATGGATTTGGGGAAGTATCCCAAATCCCAGACTGATGAGTCTGGGAGGGAAGATACTTGCCTGGTGGTAGAGCCACACAGACTTCAACAATTGAGCTCTGCTCAATTGAAATTTGGAATTTGACTATTGGGCTTTGCCCAATTGAATCTGGAACTGATTTCATCCTTGAAGTGAAATATTTTTTTTAAAAATGTGTTTTATAGTCATGCTCAGTGTTGGCTGCATTTAATCAACTTCATAGTTGGTTTCCATTGCTAAGCGCATGCTGCTTTTGGCAGCAGTTTAATGATAGGCAGTGTTTTTAGCGAAATTCCCTTGTACGCGATTATAAGATGAGGGGCTTTTCCCCCATACTAATTAACAGGAAAAAGTTTCTCTTAGAGTTGAATAAATATGGTAAATACATAAGTACAGGACAACAGAAACGTACATGTCTCTAGAGGACTATCTAATTCCTATAATGTAGGCACTTACATACCCAGAGAGGGTAACAAAATTACTCCTACACTTTAGTTGGTGTTAGTGGCTAGCTGTACTTTGGTTGTCCAGTAAGTGAAATTTAATTCTACTCTTAGGACATAGCTAAAATGTTGAATAGACAGACACTAGTGGTAAAAATGAAAAAGCAAATCCAGTCTATTCCATCTCACCCCATAATTTATTAAGTTATATTGGTTCAACATATGTCTGAACCAAATACCAAGAAACCCAACCCTCAAAATTTTGGGGTGTTTAAATACCTTCCTTAATGGAGTATCATAAGGATAAATTAGTTAAAGGACATGAAATCAGGAGAACAATTATACAGCATCAGTTTGCCATTAATTTTAAGTGTCATTATTTATGATTATTCTTCATAGCATACTCCTAAACGTTTTGGAAAAGTCAAAAGGTCTTAGTAATATGTTCTCACTACAGCCAGTAGCTGTTAAATCTTTGCTGCGAAGTAGAGTGAAGTGGCTGGATTTTTCTAGCAAGATTTATGGGGTATGAGAAATCTTGAAGTTGGAATTAATGAGACCCTACGGTATGCCTAAGATAAATCAAAGCAGCCTTTTCTTGCAATGGGGTTTGCATGTTGGATCATGACATGATTTTAACCTCAACAGCACCAACTAGGGAATGATGGATCACTGTGACAGTTGATGTTGCCAAGGTGGTACGCTAAGAGTCTACAGGCTTGAGCGGGATAAGGTAACAAAATAGCTGGGGTAGATGGTTTTTTCTTTAAGCAGTCATTACTGATGAATCCTAGAGGTAGTTTCTTGTTGTGGAATCTCTCCAATCTATTTACTTTATCAATGAACAAAGTCAATGATACACATGCCCATTTGATTTAAGGCTTGTGATACCCTCTGCTGGCAAACATGTGAATATATAAAGCAGCAACTCTACAGTCCTTTAGAGCTTCCTGAAAAAAATTATCAGAACAGGTTTCCATGAATGATGCGGGTTTGTAAAAATCCAAATGTTTTGTGAGTACATGTCAATTTGAAGAAAACTCTTGATAGAAAGCTTTTAAATGTTGCATTTTAACAATATTCAAAGGTTCTGTTTCAATAGTATCATTTCAGTTACTTTTGGTTTGACTTTTATATTATCATAAAATATTATATTTATTCTTATTATTTGGTATATCATGTTTTATATATTAGCATAGACTTAGAAACAAAATAAATCTGAACAATGCTGTCAAAATGAAATGTTTTGACATTATTGAAACATAATGTTCTGATGGTCCTGCATAGAAATTTTTGGTTTGTTTTTATTTCTCAGGTAATTTATGTTTTTCACTCCAATTCAATTAAAATCGTTTAGAAACAAAACGCTTTAGTATTACAGAGAGAACAGCCATGTTTCTGGATTAGTTACTAGCCATTGTATTTTGTGTCTGGAACAGGAGCAGGTGATAAGCCTTTGGTGTAACTTTGTATAACAATATGTTATTGATCATGATTCATTTGCTCACCAGAGGTATTTGGAAGTCAGCCTGCCCTGATTTAATAGTTCCCTGAATTTCTGATCCTTTTTTCTCTTCTTTGTTTTGCTAACTTTTCTGTCTTATAACATAAAAACGTTGAAAGGTTTGGAACAGGCAGGCTAGGGCTGTAAGCCCAGAAGCAAACATACTCGCGCCATATCAAAGTTCTACCACTTTTAAGCATCTTGAAAGGGAAGGAATTGATTCCAGATTCTCAGGATGTGGCAAGCTGTGTTTTAAGAAAGCGTGAGTATTTATTATTTCAAGCCAGTTCAATTACAACAGGCTTGATTCCTTCCACCTCCCACGTCACTCAGTTGCAAAACAGGCTTTTCTAAAGGAGTGGTCTTCATGGCACAGGAATAGCCTCACTTCTTGCTTGGATAGCGTGTCTAGATTATTCAGGCCTCTGACCTTCTCCATAAGACCATGCTGCTGTGGTTGAAATCACTAACGTTTAATCCTCTCTGCGGTTGATGCAAATCATGAAAATCCTGGGATGAACTCGATGGGTGTAATCTTGATGTTAGAGTCTTAGAAACTCTTCCTTAACCTTAATTGATTGCTTTCAAATCAGGCAGGAAAACTCAAAGTCTTTTCCTGGTACTGCCAGCTTGAGTAAGTTGCATAAACTCTATAAGAAGGACAACAACTATTTATTTAATCATTGGCAATCACAAAGATTAACTAGTTGAAACACTGTGGACATGTTCAGTATTACGAGTACTATCTCTGTGTGACTGGTGTAGTAACCACCCATTTGCAGTTCTTCCTAAAATTATATGCCGTTTGGCTCGTAGAATGAGCTCTTTGATTTCGTTTATGAGTTTAAAAAGTTGTTCTTGAATTGAGTTCTTAGAGGGCACTAGCTCCAGTGTGGGTGGGCGCATTCATTAGTGGTACGGGAGGATGTTTTACTGTACTGCTCTTCACAGGGCTCTGAGCTGGGAGACCACCAACGCGATTTCATTCGCTGGAATTTCCAGCCATCTGACCAGAGGATTCCATTGGTCTGGTTTGGATTTAGATCAAGGGGCCAAAAAAATAAAAGAACATTAAATCATTAATTTGCATGTGATTAAATACTGTTCACCTCCTTCAGTAGCTAGCTACATCACACTTTGTGGTTAAGCCTGTGAGGTAAGAAATGTCCCTCTCCTTATGTGCTATATATACTTACATATAATATATATGCACATGCACGTACAGGGTCTGGATCTCCTCTGACCTACATAAGTGCTACACTAACTTAATTCCACTGACATCCATGGAGTTATACCAGGTGAAATCAGAGTTAGATCTGTAGAACATGGACTTGCACAGCATGGACGCTGTGTGTGTGTTCCAGTTCTTTCTAAAAGCCATCACGTATCTTCTTAAATAAACAGAGAAAGACATCGGTTCAGTTCAGAAGGTAGTACACAGAAAGTTTACAGTAGTAATGGACCGGTGGGTCAGATTCTTTCCTGCTCCCAAGCTAAGCGAGATGCCAGACACTACAGGGGCCATTAAAGAGGCACTCACAGCTCACTGATTCTGAGATGAGCTCTGGCTCCATCTCATGTCAGAGAAATCCATGCTCACTTTTACCTTTTGGCAGTGGAGGATAGGTAAGTAAAACAGAACTACTCTCTCTCCTTGGCATTTCCCTATGCTGGGAAAGGGAATGGCACCTAGTTATAAGTCAGCTCTAGCAGAGCCCTCATCCCTTCCCTCCAGTTTCTACCAGAAGGTGTCTCCTTTGCATCTTATAATTAGCCCCCAAATCATAAGTGTGAATCTGACTTTTTGGCACAATTAATCTCATACCTTTAGCCTCATCCACACTCTGTATACTGAAGTCCATGGCAAACTTTCCATTGACTTTGGTGGTGAAAGATCTGTGCCTAAGGTCCTGTTCTAAAGCCCTTAAGTTAATATGAAGAGTTCCCTTGATTTCAGGTCACTTTGGATTGGGCATTAATTAATTTCCTTCAGCTTGCACAAAATACTTTATACCTCTAAAATTGACTTGCTATAGATATGTTTCCTTCTCTTTCAACTGTGTAATTTCTCCACTCCACCATGAAAACTGACACCTGTCCAAGGCCCAGAACTGGCAACATTTTGTCCCATTACAGTGATGGGCTTAAATTTCCTGTTTTATGTCCAAGCAACAGCAGAAATACAAATTTTCAACCATTGTGAGGCAAGATTGCCAGCTTTGTGAAGTACCATCTTGTCGCTGTGGAAAGCTGATGAGATCTTAACCTTTGGGTTTCTAAGGCATAAAAAAATATTTTGGGTCATTTTTTAAAGGCTTTTATGGCTCCCTCTGAGCTGAGTACACTTGGGATCATAGTAACTAAAATGCTTGGCAGGGTTACAAGAAACAGTCCCAATATAAAACCCCCACTCTTTGAAACACATGTAAAATAGCTTTTCTGCATCATTTGTGGCACATAAAGTACCAAATACATGTTGTTGAATGTGATATGAAGTTTTTATTGGCAAGCCTTTGGGATGACCCACATAACTCACTTATGGTATGCTAATAAAGCTCCCCTCTATTCTCTTTCTCTGTGTAAAAACATATACATAGCTACCACTAAGATGGTAGAGATAGTCATGTACTAAACTGCGAGTAATGTGATAAACTGCATTTACCAAGTACCTTTTGGTTGGCTTACTGGCACACTGCCCACTAATCTAAGACTCATTCTGTCTTTCCCAGAAACCGCAGATTATAGAAATCATTTTGCTTGAGAAATATTTCCTTGAAATTTCCTTGGAATTTTCCCCCAAAATTACACTGGCCCAGGGCCTAGAACAGTCAGTATTCAGTCTGGCACCCGTGACAGATTTAAGGACTGATACCTTGTGACCTGCCAAAGCTCAATGCTTGAGTTTTGTGCCATTGGAAAAGAGAGATTCACAGCTTTCCACAATGATATATAGCTAAATCTTAGCTTTGGAAATAATGACACTAGTAAGTAATTTTAAAAAGTATCCAAAAGTTTTCTCATTTTAGTTTCCCCTTTAAGGCCTTTTTAACAGGACTCATAGTAAGTAAGGTATGCAGCTGTACTGGTAAAGGATTAAAAAAAATACCAACTTTTTTTTTTAAACTCTAAATGTCTGTAAGCTCTCAGGCTGTTAGCTCTTTGGGGCAGAGATTGGTATCCTTGCATATACATTGCTTAGTGCAACGTGGCCTGGATCTTGACTGAGATGTTATATGTGGCCAAAAGAGAAATAGTAATGACAAATGAGCCAAGAGGAGCAAAAAGTGTGAATGTGTATACACGCACATATAGAAGAGAGAGAAGGGAAAGAAGTAAAAAAGTCAAAAGTATTCAGTAAAGTCAATAGGACCATTCATGTGCTTAAAGGCATGTGATGAAGCCCCTTACTGAACCAGTCCCAATATGCACACAGTCCAGCTTCGTACAGTTGGAAAACTAGCTGGCAAGCGCTATTTTTAAAACAAGGAAATTATTTCCCTTGTGTGTTTGAGTATTCCTCCAAGTGCTGCTGCTGGGTTAACCAGGATGCTTTATTCTCTTTCCCAGATGAGCTCCCTTGCTCACACACAGAAGCAGTAGTACAGCTGGAAGTACTAGAGCAATCTGGTGGCAGCAGTCCTGAGAGACATTAAGTATCTAGCTGCTAGAAAGGGAGGTCTAAGTTGTATTGTTATTTAAAATTCACTTTTATTAAGTTTGATAACTATAATGGCCTCTCCCTTCTCTATTTACCCTTGCTGTAAGCAGTGCCACACACAGAAAGACCTTCTTTCTGGATTGATGTAGGTATCAGGGGCCTGGTTCTGATCTCACTAATTCCACTTTTTCTTTGGTATAACAACATTGATTTCAGTGCATCTGGTACATCCTATCGTGGACATGGATTTCTGGTAATGAATGGCTCAAATCTTGCATAAATGCCTACTTACACTTAGGCTCGTAAGTGCCTTGATTGATTCTAAAAGGAATACTCATAAGCTTCAGTAGTGCCTTCCTGACTGTATCATTAAAGGGCAGGAGGCTTGGCAGGAGGCTTGATGGCACAGGATTTAGTGATGTGATTTTGCTCTTGCCGAAATCAGTTTATTAAATTCTTAGTGACTTGAGTAGGAGCAAAATCAGGTCAGTTTTTTCCCACCCATCTGTGGTCATAGTAATGCAAATGGATGTCAGCGAAGAACCGGGGAAAAGAATAATAAAACATAACTGAAAATCAGTGGGGTCAACTCTCTTGATTGTAGCAGGAGTTTTACCATATTTGGTGATTTCCTTAATAACTCAATTCTGGGGCTATGGTGTTCAAATAAGAAGCCAGGATTTCATTTTGTTTAAAGTTTCTAGTTCTGGTTGCAGAGAAAAGTTTCTTAGTTTTTTGGCCTTCAGTCCAGTGGGAACCAGTTCAATTTGACCTCCCATACAGCATAGACTGCTACATTTCATCCACTTACCCCTACATGGAGCCCAGCAAATTCAGTTAAGCTAAAGTATTTCAGTCCTCTGGTGACTAAACTATTCAGGCTGTGCAAAGCTTCGATTGCTGATTCGATGCAGTGGAGATTCAGCCCAATTCAGTGGCTACATTTCCGAATCCGAATCAAATCAGGAGATCTTTTAATCTCTCTGAATCAAATTGGAACCCTCCGAATTGATTTGGAGAGATTTGGAAAGATTCAGTGAGTTGGATATAGACACAGCTTTAAATGTTTATTCTACATACCTCAAGGTACCAGGCGCAGCTCGTGCATGCTGTAATGCTGGGGCAGATGGAGCATCCCATAGGAGCGCAGGGGGTCCCCAGTGTGCTTGGCAGCAGACCTGGAAGTGGACCAGAAGCACTTCTGGGTCCACCAGGGAGTGCACACAGGGCCCTCTGTGCCCCCCCCAGCTCACTGACTGGTGCCCCTTGGTTCTAGGGGGCCACTGTGGTCCCCCCACAGCTGATCACCGAGCCAGGGGGATGCAGGGAGGCCCCCCAGTGTACCCGGCAGTGGACCTAGAAATGAAACAGAGGTACTTCTGGTCCACTTCCAAGTTGGCTGTTGAGCACATGGAGGGGGGACCCCCCACCCTGCTCCTATGGGATGCTCCATCCACCCTAGCATTGCAGCATTCACGAGCTGTACCTGGTACCTCCAGGGATGTAGAAAAAACTTTTGAAGCTGCATCTATGGCCAAATCACTGATTCTCTGAATCAGCATCAAATCTTCAGATTCAGATTCGGCTGAATCAAACTGGGGACAGTGATCTGAATCAACAAATTGAATCACTGTCCCCAATTTGGGCCGAATCTGAATCCAGATACAACCCATTTTGCACACCCCTATAAACTAAGTCAGCTAGAAGCAGAATAGGAGAGTCTAAAGAGCTACCAGTGCCAAAGGCTCCTGCAATGTCAGGGAACTGATTAGGTGAGAGATGCCCCCATGATCCTAGCAGGTGATCTGTGACCAATGCTGCCTTATGAGTATTTTGAGAACAATATAAATGGTCCTTTTCTCCCTCTGGGCCATGAAGGAAGGGAATGAACAGGGAGATTCATAGATTTGCAGATTTCCAAGGCCAGGAAAGATCATTATGAGTTTCCAACACAACTGTGCTTCCTTCCTCCCTACCATGTAACATAAGGGCCAAAGAATTTCTTCCAGAACCTAACTTAAAGGACATATTTTAGTAAACCCAGTTTTGTCTAAGCAATGGTGAGTCCCTTACCTCCCCTGGTGAAAGTTCCAGTGTTTAATCACTCACAGCTAGAAAATTGTGAAGCTGAATTTGTCTGACTTCAGCTTGTAAGCACCAGATCTTGTTATGTCTTTTCCAGCAAGGTTGACAGCCCTTTCACTACCAGATATCATCTTTAGGGGTAAGCACCTCTCATCTCTCAGACTTCTTTACAAAAAGCTGAGCTCCTTAAGCCTGCCAGCATAAAACTTATTTTTCACCCCCTGGAGCATAATTGCGGCCCTCCTTCAAACTCTTTGGTATTTCCACATCCTTACTGAAACATTGACTCCAGACCTAGACACACTATTTTAGCAGAAAGCTCACCACTGGGGTATACAGAGGCAAGACCTCTTCCTTCATTCTACTCGACATTCTCCTTTTGGACATTCAAGGATTGCAGGAACCTTTTGTTACGGTAGCACTCTTAGAGGTCACTTGAGGCAGGTACCTTCAGTGACCCTAAGTCCTTCTTTTTAGCCTTGAAAAGAGAATTCTGAAGTTCCAAAACAGTTGCTGAAAACGAACTCAGGGTTGATTATTCTTATAATCTTATGAACTTGAAGTCAGATTTTTAAAGCCAGCTAAGGGATTTGTACCCCCATTCACAATCCCTTGAGCAGCTTAAAAATCTCAGCCTTAACTTATTCTCACAGACATATGATGTTTAGATACATATATTTAGAATAGATACAGATGGCCACTAACATTATAGACAGTCTGAAAAATGGACATTGCCTTGATGAGCCTGCAGTCTAAATACCAGTATAATAGTGTAGGTCTGATTCTCCTCTTAATTACTGCATTTCATAGAGTAACTCTCTTGAAATCTAAGGAGTTACACTAGCATAGCAACCCATGCAAAGAGGAAAATCAGGCCCTTTGTCTTTTTGTAGACATAATGTAGTGCTAGTGGTATCATTAGAGCCAAGTTCTACCCTCAGCTACACCAACGTATGGGTGAAGTAATTTAGTTGAAGTCAGGAGAGTATATCTGGGTTTATAAGAGCAGAAATGAGAGCAGAATTTCCCTGTTGGGTGAATAGTAGTAAGAGAAATGAGTATTAAACATACAGTCACTGACAGCTTGTGCAAGAACAATTTTCTTCGTTTTAACACTAGAACACAAGGGGTCCCCACAGTACTGTGACTGAAACTCAGTCTGCGCTTCTATGAAAAGTTACACGTTCAGTAACATTCAGCAGTTAGTTTTTTGTTGGCTCCAGAATCATCCCTTATTTGCTGCTTGATAATTACATGACACTGCAGAGTCTGAGTAAACCCCATCAGTTTCAGCTGGGATATTGAAGTGCTAATCTTGCATTATACAGATGGTAGCTATATAGCATTTCAGGCTTGATTCTTTTTTCACTACCATACTGCAAATCAGCAGTTACTCTACTGAAATCAAGGAGGCTACATAAGAAAAAAAAACTAATCTCAATGAAATTGGGATCATGCCTGAGGAAAGTGCTTCTGCAATGGTACAACTGATCTGGTCTCCCATGTAGAGTTTTGTGATGTTTTGCAAAAAAACTGGTTAGAAGTTGTTCTTCTTGTAGCAGTTACAGGTCAATAACTTTGCACTTTAATTACCTCCTGGTTTTTCTACAACTATAAACTAGTTAGACACAAAAGCCTTCAATCAATTCTTTAACCTCATTTCAAGTTCTATATTCCTGTTGTTTGAATATACTAGTCTGAAGATGTTCCTGTTGTTTTCTGCATACAGACCTTACAAGGAATAAGTGTGTCATACACCTCTATTGTAAACCTGACTAGGGAACAAGTGAAGCATCGGAGACATTGTTCAGGCCCAATCCAGAAGTGATTCAAATACCAAGTGTTGCAGAGGATTGAAAAAAATCATTTAGTGTTCACTTTAAATACATTTCAAATGAATTTGCATCATCTAGGCAAATTTAGGAATGGAACTAAAGGTATCAGTATAACATAATAAAATGTTTGCCTTGTGATATTTAAACTGGGAGGCCTCTGTGAAGTCTCACAAAAGTGCGACATTCCCAGATTTCCTGATAAACTTTTGAGCCTCATCTAAACAAAACATCCAGCTTTTCACAGGTGGCTTATTCCTGCTTTGGACAATACAGAACCCCCCAAAGTGAAAGTCCAACGTGGAGGAAGTGGCAAAAAGATCTATGGAGATTCAGCACAGCCGAAAAGGAGTGACTGTCTGTCTAAACTATTTATGTGATCCCTGTTGTCTGAGCATCTGACAGTACCTTTGTGAACTAGGGCATGGAGGTGCAAAGTAGTTAAGTGACTTACCTGATAACACACAGAAGCACTTGGTAGGGAGCATGGACTTAAACATGAATCATGTAAGACCCACGTTTTCTTTCTAGCCACTGGGGAAAATCAGCCAGAGGATCTCCCTAGAGGAACTAGCCTTCAGTTGCTCTGGTACATGCTCTTGGAGTGTGCACCATACTGCTTTTATTTATAGTGTGGGGGGGTTAATACTGGGAGTTCATATTTTGATGCTGCGCTGCAATTTTACAATATGGTGAACAGTTGCAGTTGTGCCATGTGTGGTTTGCAGGGCCTCAAACAGTTGCACATGTGCACTCGTCTGGACGTGCCATAAGGTGGTATCCCGCCCTACCTCTTGCCTGAGTTTGGAGAGTATGTGGCAATGGATGGGTAGGGCATGCTTGGGGCTGACCTTGGTGGGTCATGGTGTAGACAAGTCCATTCAAAATTTGGCCCCAAGTGCCTAAATCATCTTCTTGGAAACAAAGGACTAAGGCTATTGAGTCACTTAGACACTTTTTAAAATTATACCCAAAGTGTAAATAAAGGCTTCATTACTGGGTAGAAACATGAGGTAAAGACTGCTACTATATTGTCCCCAGATAAGAGGCAAGGCCTTAAAGAAAGCAGTCAGGAAAGGGGATACTTTGGAAGAGCAAAAGAGACTTCTAGTAGCAAAGGAGATCAAGGGTAGGATGCTTATCTCAGAAGCCACCCAAGAGTGCTTAATGGTAAGCATTGCTATAAAGAGTATTGAACTAACAGGAATGAAGAAGAAAGGAGCCCTAATAGCCATCACTCCATTATGTTCTGGAAAAGTAGAAAGCCGAATAACCAGTATGGAACATTGGGTGAGAGCCCATCCATCTGTTACAGGGCCAGTCTATACCACTGAAAACTATCATCCAGCACCTGGAGACCGTTTGGAAAAGTGGGTGACAGAAAAGGTGGTGGAAATATAGATTTGTGGTCTTTAATCAAGTTGTCTGAATAGTGGAATTATATTCTTTTCTTACCTTAAATTGCTGGTTGTAAGCCGTTTTTCCTCTCCTACCAGAAAACAACATTGGGTTTCATGTAATATCAAACGGTATGAATCTGGAAATGATCAAGGAAGGAGTGTTTTGGTTTTTTTTTTAAAGCAAAAATAAATCTTAGGTTGTTTGTGTGAGACTGCGAATATTTATGTACTGTTCCCTCTTTTCCCTCATTGCATATTTCATCAACTTCATTTGTGTGCATTATGGGATAAATCTTATTGGAGGGATGTGGAAAAGAGCAGTAAAAGGAAACAGCATCAATCAGTTACCAAGGTAGTAGCAGTAATTGCGAATCATTTTGTATACAGGTCATAGTTTGTTAAACTTGCCTGGGCTTGACAATTAGGAAATGTGTAGCCCTGCAGAGGTCATTCGAAGGTGGTTTCAGATGACAAACACACAGGAATTCACATTGCCTTGTTTTGACAACTTTGAAACCTTGTTGTCACTGTGGTTTCAATGCTATTCCCTCAGGAAAGCTGCCACTTGTATTGTACCTAAAATTAAGCTAAATGTTTTTGGTAAATAGCTTATCTGCCAGACAGTGACCTTTTAGGTGAACTAAATTCTTTGCAAATTTATTTGATGAATACTTTTGGTTTATATAGACACATGTGTGCACACACACACACACACACGCACACGCACACTTCAACTATTTTGACAACATCAAAAGGAAACATTTTGATTTTTCCAGGTTCATCAACATTTTTCCTTTTAACAGCAGCAGGAGGAAATTTTTCGATTCTTCATTTGGAACTGACATTTTCATTTTGAAAACTGACATTACATTGTCAAAAAACAGTTAAAAGTTAACCCTGAAAAAAAATGAACTTTATGCAACAACCCACCCAATTATTTTTTTTGTTTTTCCAACAACCCTCTCCTTCCCCTCTCCCCCCAAATACCTTGGGCCAACTTGAAACAAATCATTTATATTTTTCAGTTTGGCCCCTAAACCAAAATGTCAGCTGTTCATACAGCTATGATTCTGCTCCCTGGGCCTTGATATCATTCTCATTGTTATAAATACTAAGGTCTGGATCTTGAATTAGATCCCCTGTGCCCATAAGCATGTTCTGTATCTGCCCAGGTCCCCAGGGCAGACAGCTTCAAGAATCCACTTTTGATGCATTTTTTATGGATATTTTAAAATACTACTTCAGCATCTTAGATGCTTCTTCAGAATACCTTCCACTTGCCTTGCTAATTATTGATGTGCTAGAGCTTCAGTTCAATTCAATGCTATTTCACCTTTATGCCCCTAAGTGGCACTTTTATGTAGCTTTGTATGTGCAATTTTTGGCACTTATATGGCTTTTAGATTTTCTTTCCACCTGTGGTGGAATAGGATCGCCCAGGTATGGGCTCAAGGATTTAGCCCTTGACCTTTATAAAGGTCAGTTTAAATCAAATCTGATGTTTTCCAAATTGCTTTTCCATTTTACTGTAGTCTCATTTGAATCATTGAAATTGGAGATGGAAAAGACTCATGATATTTGAAATTTTATGGTCTGTATTAAGCAGGAAGCCAGACTAGATGGTCATAATAGTCCCTTCTGGCTTTAAAACCTATAGGAGAAATCTTAGCCCCATTGAACTTGATGGCAAAACTCCCACTGACTTAAGCAGGCCAGGATTTAATCCTAAAAATCCAGCAGTGAAATTTTGTCATCTAGACTTTCCCCTGTTCCTGTAGGAATGCCCGCAGCACTATATTTTCCAGTGTTTTGTTCAGTCTAGGTATGTTTCAAGACATGAGGATTCCTCCATCTCCCTTTGGAAACTGTTGTGCAGGCTAATAGTTTAAGGGAGTTTTTGCTTGTAGATTTGGGCATCCTAGATTCTGTTCTTGGTTAATCTGGTATAAATACAGAGTAGCTTTGTCAGAATTATGGTGTTCCTCTGCATTTATGCCAGTGTAATTCAAAGTGCAGTTTTGCCAATTACTAACTTTCATTACAATATTTATAATTCTGTTCATGTCAGGATTTGTTAATCTCATTGTTCAGCATCAAGTAACCTTACACTGAAAACAGGGCGTCATTGTAAATTAGGTATCATCAACTAAATTGAACCTCACCCTGTGTATTTGGCAGATGGTAATACATTTGTTAAATGTTCTGTGGTTTCTCTGAGGTTGGAAAGTGCTATTTTTCTGGCTTCTGACTCAGGACTGTTAAGTAAAGTTGCATGAAACTGTAAAGGAGGCAAAAGAATTGCAAAAAACTGTGTGAATTTTCTTAGTAATCTCTCTTGTGCCATTGGTTGGATGACACTTCAGAACCACATTGGTATAAGTTGTCTCTGGTTGGGTATGTAGTTCTGCATAAGACACTGGGGGATATGGGGACTGGTGTGACCATGTGTTATATACCTACTCTCAAAAAATCAAGCCACCTTGGCATCCACAGTTAGTTTGAATAGTGTCACGGGGCGGGGTCCTAGGAGTGGCCGTGATCTCTCCAGATGCCCCCTACCATAAAGCATCCTTGTTCTCTCCCGCCACGTCTTTGATGTTAGGTATTTTATAAGGGAGGCTGCCTTTTTGTCCCCTTGGACACGGTGCTCTGGTTTATCCTGGCCCTGTGCTGTAGTGACTGACTTGGTGCACCCCAGCCTTATGAGCTTTGCATGGCTCCAACCACCCCTGTACCACGCTCCAAGCCTCGCAGATGTACCGGACGTTGTATGGTCAATCCCTTGCTGCAACCTTACGGGTGCCCCCTGACTTGTCTTGCAATTGCCCGCGCCCTCACGGGCTCCCTGGGCTTGTCTCACATTGGCCCAGGCCCTCACGGGCTCCCTGGGCTGCCTTAGGGCCTGCACCCTACGGACGTTCCCTGGCTTCTGTCACGGTTGCCCCACACCCTCATGGACATTCCCTGGCCTCTCTTTTCTTGCAGTTGCCTGCACTCCCCACGGATGCTCCCTGGCCTCTCTCGCGGTTGCCTGTGCTCTCACTGATGCGTGCTAGGGCCTTCTCTCGCAACCGTGCCCACTCCAGGGCCTTCTCACAACTGGGACTCAGGTGGCTGTAGCCATGCCTGGCCCCAAACCCCACTCCTTGGGTCTCAAAGCAAGTGCCTGCCGGACTTCTCGCCTGCACCCACTCTGGGGCTTCTCGCCTGCGCCCACTCTGGGGCTTCTCGCCATTGGGGCTCAGGTGGCCGTAGCTGTGCCTGGCCCCTAAATCTCCTCCTCAGGTCTTAAGTTCCTGTAGGGCTCAGGCAGCCTCGACCTTACCTGGCCCCCAATCCTCTGCACCCCTTCTCAGGGCTGGGGTCAGTGAATGTTGTGCCCTCTTGGGCACCGGGGTCCCCACACTACCGTGGAGCCCCTATGAGGCCTCCTCCAACCCCTATTAGCCTCACCCGGTCCTCCAGTATTATAAGACTACAAAACAGAAAACTCAAGCTCCTGGGCTACAACATAAGCTGTAAGCCAATTGGCTAACCATCATTCAAATCCCTACCAGGGCTTTCTCCACCCGGTATCCGATGAATGGAAGCTGCTCAGGCCATCAGGCTACTCTACTCAGCTTACTCCAGCAGAGCTCCATCTTCCCCCTGACCTCAGCCTGGATCACCTTTATATAGGTCAGGCCCTGCCCCTTCCAGTCAGCTGACCATCTGCGGTTGCCCCAGCAACCAGCACCTGTACCTCTTTGTAGGAGCAGGGCATTGAAGTGCCCTGTGACAAATAGGTCACTGTGTAGGCAACAGGATGGCCTATGATGCTTCTTCTTGGTGATTTAATTGCCCAGGGAGATGATTTATCTTGTTGATCCAGGATTTCCTGGCTGCCATATATGTCCATATCCTGTATCTGGATTTGGTTTGGAAATCTGGGAGGCAATCATTATACGTAAAGTTTTCAAAAGCAGTGAAGTCCCAGATGCTCAAAAGTACTTAGGCAATAACAAGCATAGCTTCTTCGGCATTGCTCCCTTCCCTGTTACAGCATTTAACCCCTACAGTCACCTTGGGGAATCCTCACCCCTGAGGCTCCTCTTCCTGTGCATAGGCAAAGTTAGGAGTCTAAGGAACAAACATCCAGAAATCAGCTGAGCACCGGCTGGGAGCGAAGTTCAAAAGAACAGGGCAGGATTAAACATCTCTAATCTAGTAAAGTTAATCAGACAGATACCTTCTTCCATTCCTGATCTTCAAACAAAAGCCATCTTTATGAAGTCAGCTAGTTAAGTAGCCTAACCCTACTTCTCCCATCCCTGGGAAAACTTAATACCAGGAAACCTAACTCCCTTTGCCTAATATTTTAAGTTGTTAGAGGACTCCCCCTTTATATCAGAGACCTCAGTTCCCAATTTGGAGCAGGTAGTTGAATCCTGCTTGACAGACCTTACAACAAGACCATGGGATATGAAGCTGTTCTCTGGATGTGAACTCCACATCCCAGGTGGAAGCCTGAACAACTCAGGAGCAGTATTACTGAGTAGCATGCTCCTCTGGTAAGAGAGGTAGAGAAATGCCTAGCTTGAGAGGCCCATTTTGGGGTTTTGGATTAAGTTAGGGCTCTGAGCAGTTTCTCAGCTGTGAGAAGTCAAAGTATTTGGGTAACCTTGTACAGTCTGACCATTAGAAACTTAGAAATCTGGGGCCAACTTCAAAACACAGCCTAGCTGAGATGATCCTGAGCATTATCTCATGCATAATGTAGACATGCCCCTCCTGAACCGACATTCAAAAACCTGAGTTAGATATTGGTAGGGTGATAATATTTGGATCTTGGGGAGCACTGGATTTGCAGCTGAATAAAAGGCTGTAACCTGTGGCCTAGCAAAAGCTGCTAACCACAAGGTAGAATGATATATTAAAAGTAACATTGCAAAATGCTTAGGCAAGCATTTTCTTAATAACATAGTAGTGTTGTAAAATATGTATCATTAGAAGGTAAAGCGTATTTTGCTTATGAATACTTATGCTAAGCCAGCCATTTGCTTATGTTAAGTAACCATCTTAACTGTGTCAATCATTTTCAAGTGCGTCTGTGTGAGTCTGTGTGCTGTGAATGAGGTAAAACCTTAAGAATGTGGAAGATGGTATAACATGGGACTGAAAAACAGACTGGAATGTGAAAGATGACACATAACTGATAACAGAATCTGAGATAAACATATGCAAAAAGGTGAATGGGGATTGGTGAAGAAGCTTCCAGGTTTTAGTCAAAGTCCGCCCATTGATCGAAGAAGTGAAGTCAAGGTCTTAGGCATGTGCTCATAGCAAAAAGACACATAAATGAGTGAAATGCATAGGCAATTCCATGCTAATGAAGTAAACAGTAAACAGGGGCAGAGCTTGAGCTAGGAGGAGATATGGGTGGAACAAAGGAGGGACCAAGGTAGAGTAAATGCTAATGAATATAAACCAAAGTGCATGAATATGGAAAAAAACTAATGTTCAGTGCAAGTCCCCAGTTTGTTGAGGTTTTTGAGGACCTTTACCCAGAGCTGTCTCCATTCTGAATAAAGCTTTTGTGAGCAATGTGTGCTGGTGTTTGCTCCCTGCTTGCTCTGGCTAATGAGTAACAGGATCCATGAGCAATTGGATCATTGTCTCCCTAGTTGTTGGGCACCACATGGAGTCAGGGTCTAACAGATATCTGAGGTTAAATGGAGAGATATAAGTGCTTGGAACAGGGATTCACAGCAGCCACTGTGTGAAGTAGGGAGCAAGCTATTCAGGCTGTAGGAAATGTGGAGGAAAGCTGTGGGTCTAAAATCCCACCTCTCCTGTATTCAGGCACAGTTAGATGATTCTGGTAATTTGAGATATACAGTCTGAACCCTTTCCTACACTTCAGTACATAAATGGAGGATGTGGGTAAGAGCAGGAACTTATATTTTGGCCAGTAGCCTACTAGTTAGGGCAGTCACTCAGGAAGCAGGAGACTTGAATGTGGGGTCACATGGTTTTAACCCACAGCTGCTTCCCAGGAAAGTGTCCTACCCACCAGGCTGTGGGCTAAGGTGAAAGTGCCCTTCGTTCTTCCTATTGAAACTTGCTCACTGGGAAATCAGGAATGCAAGATTCAGGGGCTAAGAGCAGAATAAATAAAAGGGAGTGTTTGTAACCCAGTGAGCATGTCTACATGTGCAATCAATGCACCTGAATTTATTTGCAGGAAATTCAGGTCATTAAGCACTCTGGGGTGCAAATCTACATGTGAGCCCCTGCTGGGAGCAAATTGTGCCTGACAGGAGCAGCCCAGTCCAGGGCTGCTTCTGCCCTGTTCTGCTCCCCTGGCTGCAAGGCCTGGGGCTGGCAGGGGCACAGGACCTGATCCCAATCCTCATGTGGCCAGGAGAGCTGTCTCTGCTCAACAGGGACACCGCCTGCCAGCTATATGGGGACTGGGATCCTGACCCCTCCATGTGGCTGGGATGCAACAGTCCTGGCTGCCAGGACATCTCTACTGGACACCTGGGGACTGGGTCAGGGCATGATTTTCACATGTCTGGAACAGCAGTCCCAGCTGCTGGGACAGCTCTCCTGGCCACATGGGGATCAGGACCTGTCCCCTCATGGCAGAGAGACAGCTCCCCCCTGCATTGGGGATTAGCCAATTGGGGATTAGCCAGGCAGCAGCAAGCTCCCTGCTGCCTGGGCTGACCAGGAGCAAATTGCTTCCAGTCAGTATCTACACATACTCTCCTACACAGTAGCTAATGCACCATTAATCTAATATCTGTATTTCCTGGTACTAACAAGCAGCACATTAGCTTAATGTACTGTTCAGTAAGTCCCATGCACTTATAGATAGTGATGCTTTACTGTACATTAGTCTAATGCACAGTAAAACATCTTATGTAGAAGTTCCCAGTGCAGGGGCACTCCTCTACCAATAGAGGTTCTGTGTCTGGGATCTGCTCTCAATACTGTTTACACCTTTAAACAATAGCTATTTACTAAAAATGTCTAAGCAGTCCCCAGATTCTGGAATAGTCTGAGTATGCAGAGGACATGGGTGCAGGAATACCTAGTTTGTGAATCCCAAATGGTCTTAGGCAGAGTTCAGAAACTAACAAGCATATCTTATGCAAAATGGCAGCCCTTACAGGCATGTACAGCGTCTATCTTTTTGGTATGTTAAGTTAGTTCTCAGCAGAAACCTGGAACACCCAGGATACCTTTTACACCTACTTGGGTGCATCTACATATTCATTAATGCACCATAGTTACTGCACATTAAGTTAATTACTTGGATAACCAAGTACTAAATCAATGTGCAGTAACTTGCACTACTGCAAAGTAGTGCTGGCACATGGGTTTTTCAGATGTTAACTGCACCATAGCCTAAAATGCTGCGCAGTAGTGCATTAGCATGGTTTCTGCTCAGCACTCTACTGCACAGTGTTATTAGGTTACTGCACTGTTAGTGTCTCATGTAGATGCACTCAGTGTTGAGGTGTTATTTTTTGTTTTGTTTTATTTTTTTAATAACTTAACTGGTACAAACCATGATGATGATGATACTACACCACTGTAGCAACAAGCTACATCGCTATAGCACATCGCTACAGTGACATAACTTGGAAAAATAACTGTGGGCTGCCAGGATGGTGCAGTAACGACTGTTACTCGGCCGCTATTTAGTATTTCCCAAACCAAGTACTAAATAATGGAACAGGAACAACAATGCTGTGGAGGGCACATGTAAATGCACCCACTGAACCCTAGCCCTACCCTCCAGTGTATCTATTACATCCCTAGCTTGGTGTCATCCATGCACTTGCTGAGGGTGCAATCCATCCCATCTTCTGGGTTGTTGATGAAGATATTGAACAAAACTGGCCCCAGAACTGACCCCTGGGGCACTCCACTGATACCAGCTGTCAGATAGACATTGAGTAATTGATGCTACCCATTGATACTACCCATTGAACCTGAAAATCCAGCCAGCTTTCTATCCACCTTACAGTCCATTCATCCAACTTTTGCTTCCTCAGTTTGCTTGTAAGGATGTTGTGGTATCAAAAGTCTTGCTAAAGTTAAGGTATATCATATCCACTGGTTTCCCCACATCCACATAGCCAGTCATCTCATCACAGAAGGCAATCAGGTTGGTCAGGCATGAGCTGCCCTTAGTGAGTCCATGCTGACTGCTCCTAATCACCTTCTTCTCCTCCAAGTGCTTAGAAATGGATTCTTTGAGGACCTGCTCCATGATTTTTCCAGGGACTGAGGTGAGGCTGACTGGTTTGGAACTAGATCCTCCTTAATGATGGGCACTATATTTGCCCTTTTCCAATCATCCAGGACCTCCCCTGATCGCCATAAGTTTTCAAAGATAATGGCCAGTGGCTCTGCAATCACATCAGCCAATTCCCTCAGCACCTTCAGATGCATCCCATCTGACCCCATGGACTTGTACATATCCAGTTTTTCTAAATAGTCCCTAACCTGTCCTTTCACCACTGCAGGCTGCTCCCCTTCTCTCCAAAGTGTGCTGCCAGGTGCAGTAGTCTGGGAGCTGACCTTGCCTGTGAAGGCTGGGGTAAAAAACACATTGAGTACTTCAGTCTTTTCCTCATCATCTGTCACTAGGTTGCCTCCCCCATTCAGTAAGGGACCCACACTTACTGAATGGGGGGACCCACGCACAGACGCGTGCATTCTGGCTAAACAGCAGCTACGTCACCAACCTTCAGGACTTTTCTAGTTGCCAGTTAGAGCCACGAAGGAATTTTTTTCCCCTCATGAATTCTTTAGGCTATTGGGGAGGTTGGCTTTCATCAGAAGCATTGGACATTAGCCACTGCTAACTGGAGGGATTTGATTTGAATGTGCTCATGCTCCTGCCAACATTTAGAAAAACCAGACATTCCTGGGTACAGAGTCTTGCTTTTCATCCTAAATTTGGGATCAGGAAGGTGCTTTTCCCCTTGGTCAGATTGGCATGAAGTGTGTGTGTGCGCGTGTGTGTGTGTGTGTGTGTGTAGGGTAAAGAGGGGTAATGGGGAAGGGAGAGGAGCTACCTCTTTCTGTAGCATGGGGCATGTTTTCTTTCTTAGGATCTTCCAAGCATACATTAATAAACTTTTCTGCTGTTGCAGTGGCAGGGCATGATGAAAGACCTTGTTTCATCCACTTTTATGTATGGCGTGGGGACATTGAGGATGTTGTTGGTATTGTGCCTGGTAGCTGTGTGATAGGGCTTGAAGTAGCAATGTTGGAGATTGTTTTGGCAGTGGATGACCTGCAAGTGCAGGAGGACAGAAGAGATCTTAAAATCATAGAAAATGAGGGCTGGAAGGGACCTCAGGAGATCATCTAGTCCAACCCCCTGCTCAAAGCAGGACCAGCCTCAACTAGATCATCCCAGCCACAATTTTGTCAAGCTGATCCTTAAAAACCTCCAAGGATGGAGATTCCACCACATCTCTAGGGAGGGCGGCCATCGTAGAGGACATTCCGGTTTTCTGCTACTCTGTCCTCTATTGGTATGAAACCCAATGCCTTTACGCCTTGAAGAGAAAAATAGAGGACATGAAGGCATCTGGTTTTGTATCAATAGAGGACAGAGGACAACCGGACTGTCCTTTATGATGACCACCCTATCTCTAGGTAACCTGTTCCAGTGCTTTATCACCCTCCAGGTGAGAAAGTTTGTCCTAATATCCAACCTAAACCTCCCTTGCTGCAACTTGAGACCATTGCTCCTTGTTTGGTCATCTGTCACCACTGAGAACTGTGAGATGGTGCATATGGTGGTGGTGGCAGGGTAAGCAGCCCTCACTCACCTCCCTGCCCCTGAAGGTCATGTCCAGCAAGGCCACAGATTCCGTAGCAAACCCTGCCCCCTGCTAGCCATATCCTCAAATTCCCTGACCTGCCAGTATCCTGGAAGCCCAGATGCAGTGGCTTAGTAGGTCTAATCCAACCTGTGGGCTGTATGTTTGATACCCATGCCCAGGGAAGTTAGCTGTCTCCAAGATGAAGCAACAGCTGAGTGGCAGTCTGAGAGCTCTGGTGATACTTAGTGGTGGACTTACAAAGTTAAAGGTAGATAGGTGCCTAAGTGCCTTTGAGGATCTGTGTCTAAATGACTTAGGAGAAAAATCACATCCATCTCCCACATCCCCAGAAAGTATTATAAACACCTCACTGACATACGGGGCATATAGGATGGTGATCCCTAACTCAGGCCTGTACATTCTACTTAGTGGCAGAGTGCCCCAAATTTAAGGGTTGCAACACTGAACCCCTCTTGTGAATTTCACACTAGGTGCCAAAATGCATCTTTAGGCACCTTTAAAAATGTAGGCCTAGGTAGGTGCCTAAATTACTTCTGAAAATGAAACACGGGCTTTGAATTCCCATAGGTACTCTGGAGATTTCTACCCTAGGCCTTTTTATTGACTGATCATTCTTTTAATCAGGTCAGGATGATAGCAGTTCCCATGTGTAAATAATGAAACCAGAGTTGATGGTCCACTGGTGAATATTAATGAAATTAATACTCAGAGAGGCTACATCAATTGCCCAAAATCATGCAGTAGGTCACTGTAATAAGTAGTGGACCAGTTCCTAGTCCTCAGAATGTTAATTGGCCACCGTTGACATCAGTGGAAGATACTGGGATACGAGATTAGAACCCAGATCTCTCAACTCCTTGTCCCAGTTGTATTCCACTGGCCTGTAGCACTCAAAATCAAATGCCTTTTACGTGAAAAGGTTAAGTCAACTTGCAGAACATAGCTATTATTTTCTCCAGTCAGAAACAGGCAGCAATTCAGCCATTGCTTCTGAGAGCCTTAAGACACACTGATGCAGCAATAACAGCAAGATAAATGAGTTCCAGAAATGAAAAGAGCTATATTCAAAATATCTTACCTGCTGCCCCCATTTTTGTGAATATATCTGTCTTGACCAATAGTCTAGCATACAAAACCTTAATGTATTTTCCCAATTCAGGGCAATACTTCTTTTCTCATACTGGAAATATAAAACAGATGATCTAGCAAAACTAACGTTTTTATGGAGTAGGGGGAATACTGGAAAATGCTCCGTGTTAAGCCAGTTTAGTTTCAAGGAAATAAATTGAGTTAAAACAGAGTAATTTGATTCCATTGTCTAAAAATGAGTTCAGTATATGAGAATATTATCTAGTGCTGACCAAGAGAAAGAGAACGTCCTATTCAACAGGTGTTGTAGGTCAAAACAAAATAGATTGCTAAATAGCCTGAGTGTTGCCATAGGAGGGTATATTAAGTGCCATGTAATTATTACCCTTCAGGATGAGCTGTGTAGCAGAACACAGCTGCAGATTATTAAAGGCAATAATGCTAGAAGCTGACAGGAGAATATCAGTATCAAAATTAAATTTGGGAGCTGATTAAGAAAGGGATGGCAACACTTTTGTTTTATACATGGCAGGACTTCATTCAGTTTAGAGCCTTTGCTTTCAGACCTGAAATTCTACCTCTTCCTACCACGGTGGTTTGGGGGGTGGGACGGGGGACGGACTGTTCTGTTGGGATTGTATTAGTATCTCAATCCAAACAATTAGGCCATGGTTTGCCACCATGTGTGAGTGTGGCAGCCACAGAGAGCTGGTTGTGCTTTCCTGCTCCCCACCTTAACAAGCCTCAGTAGAAATGAGAGCATCATGTGGCCTAATTTAACTTACATTGCTGGCACAGAGCATGCAATGGATGTCACAGCAGTTCCAGGGGAGTCCCAGTGGTGCTGTGCTTCTGCCTGTCCCTGCCTCTTGCATGCTGTGGCATGCTGAATCTCTTCCTTCATCTATAGGGTGATTTCTTCAGCTGTTGTAAGTCTGCCCTGCTCCAGGTAAAATGGGTTTAAAACATGAGCCCTGCAAAATTGAGGGGCTGACAGGAGGAACTAGTTAGGGAAATTCTGGAGGGACTGGATGTATTCAAATCAGCTGGTCCAGACAATCTCCACCCTCGAGTACTGAGGGAATTGGCTGAGGTCATTGTGAGACCCCGGCATGGCTTTACGAGCACTCGTGGTGCTCTGGTGTGGTGCCAGATGACTGGAAGAGGGCCAATGTGGTTCCCATCTTCAAAAAGGGGAAGGAGGAGGACCTGGGAAACTATAGGCTGGTTAGTCTTACCTCAATCCTGGGCAAGCTTTTTGAGCGAATTATCGCTCCATGAGGGGCCAGCAGGGGAGATTATGCTCAGGGGCAACCAACACAGGGTCATTAGCGGCAGGTCCTGTCAGACCAACCTGGTGGCCTTCTACGACCAGGTCACCAAATCCTTAGATGCAGGGGTAGCAGTGGACATAGTCTTCCTGGACTTTCGGAAGGTCTTCAATACTGTCTCTCACCCCGTTCTCATTAAGAAACTGGGGGGACTGTGGTGTTGACACCCACACAGTCAAATGGGTCACCAACTGGTTGGAGGGCCGCACCCAGAGAGTGGTGGTGGATGGGTCATTTTCGACCTGGAGGGACGTGGGCAGTAGGGTACCCCAGGGCTCGGTCCTCAGGCCCGCACTGTTCAACATCTTCATCAGTGACTTGGATGAGGGGGTAAATAGCACCCTGTTCAAATTTGCTGATGACACTAAGATGTGGGGGGATGTGGGCATGCTAGAAGGGAGGAATAG